>NW_020954585.1:62878920-63187188 GCF_900497805.2 Vombatus ursinus | reverse complement strand
GATAGATAGATAGATAGATAGATAGATAGATAGATAGATAGATAGATAGATAGATAGAGGGTACAGGGTGAGTTGAATATGAAGGGATGATATTTAAAAAATAAAATTAAGGGGTGAGAGAGGATTGTACTGGGAGAAGGAGAAAGGGAGAGGTAGAATGGGGTAAATTATCTCACATAAAAGAGGCAAGAAAAAGCTTTTACAGTGGAGGGGAAGAGGGGGCAGGTGAGAGGGAAAGAGTAAATCTTGTTCTCATCAGATTTGGCTCAAGAAGGGAATAACAAACACACTCAATTGAGCATGGAAATCTATCTTACCTAAAGGAAAATAGGGGGGAAGGGGATAGATAAGAGAGGGGGAGATGATAAAAGGGAGGGCAGATTGGTGGAGGGAGTAATCAGAAGCAAACACTTTTGAGGAGGGATAGGGTCAAAGGAGAGAATAGAATAAATGGGGGGCAGGATGGGATGGAAGGAAATACAATTAGTCTTCCACAACATAACTATTACATGTATAGCCTGCATTGAGTTGCTTGCCTTTTCAATGACGGTGGGTGGGGAGGGAGGAAGGGAGAGAATTTGGAACTCTAAATCTTGTGGAAGTAAATGTTGAAAACTAAAACTAAATAATTTTAAAAAAGAGAAAAAGGGGGGCAGCTAGGTGGCAGAGTGGATAGAGCACTGGCCCTGAAGTCAGGAGGACCTGAGTTCAAATCCAGTCTCAGACCAAACACTTGACACTTACTAGCTGTGTGACCCTGGGAAAGTCACTTAACCCCAATTGCCTAAAAATTTTTAAAAAAAGGTCAAAAAAAGAAAAAAGAAAAAAAGTCAAATAATTGATGACACCTAACTTAGTCTAAAAAGACATTTTTTTTTTTATCTTCTAGATCTTGTATTTATACACATACCAAAAAATACCTTAATGACTCAGTGTGGGAGGCATGATTTCACACTGGTGTCTATAATATAATGTCTTGCTCTGTGATACACCCTTCTGTCAATTTGCCTCCTCCTCTTTTTTGTTCATAATCTTTCTCAAATTGTATCTCCTCTCAGATGTCTTCCCTGGTCCTAAATGGTAAAGAACAGAGGATTTTAACCTACTGTAAATAGGAACCAGGAATGGAGATGGGAAAGGAAAACAAGAGAATAAGCTACGTGCTCCTCCTGATTTTTTTTCTTCTGTTGTGTTTTGTTTCCTCTTTCTGGTGGTTCCTCCTATTGGTTCTAATTCTTATTTACAACATCACTAACGTGAAAATATGTTTAATAGGAATATATATGTATAGCCTATATCAGATTGCGTGCCATCTTGGGGAGTGAGGTGGAGAAAAATTTAAAACTCAAAAGTTTATGGAAGTGATTGTTGATAAATCAAAATAAATTAATTAATAATAAAAAAAGGTATTATCAAGGAAAACTGCCCTGATATTCTAGAACTAGGGGGTAAAACAGAAATTGATGGAATCTACCAATCACCTCCTGAAAGAGACCCCAAAAGGAAAACTCCTAGGAATATTATAGCCAAATTCCAGAGTTCCCAGGTCAAGGAGAAAATATTGCAGAGCAGCCAGAAAGAACCAATTCAAGTATTGTGGAAACAATCAGGATAACACAAGATTTAGCAGCTTCTACATTAAGGGACTGGAGGGCTTGGAACATAATATTCCAGAGGTCAAAGAAGCTAGGATTAAAACCAAGAATCACCTACCCAGCAAAACTGAGTATAATCCTTCAGAAGAAAAAAATGAACATTCAGTGAAATAGAGGATTTTCAAGCATTCTTGATGAAAAGATTAGAGCTGAATAGAAAATCTGACTTTCAAATACAAGACTCAAGAGAAGCATGAAAAGGTAAACAGGAAAGAGAAATCATAAGAGACTTATTAAAGTTGAACTATTTACATTTCAACATGGAAAGATGATATTTGTAACTCATGAGACCTTTGTCAGTATTAGGGTACAGGAGGGAAAATATATGTATAGATAGATAGATAGAGGGCACAGGGTGAGTTGAAGATGAATGGGTGATATCTAAAAATAAAATTAAGGGGTGAGAGGATTATACTTGGCAGAAGGAGAAAGGGAGAGGTAGAATGGGGTAAATTATCTCACATAAAACAGACAAGAAAAAGCTTTTATAGTGGAGGGGAAGTGGGGGAAGGTGAGAGGGAACGAGTGAATCTTGTTCTCATTAAATTTGGCTTATGGAGGGAATAACATACACTAACTTGGGTATGGAAATCTATCTTACCCTACAGGAAAATATGGGGTAAGGGAATAAGAGATTGGGGAGATGACAGAAGGCAGGGCAGATTGGGGTGTGGGTAATCAGAAGCAAACACTTTTTGAGGAGGAACAAGGTCAAAAGAGAGAATAGAATAAACAGGAGATGGGATAGGATGAAGGGAAATATAGTTAGTTTTTTACAACATGACTACTATGGAAGTGTTTTACATGACTACACATGTATAGCCTGTATCAAGTTGCTTGCCTTCTCAATGAGGGTGGGTGGTGAGGGAGGAAGGGAGAGAATTTGGAACCCAAAGTTTTGAAAACAAATGTTAAAAATTGTTTTTACTTCCAACTGGGGAAATAAGATATACAGGCAATGGGGTACAGAAATCTAATAGAAGGGGAAAGAGATAAGGGAAGGGGGGGGTGACAGAAGGGAGGACAGATTAGGGGAAAGGGTATTCAGAATGCACGCCATCTTAGAGTGGGGGTAGGGGCGAGATAAGGAGAAAATTTTGAACTCAAAATCTTGTGGAAGTGAATGATGAAAACTAAAACTAAATAAATTAAATTAATACAATAAAAAATATCTAAGGAAGAGCAAATATTGGGCTTTTCTTAAACATGGATTATCATGTACATAAAACAATTTTCTTTGTTAGAAAAGTCCTCAAATATACTACTGCTTCAATTATACACACATACATCTGAACTACAAAAATCAATCAACAAATGTATACTAAATATCTACTCTGTATCTAGCATTGTTACCTATACTTTTAGAGAGTTTATGTTAAATATTTGGAAGATGAAACTTGTTGATTGCATTTATCCTAAGGAAAATTAAGTCCTATAATTTTTCTTTCCATTACTTTCTTTGATGTTTTTAAGATCATTATAGTTTGTGATGGAAAATGTTGTCTTTCATCAGATGTATAAAGAAGTCATATAAAGACTACGAGAAGTTATAGACAAGAAGACACTCAACCTCCCTTCAGATCTCTGGCATATAAGCAAAGGGGGAAGGAGGAGGGAGAATGTGAAGAGTTCCAACCTGGCTGATGACCACTAATATCTACTAACTCAAGTATTCCTTTCACCTTTTAGTTTCTGCTCTTCTTAGTCTCCTAACTTCAAACTTACTTTTACTGGGCTCATAGTGAAGCCCTTGAAATCACTGATGTACCTCATGGCATGAAAGAAGACAGAAAGATGAAAATAACAGAAAACTGGATAGGAGAGAAGTAGCCAGGTAGTAGAACAGGTGGACCTAGACTCAGAGAGACCTGAGTTCAAATCCTGCCACACACCTTACTAGCTGTGTGATCCTGGGAAAGTCAACTAATCTTTATCTATCTCAGTTCCCTCAACAGTAAAATCAGGATAATAACAGCTCCTTCACAGGGTTGTTTTGAGGATAAAATGAGACAAAATTTGAAGAGCTATATAAAGGTCAACTATCTTCTAGGCCAGGGGTGGGGAACCTGATGCCTCAAAACCACGTGTAGCCTTCTAGGTCCTTGGGTGCAGCCTTTTGACTGAGTCCAAGTTTTACAGAAGAAATCCTTTTAGGGGATTTGCTCTGTGAAGTTTGGATTCAGTCAAAGGGCTACATTTGAGGACCGATAGAGTCACATGTGGCCTCAAGGCCACAGGGACCCTACCCCCGATCTAGCCCAGCTGCCTATATTAAACAACAGAGGCTTGGAATGTTTAAGTGATTATTTGCCCAAGGATGGAAATAGGTCATTAATAATAGCCCACATTACTGGCTAAGAAATAGAGTGGTGGATCAGTGGAAGAGGTTATGTATACAAGACACAGCAGTCAATGACTATAGTAATCTACTATTTGATAAACCCAGAGACCCTAGCTTCTGGGATAAGAACTCACTATTTGACAAAAACTGCTGGGAAAACTGGAAAACAGTATGGCAGAAACTAGGCATAGACCAAAATCTTACACCATATACTAAAATAATGTCAAAATGTGTAAAGAATTTAAATATAAAGGCTGATACTATAAGCAAACTGGGAGAGCAAGGAATCATTTACCTGTCAGATTTATGGAGAACAGAATTTATGACCAAACAAGAGGTAGAGACCATTATGAAATGCAAAATAGGTAATTTTGACTACATTAAATTGAAAAGTTTTTGCACAAACATAGCCAATGCAACCAAGATTAGGAGGGAAGTAGAAAACTGGGAAAGAATTTTTACAGAATTTTTACAACTCTATAGTACCACATCACACCTATCAGATTGGCTAAGATGACAAAACAGGAAAATGATAAATGTTGGAGAAGTGGAAAAATTGGAACACTAATGCATTATTGGTGGAGCTGTGAACTGATCCCACCATTTTGGAGAGCAATTTGGAACTATGTCCAAAGGGCTATAAAAATGTGCATAACCTTTTACCCAGAAATAGCACTTCTAGGTTTATATCCCACAGATCATACAAATGGGAAAAGGACCCACATGTATAAAAATATTTATAGTAACTCTTTTTGTGGTGGCCAAGAACTGGAAATTGAGGGGATGCCCATCAGTTGGGTAATGGCTGAACAAGTTGTGGTATATGAATGTAATGGAATACTACTATGCTATAAGAAATGATGAGCAGGCAGACTTCAGAAAAACCTGGAAAGACTTGAATGAACTGATGCTGAGTGAAGTGAACAGAACTAGAACATTGTACACAGTAACACCCATGTTGTATGATGACTTACTTTGATACACGTAGCTCTTCTCAGCAATGCAAAGATCTAAGATATTTCCAAAAGTCTCATGATAGAAAATGCTATCCACAACCAGAGAAAGAACTATGGAGTCTGAATGCAGATCAAAGCATAGTATTTGCTCTTTTTTCCCCTTCTGTTTTGTTTTGTTTCTTCTTTCTTATGGTTCCCCCTATTGGTTCTAATTCTCCTTTATAACATGACTAATATGAAAATATATTTAATAGGAATGTATATGTATACCCTGTATCAGATTGCGTGCCATCCTGGGGAGGGAGTTGGGGAAGGAGAGGGAGAAAATTTAAAACTCAAAAGCTTATGGAAGTGATTGTTGAAAACTAAAAATAAATAAATTTTAAAAAATAATAGCCCACATTTATATAGCACTATACTGTTTTCGTCTTGTATGACTCTTTGTGATCCCATTTGGGGTTTTCTAGGCAAAGACACTGGAGTGGTTGGCAATTTCCTTCTCCCATACATTTTACAGATGAGGAAAATAAGGCAAACAGGATTAAGTGATTTGACCAAGGTCACAGAGGTAAGTACCTGAGGCCAGATTTCAACTCTGAAAGATGAGTCTTCCTGCACTTCCAGCAGCAACTTAGCTGCCTTAAATGCTACGTATACATAATTATATTTGATGCTCACAGCTACCTTGTGGAACAGGGGCTATCACCATCACCACCACCACCACCACCTCCCCATTTTACAAATGGGAAAACTGAGGTAGCCAGAGGTTAAGAGATTTACCCCAGTTATGCAATTAGAAAGTAATTGAGGCCTCATTTGAACTCTGATCTTCCAGATTCCAGGTCCAGCAAGCTCATTCATTGAGCCACCCGGCTGCCTTTAATGATTTAATAATAGTAATTCACATTTATATAGCACTGTAGGATTTGCAAAGTGCAAATCATTATGCTTGATGCAAGCATTATGCTTGATGCTCACAGCTACACTGAGGAACAGAGGTTCTTGCCCTACTTCTTCCAACTTTGCAAATCGGGAAAAATGAGATTGAGTGGATCTCTGAACTCTGGTGTTCTTGACTCTTAATAGACTGAGCCACCTAGCTGCCTTTAATAATGAATAATAATAATGCACATTGATATAGCACTGCAAGATTTGCAAACTCTTTGTCCTTATATATGATCATACTTGATCCTCACAGGTGGGGCGTTCGTATTCATTTTACATATGGGAAAACCGAGGTTGAGTGATTTGCATACTGTAGTCATGCAATTACTAAGTGACCGAGGCCACATCTGAATTCTGAATTCTGGTCTTTTAGGTCCAGCTCTCATCCACTGAGCTACCTAACTGCCTTTAATAATAAATAATAATAATGCATATTGAATAGCACAGTAAAATTTGCAAAGCGTTTCTCATACATAAATATATTTGACCGTATATTGGGGCTATCTATCACACACATTCCTACCTCCCATTTTACAGAGGAAGAAACTGAGGCTGAGAGGTTCACGCGTTCAACAAGGGGGTACTGAGAGACCCCATTTCTTCGGGGCTGGAAAGGTGCGAGAGGAAACCCTGGGGGTGGGGGAGAGGAGTACCCCGAGAGGGGGAGGGGCTCCCCCTTCCCTACCTCCCGAATCGCGGCCAGCGTGTTCTCAGGGGCATCGTGGCCGCCAGCGCGGTGGGCGATGGCAGAGATGCGGCCGCGGGGCCTGAGCACCTGCAGGGCCCGGCGGCTGGGCACCGGCTCGAAGCTTAAGAAGCGCAGCAGCAGGTAGAAGCTGAAGGTGAAGAGGCACGAGTTGAAGGGGCTGCGGGTCAGGATCAACAGCAGAACGAACAGGAAGGAGAAGGAGGCCAACAGGCCCCCCTGCTCCTCCCACAACCACATGTGGGGGTCGGGGCCGGCGCCGGCGCCGGCACCTGCAGCCTCTGGGACAGAGTCCCGGGTCCGCCGGTCTCAGAGAAGAGGGAAAGGCGCGGGAGAGCCGGACGATCAGAGCCGTCACCCGCAGAGGGAACCGGCGCGCACAATGGCCGGCCCGGGAACATCCGGAAAGATAGCCTCCCCGCCGACCAATCAGCACCTCGGAACTCCGGGGCATTCAAGGCGGGGCCACTGCTATAGCAACAGGACCTAGTTTGGAGGCTCGAGTTCTAGAGGAACTTCCATCTGAGTCTACGGACCATTGCTGTCTTTATTTAACCTTTGCTACATTCATCCACGTTCTGCAGGAGGGCCACTAGGTGGCGCAGTGGCTAAGGCGCTGGCCCAGGACCTCAAATGCGGCCTCAAAAACTAAAATAACTGATGTGTGTAAGTTACTTAGCCCCTGCGTCAGTTTCTTCATCTGCAAAAAAGTGATGATAATAAAAGCACCTACCTCTCAGAGATGTTGTGAGGATCAAATGAAATTACATTTGTAAAACATTTTGCAAACATTAAAGTACTCTCTATAAATGATCTGATTAAAGAAGTGGACATTATGCAATCACACATACCATAAGGCACTTGAACTTCATATGGGAATGAAGCAAGTGGAAAAGTTTTGGAAGACAGGTTCTTCGGAAGCAGGGCAACACAAAAGAGTTAAGAGATCTGGATTCAAGGACTGCTTTGCCTTCTTTCTGTGCTTATTGTTTCCACTTTTTAATAAAATCCTCTTCCATCCTGAAAGCCTAAGGATGTTCTAAGGCCTGAAATATTATCCATAAACCAGTTTGTTTACAGAGAAATGACCCTGGTGAATATAAAGTAATTTCCTTAGGAGAGATCTGATAGTATAAGAGAACTTGTTTTAAAATGCCATTTGTTACATCAATTCATTTGTTCATGGAACAGAACTTGGTTCTAGTTCTGGCTCTTCCATTCATTCATTCGGCGTATAACCTTGATGAAATTGAACTCTCTGAAGCCGTCTCCTCATTACTAGTAAAATAACTGCGTTCTGCTTGTCACTTATAGCTATGTTACCTTGGGCAAATTACTTAAACACTTGGGGCTTCTCTGGAAAGCAGGGAATGGTTCGTACATCTGGGCAACTTGGATCAGCATTCATGGCTATGTCGATGTTTTTAAAGCCCCAATGATGCGTGGACAGATTAATTTGATAGAAAGCACTGTAAGGTTCCTTCCAGCTTTGACTTGAATAACAGATGACTTACTTAAGAATAGAGTTTTCCCGTTTCTGCCAACCTCCTTTTTCTTGCGGGGTAGGGGAAGAGCTTGCCTCTTGTGAGAACCACACATCCCAGGATGCAACGCTGCTCATCCAATCCTGGAGACCAGACAGGCGACACGCGTAGCCCTTCGGGAGTTGTAGTTTCTAGTTGGGTAGCCCCAGAGCGGAGGCAGAACTCTTCTACTCCGGTAGTGCGATACCGGAAGTGCCCTGCCTGGGAGGCGGAGTGAGGGCGGTGGCGGCGGCGGCAACAGCGGTTGCCAGGTGCCGGCGTTGCCGCCTTGAGACCCGTAATATGGCGGGGAGGAGGAGGAGGAGGAGACGGCGGCGGAGCGGGCTGCGCTGTGTAGATATAGCCTGATCCCTTTGTCTCCTCCCGAGGTTGTAGAGGAAGGAAGAGAGAGAGAGAGTCTCAAGGGGCGCTGGGGGTTACGGAAGGGAAGTAGGTGGGTGCGTTGGGGGGAGGGGAGGGCGCTGGGGGCTTCGCACCGTGCCTGGAGGCGGGGATGAGGCGGCGCCTGGGGCGAAGAGACTTTCGTCCCTGCTCCCGGCAGTCCCGGCCAATCCTTGTCCGCACTGCCTGGCTAGGTGGGGGATGGGGAGGCTAGGGTGCATTTGGGGTAGGTCTTGGGGGTTGATGGAACTGCGGGCGTGGACTGGACTGAGCTTAATGTTCCTTGGGGGTGGGTGGGGTGGGGTAAGGGGAAGATGAATGCCTGTGGGAAGCTTAGGGTGGGGAGCCTGTATACACCTGATTAAAAAAAAGACAGCAACAAAAACCAACACCCAATTCTTTTCAGTGCTGCGAACTGTTAGTATTTCTTTCGCTGTGCTTGGTAGGGGACCTCCCTTTGCTTTTCAATAGAGTAAAAGGGCTCGGGCTTAGGGAGCACTATTTATCAGTTTACTCTTTGTAGCAAGCTCATCTCTTCAGTTGAGCTAGTGTTTGCTGAGTCCTTGGTGTTGCAAAGCTAAGGCTAGGCCTTGGACATTTAAAGAAAAAAATGGAAAAAAAAGTGGCCCTACCCTCAGGAAGTTTAATTTCTACTGGATACAGCAATATGTATACAGATGAGTAAATGTATGTTGATAATTTGAGGGGGGAGAGTTCTGTGGCAAAAGGGTAGATCAGTCTAGGAAGTACCCGAGCTGAAACAGGATGATAGGATTTCCTGAGGCAGGGGTGAGGTGGTGAATTGGGGAAGGAGGGTTTCCCTGCTTGAAAGCTGGAATTGGAATGCTGAGGTCAGAAAATAGCAAATAGGCTAGTTTGGCTGAAAGTAAGAATCCTGAAGATGAGTAGGGTAAAAATGAGTCTAAAAAGGTAAGGCTGGAACCAGGTTGTGAAGAGCTTCAAAAATGCCAGGGCTGAGAAGTTTCTATTTGATCCTGGAGGCATTAGGGAACCAACTGAAGATTTTTGAGGAGGAGGTTGATGTAATCAGACTTATGTTTTAGGAATATTAATTTTGATGATATAGAAGATGAATTGGAAGAGGGAGAGACTGGAATCATGGAAACCAGTTGGGCTATTGTAGTTCAGGTAAGAGGTGATGAGAGCTGATTCATTTGAGTGGAACGGGACAGATGTGAAGGGCTGTTGTGGAGTTAGTAAAATTGACAAGATTTGGCAACTGATTGGAAATGGGGAACAAGAGAGGTCTTTATTGCTGGTTTACCACAGTAACTCTGTCATCTTGCATAGTTGTATTTCTTACCTTTTCTGAAATTTCTGGTAGAAAGGGAATATTAGCTTTCTAGAGTACTGAATTAATAATGAATAGGGTCCTAAACTTATGGGATGGCTAAAGAGCAATGGGAGCAGCTATACAGAGTGAATATGTGCCAGAGGCACCCTTTAAGTTTAAAACTTATAAACAGTAGATTGTGATATGAGTAATTCAGTATCCACCTGTCTAATCATATGTAACATAGATTACTCACTTTTTAAATGGTTGACATTGTAATTTAGAGGTACTAATTTGCCCCTGAGAAGAGGATTGCCAGTGATATTATAATTTTTCTGTTCCTGGATGAATGTTTGAGTTTCTTTTTTGAAGGTCTTGGAAATGGGAATAGTTGACAGATGCTTTCTTCAAATCAAGTTGATTAGTTTCTACTCATAGATACGAGATTTCCATTTCTAAATCACCTTTGCATTTTGCAAGAGGCCCTCTGTAAATAGAATTTGAAACTTTATGTTTGATATGTAGTATTGTTAGAACATTCTATGGCATTTGTTTCCAAGATATTTGTGAGATAAACTTGTAAAACTTGGCAGTTAGTTGGCAGAGACAAAATGGAATGTCAAGTTTAATTTTATTGTTTTAGAAGGTACATTTATTCAATATATAGTGCATGATAAAATATCTGTAAAAGTAGATGTTTTTTGTGGATTCAGTTAAAACTTTTTCAGTATTCACACTTAAACAAGGATCATTTAAGTTTTCTTGCTTTTTTTCTATGAAGAGAAGAGTTCTGTAAGTATAGTCAGGAGAACCTGGGTTCAAATCAGTCCAACAACATTTATTAAACATCTATGATGTACCAGGCATCATGCTAGGCCAGGGGATACAAATACAAAGAATTATATTCTACTGCTTACATTAGCCGTGTGACCATGAACAAGTCACTTAAATGATTTGCACCTCTTTCCTTGTTTGTAAAATGGTCATAAATATCTCATAGGGTTGTTATGAAAAGCAAATGGGATGTAAAGCATTTTGCAAACCTTAAAGCACTGTGTAAAGGTTAGCTCTTTTAATGAGAACTTGAAAGTGTCTGGCTTTGAAATGAGTGTATATAAGTACACATATTGCCTTGATGCAGCAAAACTCATTGGAAAAAATTGACATCAGATTTGTATGATACTATTTGAAGTATTCTTGGGAAATTTTTCAAAGTCAAACTCATGTTAAAAATTAGACTGACAGAAGAAATCTTGTTATTATGAGTAAGGGAGAAATTTAAATAAAAGGGAAACTAAATCTTAATTTTTTATTAATTTTATTTTAATTTCAGGAATTCTTTATTTTTATTTCCAGCTGCACATTAGTTAGCTAGACCTCCCAACACTTTTGCTTTAAATAGCTAAGTATGTGACCTCTGGAAAAATCACTTCCCTTCTTTGGGCCTCAGTTTCTTCATCTGCAAAATGAAGGACTTTCTAGATGATCTCCCAGGTTTCTGTCAGTTATAAAATTCCATTAAATTGTTGTGTTTCTCTGGTCTGGAGTCTCTTTGTTAAATGGTAACTTATAAATCAATACTTAAAGAAACATGGTTTATTGGGTTTCCTTATAATCTAGTATATCTATACTGAGAATATTTACATTTTTAAAAAATGTTTCCATTTCTTTTTAATTTAGCATGTTTTAAGAAAGTTTTTCATACTCTATGGGTATCCAATAAATTCTTGGTTGATTGGTATGAATGAGTTAATTAATACTATAACTGGTTTATTCCAGGTTACTTTTACACATATCATTACAAAGAAACAGTAGAATTACTAGAAGAATTGTTATTTTTGTTATTGTTAAAATTTTCAGTAGTGAAATGCATTAATATATAATCACGTAGTATTTGCATTTCTTACATTCATACATTAGAAAGGTCCTGGCCAGAACCGTGAAATAAAGCATGCTTTCAACATAAGTAAAATCTTATCTCTTTGATAAACCAGCTTCTCTGGCCATTATTTTTAGGAGAAAAAGTTTTATTGGCATGGGTAGGTATAGTTTTTCTTCTATATTGTGCCCCATTTATGAAAGTCTAGTACTATAAAATAAATTGCAACATCTGGAGAAATTGAGGAAGGCATCCAGCATGTTGGCTGAATTTTGGGGGATGAATTCAAGGGAGTAAGTACATAGATAAGATTTGTACAAGAATGTATTGCAATTTGTATCATTAGAGAGAATATCGAAATTCACGAGTTCATAGATCTTTTTTTCGTATCTGAGAGGATTATGTAGTAACGAGAGATTTTTTTTCCCCATTTAATGCTAGATTCCTTTTGTACTTAAAATCACTTTGATTTTTAAAAATTCGGTTTCATGCAGATACCCATAAACATGTTAGTTACACAAAATGCAGAATGCCTGTATATTGATGCCTTCATCTGAGTTAGCTACAATTTAAGTGTCAAAATTATGTATTTAGTCTTCCAAATAAACAATTTTAGTAGCAAGCACTTTAAATTTGGGAAATAGTTTTTCTTCTTAAAAGTGTTAATATTATTTTTATTCTTGCAGCTTAATTGTGTGATAATGGAGGAATATGAGAAGTTTTGCAAGAAAAACCTTGTCAGAATCCAAGGAGAGTCACTATCTCAAGAAACTTTTCCATCAGGTCAACCTGAGAACATTTCACTTATTCGTTTCCATGGAGTTGCTGTGCTTTCTCCATTGGTAAAATTTCTTTATTTCCAGTTGGTGGCTAGGTTATATTTTTTCCATTTAAACAAATGTCTGTTGGTAACATTAATATTTTAGATAGATGAAGTCAATTGACTTGTTCCTATTAGTCTCACCCTTTCACACTAACCAGGGGCAGTGAAATCTATTTTTAACATGTTAATTCATTCTTGTAGTGGCAGTTTGGTATTGTACCATATGAATGGCCTTGGAGTCAGGAAAATCTGGGTTCATTTCCTGCCTCTGAAACATGCTAGCTATGTCAGTACTCAGTCAGCAAGCATTTATTAAGCTCTTAGTTTGTTCTAGCCACTGGACTTAGTGTTGGAGATGCAAAGAAAGGCAAAAATATAGTCCCTGCCCAAGAAGCTTGAATTCTAATGGAGGAAAGAACATGAAAGAAAGTATACATAGAAATAGATAGATAGATAGATAGAAAGAAGATATTCTCAGAAGGAAGATACTAGCTTTGGAAGTTGAGTGGGATCAGGAAAGCCTTCTTTAAAAAAGTGACACTTGAGCTGAATCTTGAAGGAAGCCAAGAGGTGCTGGTGACAGGAAAAGGGCACAGAGTCTGGGGACCAAGGGTCATGTGGGAGGAACAACAAGAAGGCCAGTGTTGTTGGACTATGGCGTACGTGAACTGGGGAAAAGAATAAATAAGAAACCCTGGGAGGTAGGAAGGAGCTAGGTTGTGAAGGGCTTTTAAAAGCCAGAGGATTTTAGAATTGATCCTGGAGGCGATAGGGATTCAGTGGAATTTATTGGGTAGGGGGTGACACAGTCAGTCTTGTGCTTTAGTATATCATTTTTGCAGTTCAGGTTAAGAATGAATGAGTGTAGAGACTTGGCAGGCAGACCTACCAGCAGACTATTGCAGTAGTACAGGTGTAAGGTGATGAGGACCTGCACTGGGCTGGTGGTTGTGTGAGTGGAGAGAAAGGGAAATACATACAAGAGATGTTGTGAAGGTAAAACGAACAAGACTTGGCATCAGATAAGGGCATATGTGGTGAGTGTGAAGGAGGAGTTAAAGATAGTACTGACATTATAGGCCTGGGTGGTGGCCTTGACAGCAGTAGGGAAGAGTGGAGAGTTTGTGGGAAAAGATGAGTTTTATTTTAGATGTATCAAGTTTGTGATATCTACAGAATATTCAGTTTGAGATGTCCAAAAGCCAGTTGACTGGAGCTTAGGAGAGAAACTAGGGCTGGATTTAAAGATCTGGGAATTTTCACCCATTAGAGCTCATAAGATCACTAAGCAAGATGGTAGACAGAAAAGAAGAAGGCCTCGGACAGAACCTTGGGGACCCCTGTGGTTAGTAGTCACGACCTAGATGAAAAACCAGCAAAAGAGACTTGAGGAGTGGTCAGACAAGTAAGAGGAAAACCAGAAGAACTGTTTGAAAAACTTAGAGAGGAGAGGGTATCCAGGAGAAAATGGTGGTCAGTGTCAAAGGTCAGATGAGGATAGAGGAAAATCGATGAATGTGGCGGATTAAGAAATCATTCGTAATTTTGGAGAGAGCAGTTTCAGTTAAATGTTGAAATCAGAATCAAGATTGCAGAGGGCTTGGCTTATATGAGAGTGACAGGAGGGAAAGTGAAGGCATATATTGTACATAGATGAATTTCCCAAGGAGTGTAGCTACTAAAGGGAGGAAAGATAGAAGACAACTAGCAGGGATGGTCAGATCAATTGAGGGTTTTTTAAAGATGGCAGAAACATGAGTGTATTTAGGCAGCAGGGAAGTAGCCAGTAGATGGAAAGAAATTGAAGATTAGATTTGAAAGAGGGGACAATCTTCTGAAGAAAGTGAGGTGAAATGGGATTTATATATGCAGTTAAAGGCATTTGCCTTGACAAAGAAAAGGCTCACCTCTTCATGTGAGATTGGTGAAGGAGGGGATGTTGGGAAAGACATTTGAGTCAACAAATGGCCCCAGTTTTTTCAAATTAGGATGAGGCAAGGTTGGGACAGTTAGGTAGTACAGTAAATAGATTGTAGGGCTTGTAGTCATGAATACCTGAGTTCAAATCTGGCCTCAAACACTTATATGTAACCCTGGACTAGTCATGTTACCTTGTTTGCTTCAGTTGTGGCAAATGGTAGGAGTAACCCAAGATTGGGGTTGGGCAAAGAATGATTGGCAGTAGGACAGTGGGGCAAAGGATTTGAGTGTAGAGGATAGTGTAGAGTTGAATTGATTCATTGAAGGGTCAAGATAGGGAAGAGGATAGGGAAGAGAAAGAAGGTAGCTAGTTCAAGGTTGACATCCTGGGAAAGAACTGAGAGGAGGAGGAGTGAGAGACCATGCTGAAGGTAAAAAACACTAAAGAACAGTTTAGGGGTCATAAAGCAAAGGAAATCATCATCTTTCCTAAACCTATTATTTTTCCAAACTTTCCTCTTTTGAATGAGGGTACTACTGTCCTCTGAGTCACATAACTTTGCAACCTCAATCATCCTCAGCTTCTTATTACTCGTATGCCTTCTGTTGCCAAGACTTGTCAGTTCTGCCTTAACAACATCCTATGTGTCTCTTCCCTTCTTTCCAGTAAGTAGTACTACCTTAGCTTGGTCCCACATCACATTTTGCCTGGACTATTACAATATCCCCTTGATTGGTGTCCCTGCCTCAAGTTTCTCCCTCCAACACACAGCTGCCAAAAAGTCCAAAGTGATAGTGCTAATGCATGAAGTCTGACCTTAGCATATTCAAATGAGATCATGTGTGTAAATCACTTTGCAAACTTTAGTGTAGGGTTTTTTTTTCCCTTTCTGGTGAGGCAGTCGGGATTAACACAGCTAGTAAGTGTTATGAGTCTGAGACTGGATTTTAACTCAGGTCCTCCTGAATCCAGGGCCGGAGCTCTATCCACTGCACCACCTAGCTGTCCCTGCAAACTTTAAAGAATTATTAAATGTTAGATGCTATTATGATGTCTGCTCTAGTAAATTTTAGTGCGCCCCTGTTATGTCTAGGATCAGATGCAAAGTCAAAGGCTTTTTAGGCCTTTAAACCAATCTTCATATTGATTGTATCTGACAGTATGTGCAGTATTTCACACTCTGAAGTTCCTACCTCTGAAATAAGGGAGAGGGAGGTACATTTTCTTAGCTCTCCTCTAAGGCCAACCTTATCATTATAATTGCAGAGTATTCCATTTAATTTCATTGTATCCTCAGTGTTTTGCACATAGTAAGCACGTAATAAATGCTTTCTCTTTCATTTTGTTGTTCTTTCTCTTTACATTGTTTTTGTGTAGTTTTTATTCTGCATACTTCATGCTGCATCAGTTTTATATAAGTTTTCCCATGCATCTCTGAATTCTTCATATTTGTCACTTCTTATTGTACAATAGTATTCCGTTACATTTATGTACTACAGTTTGTTTAGCCATTCTGCAGTTGTTAGGTGCCTACTTAATTTCTAGTTCTTTACTACCACAAAAAGAAATGAAACATTGCTATGAATTTTTTGGTGTATATCGGACTTTCTGTCTTTGACTTCCTGGAAATAGATGCTTTAATGGTGCAATCTCTGGGCTGAAGGGTTTGGGCATTTTAGGAACTTTCATTTTTAACATAACTACAAATTGCTTTCTAGAATGGTTGGGTTAATTTACAATTCCATAAAAGATGTGCCTTTTATTCTACTTCCCTGCCAGCATTGACTTTTCTTTTGTCATCTTTACTAAGCCAGCCTCGTACTTGTTTTAATTTAAATATTCGTAGCTTTTAATTTTATTTCAGATCCTGTACCTTTTTATTGAAGTCTACAAAGATAAAGAGCTAGAAATATACTTTTTCTTGGAATGATGACAAATAGGATCTTTTATCTTTTTTTATCAGGACTATTTGTAGTTTATTTTTAAGGCAAAAATGAGTAGAACATTTGGATGAAGGAATAAAAACTGGTGGATTTAACTGATATTTAACTGAGAACAGGAACTTATTGCCATTTCTGTGGTGGAAAAATGACTAATATCTGGTTGATTTAAGAGCCTTTGATAAAAGTGAACAAATTTTTACAGATTTATTTGGTCACTTAACCACTGGTTTTGTTACTCACAGGTTTTAAAGTTTCTTATTGATCATACACTGTTTTGCTACTAGAAAAAAAGATTTGCTAAATAATTTGATATGTTTTGCACAGCTCACTGTTGAGAGGAGAAAAGAAATGCAGCAAGAGAAGCAGAAAGCACTTGATATAGAAGCACGAAAACAGAGTAGCAGGAAGAAAGCCTTACTGAATCGTGTCCAGGAGATCCTGGAAAATGTTCAGGTGTGTCTAGCCCCATTAGTTTTGATAAAGAAGTTAATTCCCCAAGACATTTATTTATAATTCCTAGGTTGTTAATGATGCACTGTGTTTACCATCATGTTTGAGAAGTCAGAGTTTTTCTTTTTTTTTTTTGGCTACACAAAAAATGTTGTTGTTTGTAAGTGATGACTGATGACTAGTACTTAGATCAGTAGATGTTTAGACAAGGGACCTACACATGAATGTAATAGCTATTGTTTGGGTCTTGTTACTGTTTAAAAACACTCAATTGTTAGTTAAAAATTCTGAATGTATTTACTGAAGTTTACTTTTTGTACTTATTAGCTGACCAGTGACCTCATTTTCATTCTCTGATAAGGTAAATAATCAGTGGAAATTCACTTTTGTTAAAATTATGCTCTTGAGTACCCATGGACAGTTTTCATTAGTATAAATGAAATAGAAGATAGAATTATCTAGATTTAGCAGAGGGCCATTTTATTTGCTTTGTTTACCATTTGCCATTATTAATGTTAAAACTCTTAAATTTGAATAGCATTGAGTTTCTTTTGAAAGGCCATGTAAACAAGTACTAAAAATGAAATAAGGACTCTCACATTGAAAAAAATAAACCCAGCAGCTGCCAGCATATTCAGTACCATAATGCTGTTGGTTACGTATTTTGTTGTTTTCTTAATCCCCAGGGTTTTTGGTTGGTCCTGGGTAACACGCTCCAGTTGATATTAGCATCATGTTTTAGGACATTACCGGGTAACTGCTAAACTCACTGTTGTTTATCTCAGCTAAGTTTCATAACATTAATAATTAACCCACTCAGTGCACATCACAAATTCTAGAACCATAAAATAAATAAATATATATATATACACACTCAGTTGTCATGGAGGCTATGTAGATAATGTCTTATACAATTAAAAAGAAAATTGAATGTTATTATTTTCAAGATTACCAAAATAAATTACATGATAGAAATAGGATTATTAGAGTTAGAGAATAATCTCTTTTAAAAGAACCTTTGAAATATTGGCACTGCAGATTATTTTTATGTATTATAAATCATGCAGGTCTAGATATTTTATAGAAAATGCACAGTTTTTTAAGGTGTTATCTATTATAATCAGAACTTCATGTCAGCTTTAGTCATCATTTGGAATAAAACTATTAGCTATTGTGGTTTCTTTGTCAAAATAATCTGTATTGTTTACAACTACAAATCAATCCATGGCTTTAGTGAACAGGTAGAAGATTTGCTTTTATAGTGGCATAGTGTAGTCAGAGTGGACTGGACTGCATGCCAGAAGACCTGGGTTCTTTCTAGGCCTAGCTTTGCCTTTAACTTTGGGGCCTGAAACAAAATCAGTTCACTTCCGTGTTTCCTCATCAGGAAAATGGTGAGAGGAGTGGTGTGAGATTAAATAATCTCCTTAAATCCCTTCTAGCTTTGTTGTGCTAAGCATGGATATAGTTATTTTTCTTTCTATGTATGGAAACAAGGTGGTATTGTTGTACTGTTTATTACTTACTACCTGGAAACCATTATGTCTGGGGATTTGTAAGGTAAGTGGGGAGGTATGTTATCGTATTTTAGACATCCTGCCATTAGGAGACATGGAGGCAGCACCCTTTTTATAGTCAGACTTGCTTGGTATCAGAAAATGTTCTAATTCAAGTTATATTTGCCAATTATGTGTCTGCATTTTTTTCAGAGAGAAATATTTAGGATTCAAGATGTTATTTTAATGTGTTCTGTGAAAGTTTTCTTGCATTTATATTTTACTCGTTTTTATTATAGTTTACTGTTTAGTTGCAAATACTCTCTGTATATCTCCGTATCCACAAATACCTTCTTTAATATGAAGGTTCTTAACCTGGGGTCCATGAACTTATTTTTTTTTTTTAACATTATATATTATGTATCTTTTTAATATCATGTATTTAAAAATGTTATGTATTTAAAAACATTATTCTGAGAAGGGTCACAGGAGTCGTTAGAATACCAAAGGGGTGTATGACACAAAAAAGCTTAAGAACCCTGGCCTTAGTAGTTGTTTTTAAATGCCACTAGATTATTGTTTAGTATGGTTTGCCTTAAGTAAATTTGTACTTAAATCATTGTTAATGTTGAGATGTTATTAAACTTTGAATAAGCATCTGTTAAGTCTTCTTAATTAATAATGATAATAATGATAACAAATGTTTGTGTAGCACTTTAAGAATATTATTCCATTTGATCCTCACAACAACCCTGGGAGTTTAGGGCTATTATTACTCTCATTTTACAAATTAGAAAACTTGAGGCAGATAAGTTTAAATGACTTCCTTAGGGTCACTCAGTAAATTTCTATGGCAGGATTTGAACTCAGGTCTTCCTGACTGCAGCTCTAGTGCTCTATATCCACTCTATTACCTAGCTGCCTCAATCACAATTCATAGAATGCTTGTAGTCAGATTTGTTGTAAAGAATCAGGAGTCAGGGATCCCCTGCTTTCAACATCAAGTTACTTTACATAAGAGTTTCTTATGGGGGGGGCAGCTAGGTGGCGTAGTGGATTGAGCACCAGCCCTGAAGTCAGGAGGACCTGAGTTCAAATCTGGCCTCAGACCAAACACTTGACACGTACTAGCTGTGTGACCTTGGGCAAGTCACTTAATTGCCTAAATTTGTAAGGTAAGTGGGGAGGTATGTTATCCTATTTTAGACATCCTGCCATTAGGAGACATGGAGGCAGCACCCTTTTAATCTAGCCTGATAAGTAGAATACTCTTATGTAATAGAGATTTAAGATCCAAGTGCTTCAGGTAATCTGTGGCTTTCTTCTCATCTGCTAGTGTTCCTCAAGGTTCTGCCCTAGACCTCTCCCTCTATGCTCTCTCATGAGTTTGACTGTCGTCTCTATCTCAGATCTATATGTTCAACCCAGGTGTCTTCTCTGAATTCTAGTTTTATATCACTAAATGCTTATTAGATTTTTTAAACCGGGTGTCCCAGAGTCATCTTAAACAATATTTCTAAAACTGGGCTCGTTATCCTTCCTTCCAAACCTTTCCCTCTTCCAGACTTTCTTTTTTGTGTCAAAGGCGCCACAGTCCTTCTAGTCTTCCAGGTTCATAACCTTGGCATTATCCTAGACTTCTCACTGTCCTTTACCCCATCCAATCATTTGCCAAATCTTGCCATTTCTATCTTTACAACATCTATCACATCTTACCTCTTCCCTTCGCTCACATAACTACCATCTTAGTCCAGGCCCTCACCTAAATTGTTGCAGTGTCCTCCTTATTAGTCTCCTGCCTCAGGTCATTCCCTATTCCAGTCCACAATACACACTGCTGAGAAAGTAAGCACAAATAAAATAAGCACAATAAAATTAACCACAGAATGTGACAAGAAAAAAAAAAGGTAATTTTCCTTAACCTCAGATATGACAGTGTGGTTCCCCTACTCAGGAAATTGCAGTGGCTTCCTATTGCCTCTAGGATCAAACATAAACTCTACTGTTTAGCTTTAAAAGCCCTTCACAACCTGGCCCCTATATCTTTCTGGCCTCATTGCACATTGTTCACCCTTCTACACTCTGCCATCATCCAAACTAGCCTTTCTTTTGCTTTCCCATGATGCTCATTTCCAACATCCTGAAATGTACTCTCTCCTTAGCTCTACTTCCTAAAGTCCATCTCTTCCTTTAAAGTGCAACTTAAGGGGCAGCTAGATGGCGCAGTGGGTAGAGCACTGGCCCTGAAGTCAGGAGGACCTGAGTTCAAATGTGACCTCAGACCAAACACTTGATACTTACTAGCTGTGTGACCCTGGGCAAGTCACTTAACCCCAATTGCCTTAAAAAAAAATGCAACTTAAGCCCCATCTTTTGCATAAAGCCTCTTCTTATCCACTCAAGTACTGGTGCCCTCCTTCTCAAACTTCCTTGTATTTAACCACGTTATGTTTATGGTGTGTGTGTTGTGTGTGTGTGTGTGTGTGTGTGTGTGTGTGTACTTTTTTTTTCTACCACTAGAACATAAGCTTCTTGTGAGTAGGGATTTTTTCATTCTTTTTATTTGTGACCCCAGCTTCTCGCAAAGAAATACATGCTGGCCCATTTCAGTTAGATAACATTTATAAAACTTAAATGGTGGTGTTCTATAACTAGAATAATCAATTTCCAAATTTTTCTTTGCAGGTCAGAAAAGCACCAAATATAAGTGATTTTGATCAGTGGGAACCTGAGGCAATTTACCTTAATTCAGAAGTCAGAGATTTGGATGTTCCCACTATACTTCCAAAGGATAGTTTGCCAAGTCTTACTGAACAGTCTGCCTCAGTGAAGGTTGAAGAGACTATTGAAATCTTGCCTCCCGATACCATTGCCCACGTAAAACTGAATGGGACAAATTCAGATAAAGGTATAGGAGCATGCGTTTCCATCAAACAAAGTGACAGCCCTAATCCTAACCTGTTGGGAAATGAAACTTCTCCAGAGATATCTTCAGGTGCTTCACAGGAGACTCTGATTGTAGATGATATCCCTAGAAGAGAAGGAGAATTGGAGCTGTCTCTGGTTGAGGAAGCCACCTCAGATCCTTACATGATGAGCCTTCAGAATCTTATGAAAAAGTCAAAGGAATACATAGAACGAGAACAGACTCGACGCAGCATGAGAAACAACTCAAAGAAGAGCGTCACCGAGAGCCGCTCGGACAAAGAGAATGATGCTGTTAAGACGAGTGACTCTGGGAAAGAGAATTCAAGGTCTATAAGCAAAAGTTGTAGTTCAGTTTCACTTGATAAACCGAGCCTTAATAAATCAAACATTCTTCTCCAAAGTGCTACCACCCAGATGAGCAGCGTGAGTGCATTAGCTTTAGCCAGCTTCTCCAAAGTGGATATACCCACTCGAATGGGTACACCAGCTCTTCTGGATTCGGATGAAGATGAAGGTTTTAAAGTCACTTCCACTTTTGATCCTGAAAGTAGTGTTGTCAAAAGTTTTACAGGTTCTTATGCCAAGTTACCTAGTCCAGAGCCAAGTGTGAGTCCTAAAATGCATCGAAGACGGCCTAAGTCTTCATCAACAGGTCATATACTTATAAATAACCCAATAAATGCCTATGAATTGAGTCCCAAAGAAAAAGGAAGGGCCATGGATTTGATCATACAAGATGTCAATGAAAAAACAAGTATACCTGAGTCTGTGCCAAAATTTCCTATTGATTTAACTGAAGTTTGTTCTAGCAAAGCTCATATTGTCAGCAAAAATGCTTCTGAAACTGGAGATGAAGAATCAGTCTTAGGTAAATCAAATGAAATATGTCAACATTCAGTCAGCCAGTTAGAAAACAAAGTCATTCATGTAATTGCTACGATGGAGGGTCAAATAGCATCTGATGGGAGAGAGCCATACAAAACAGACAGTAATTGTACTATAGTTCCAAAATTGCATGAACCATATGCAACTAGTCAGTGCATAGTAAGTCAAAAGTGTGGAATAATGAATGTAATCAAGCCAACTAGTGTGTTAGAAAAAAACTGTAATTCCCAAGTGGAACTGAATAAATCTTATGATGTACAAAACCCATCTCCACTACTGATGCAATGCCAGAATAAAAGACAGCAGATGGATACACCAAATGGGTCCTGTGGAAATGAACAGTTTGTGGAAAACAGTTTTGAGAAGGTTAAGCGGAAACTGGATTTGGATGCCGATGGCTTGCAAAAAGAAAATAGCCCTTATATCTTAACAACTGAAACAGCTGAGCAGGAGAGACGATGGATACAGGAAAAAAGATTTCCTAAGGGATCTGTCTACATTAACAAGAATGAGATGTTAGAAATTAGTTCCAGAGGTAAGGGTACTCTAGAGCTTTCATGCAGTTGGTGCTAACCACATAGCAAATGGCAATTTTTTCATAGATATCTTTAGTTTAAATTTTGAGGGAATTGTTTTAACCTGTGCGTCGTGATATGTAGGAGTGAACCGATCTGGCAAGATAGTCTGTAATTAGCAACATTATAATTTAATGAGTTTTTCCTTATTCATATGGACTTTCTTATTTAGATTATAAAACTTTAGGTGCCCATTTGAGGTCCATGTCATGTCCGTACTGTAATGGTATTAGAGATGAGATATTCCTAATGACAAAATAAAACTCTTGCATAGACCATCTTTTATTGATTTGAATCTGGTACACTGATATATGATCTTCCATTTGGGCTATAGTTGCTATATCTGTTTTCTGTGATGTTCGCTGCTAGATTTGCAAGGTGCTACTTTGATATCATGTTATTAGAGAAAAATTATAAATAGGAATGTGTGTAATACATCTAGAAGCATCTTGTGAAGTGTTTTTAAATGATAGCTTTTCTGTTAATTATAATTATTATTCTCTCCCCCATCCTGTCCTGCATTATCAGAACTCTTAATGTCCCTTTTCTTTTTATTCAGTCTAACAATATAAAGTATACTATATCAAAGCTTTTGATGCTTGATATTTATAATTGTCATCACTAACAAAAAAGCTTGATAGGAATAGAGTAAGTTGGGCCATCTGACATACTCAGAACAAATTGTGAAAAAACCGTTGTAATAGCTCAATAAATACTTACCTATCATGCAAATTTTTCTCTATATTCACAGTAAGAGAACATTTCTTTGGGTTTAATCAAACGATAAGAAGAGTGCTTCACTGTACATATCCTTCATTTAAATTTAGTAGCATCTCATGATCCTGACATTTAGTGGGTTTATTTTGAAGTTTCTTATTTATACATTCATCCCTTTTTTTAATATGTTTGGAATTTCTTGTATAATGTTCTTCCTTAGCACCCCAAACTCAAGTCTTTGCACCTTTGAAATAACATACTGATAAAAACAAAAACAGAGGACCCAGAGGAGAAAGAAAAGAGATGAGAGAATAAGTTCAGGTGGCTCCACCTTTTATATGTAATGCATTTATGGAGTCTTTGTCTTCTAGTGGACTAATGTAAGACAGAATTATGATGGCACATGTTTTGCTTTAATTCTGACATTGGTGGAAAACATCAAATGAGCAAAGGTAAAGCATTATGGGTATTTATTAGGTAGCATCAACATGGAGTTTAGTGGTGAAATACAAAGTGGTAGAAAGTGGAGATTACAAATCTTTGGAACATACTTTTTGTGTAATTTGAGAAGACTTGGTGCAATAATGCAAATAAAATTGATACTGTAAAATGTATTTTAAAAATGCACTAAGTTTTCCAAAAAGAGCATATTTCTTTGCAGAAGGAGAAGAGAAGCTAAAAAATAAGATGTTGGCTTTTGAAGAAATGAGAAAGAGACTGGAAGAACAGCATGCTCAGCAGTTATCAATACTTATAGCTGAACAGGAGAAAGAGCAAGAGAAATTACAAAAGGTGAGGAATTATGATACAAGTGTGTAGAGGTGTTAAGTGAAATTTAGCACAATAAATGTGCTTTGGTGTTTTAGAAAATTGGATTGTAAAAGTGCACATTTGTAGCATTTTTGTGGAAAGATGGCTTTATATGAAATGATTTGATATCTGAGAATGAAAGGGAAATGTATAACATGTCCAAAGCATAGTTTGCTTAGTGCGTAATCCAAACCTTTATTTCTACCACTGTTAAATAAGGAAAGTCTTTGACTCTGATACATCACTGTGATATGGAAGAGAGCCTGGGATGTCAAAGGCTTTGCTAATAGAGAATAAGCTATTTTAGCTTTTGAGTATGTGCCTCTTGACTGCATCCATTATCCAAGAAACAGCCTAGCTAATGTCAAAGAAACTGATCACTCCAAGGTGCTAAATTGTTTTAGCTATGGTAACTCTAAAAATCATCTGCCAAGTCATCTTTTTTCATAGGTCTAATTTTTGTTTGTATTCAGGCAACTCTTGAATCTTATATCTGTCCTTAATCTCTTCCTTAACTCAAGTGCTGTTATCTCTAACTAGTTTCTGAACATTTCTACTCTTCAGCATCTCAAATTCAACATGTCCAAAATAGAACTCATCAATTCCCCACAATATCCTCCAAATTTCCTTATTTCTCTTGGGGACATCACCCCTGCTCATCCTTCCCTCTTGCTCCATTCCCCCTGCCCCACCAATATCTAATCACTTGCTAAGTCCTGTCCATTCTACTTCCACACCTTAAAATCTAGACATACATTTTTAGACATGGCCTTTGTGGAAATTTGTTTTGCTTCACTATGCATATTTGTTACGAGGATTTTGTTTTGTTTTTATTTTTTTAAATTATTGTGGGGGGAATGGGAATGAAAGATAATAAATGCATACAAATAGTTCTACCTCCACATCATCTCTGAAATCTATCTCGAGTCTCCATTTGTGTAGCTACCATTGTAGTTCAGGCCCTCTCTCCCTCTCACTTTTGACTAATGTAATGGGTTCTTTTTTTTTTTTTTAATTTTAAGAAATGTGTGAAAACCTTTAATGCCATGTTACCCCTTCCCCAAACTGTTTCATAGAATTGAGAGATTTGCAGGTTTACCATCAATAATCCTGTTAGTGTTAAAGACTAACTGTCCCTAATAAACGTCTGAGTGGTTGGGATGTGGGGACTAGTTATAAAATAAAGGCTCGTTCATGAGTTAGAAGCTGGTTGTGCCAGGGCAGGCTTCATCTTATTGCACCAGCGCTTTCTGTCCACTGGCTTAGTCACTTGGGCAGATGAAGGGAAATTAACCCTTTACAGATGCCCCAGGGTCCCACAAGACCCATTTACTTTCCTCAAAGAAATCCCTGATATCATCTTGCTTCTGGGTCCTCTGCACCCAGGGCAGCCATGGAATTTCTACAAAATGACCAACTCACTGGACAGAGCTGCCTTTTGATGATGCCGCCCTCGTAAATCAGGATGCCACAGCTATGCTGGCATGACTGGTTCTGCCTGGACTATTTACCACCTCTGTGACCTCCAGCAAAGGCCCCTTTCCCCTTGTGGGAGGGCTTTGTAATAGCTTAACAGATATCTTTGCTTCCAGTGTCTCTCCTCTCCAGTTCACACAGCTGCCAAGATAATCTTCCAAGGATCAAGTGTGACCATGCACAGCCTTGTTCCAAAACATTTAATGTTTCCCTGTTCCTTCTGGGATAAAATAAAAAGCTGTCAGCCTGGCATTTGAGATCCACACATTCTGACTTCAACCTACCTCTCCAGCCTTATTTCATATTACTTGCTATTATGGATTTGACTGTTCCTTCTCCTCAACATTCTATCTTAGTAAATCTGCACAAGCAGATTTGTACTTCCTTCTCATCTCCATCTCTCGGAGTTCTTATTTTCTTTCAAGGCTCAGTTCAGGTATCATTCTCGAAGTTTTTCCTGACCCTTCCCCTTCATACCCACTTTATAGTATTTTTCCCTCCTCAGATGACTTTTTGTATTTACTTACCTGTGTCCATTTTTTATTCCCCTCCCTCAACTGCCCCAAAAGAATGTAAGGTTCTTGGGTGAATGGGCTTTTGCCTTTCTATTCCCAGCTCCTAGAATGGTGCTTTAAACATAAGTGCCTAATAAGTGTTTGTTGTATTCGATTTACTTTAAATACACTGAAATTTCAAACCTGTATCAGAGGAAAAGTAGACTTCATTGTGTGAATAGATTGATTAGTTAATAAAGGAAATGTGTTTGAACATGAGAGCTGGCATATCATAATGGACTATTAATCTGCAGGAAATCAAAGAACAGGAGAGAATGTTAAAAGAGAAGAAGGAAATTACAGCAGAAACACTTGAAGTGAACCTTAACAATGCAGTGGAATTAGAATGGAGAAAAATAAGTGATGGTGGCTTGTTAGAAACAATGCTATCACAAGTGGACACTCTCCATATTGGAAATTCAAATACTTCTGGTAAATATTTAAAGCCTTTTCCTTTATTTAAAATTCTCCTACTTTATTTGATACAGAAAGTGGTGTATAGGTCTTTAAGAAATATTATTAGATGATGGCTTTCCCAGGTTACCTCCATCTGCCAACTGCTTGGTAACTAGTGAGAAATGAAATGCTGGCAACTGTCCAGGTCCTTGTAAGCAGGTGTTTGAATGGAGAGTAATCACTTTAGTGAGGGAAGTATCCCAGCCTGTGTTCATTCATGTGGCAGGTGACATATGGCAAATTAAAAAAAAAATTGTCATCCTCAGAGTGCTCTTACACTATATCTAAGGCCCTGTCCCCTGTGATTTCCTTTTCACATCATTTATTTTCAAAGTGATGGTGGGGTGTGTGGGGGGGGGTGGTAAGGATTTAAGAAGTTGTTATTCCTGGCAAGAGCAAAGCTTGTACAAGTGTGATTATTGCCCATAATAATCTATACTGATTGGTGCTGATAAATGTATACTGCTTTATGCAGAATTAGGTATAATCTACATTTTTAACCTTTTCTCTAGGTTTGACAAATTCTACCCTACAACATAGCTTTGGTTCTACAAGTGAAGTACCATTCTACCTCTGGGGATCGTCAACTAGTGGTTTGCCCAAAATCCCAGTAACAAGGCCTCCTGTAAGGGGCAAACCCAGATGGTCTCAGGTTAGTAAAACTATTGTATATATTTTTAAAAGCTCCGTTATTCTTTCAGGCTCTGCAAATGAACATGTGTACTTTGACAGTACCAGTTTTAAACATTTAAAATTATTTAAATATGAAACTATATAAAATGTAAAAAACAAAAGAATTTGTTTCAGTACCTCATTACAAGCCAAGGAACAATTCTGTAATAGAAAATCTTAAGAAGTTTGTCCTTGTTTTTTTTAAAGGTTTTTAGTCTAGAAGTACAAGCAAAATTTGACAAAATAATTGCAGTGGCAAAAGGATTTCTTACTCGTAGGCTCCTGCAGACAGAAAAAGTGAAACATCTCCGGCAAACAGTAAAAGTAAGAGCATTGGTATAACAGTTTTTATTTTATGTAAGTATTTTTCCCTTTTTCTTTCTTCTACCCTTAATCTTCTGTCACCTTCTGCAAGTTGGAAGATAAGGTTAGAACTCAGATAAAATAATTTATGGAGTAATTGTGTGCTGTTGCTAAGAGAATTCATTGTTTCTGCAGCCTAAAATTAGATGGTGCATTCTGTTCTTTATTATCCTTTAAGATAAACATAATTTGATCTATAATGATAGTTTTCTGGACAGATTTGGGGCAAATCAAGGTATAATTCTTCATATAGTAAAATGAAACCTGAGTGGTTTAAATACTATAGATGGAAGGAATAGGAAAAGAAGGGGGACTTCAAAAATCCTATGAATATTCATAGATTCCTTTTCAAAAATTTCTTCAATCTTTACAGGATACTATGGAGTTCATAAGAAGTTTTCAGTCAGAAGCTCCATTAAAAAGGGGATCTGTTTCAGCACAAGATGCTTCTCTCCAAGAAAGAGTGTTAGCTCAGGTAATTGTGTATGCATGTATTAGGCATAATTTCTAAGTATAACATGATCAGGGCTGTTTTGCAATAACATGGTTAGTATGTCATAGTCAAACCTTACAGCAATGTAGCAAAATCTTATAGTAGCTGATTCCAGGAGGCACAACTCCTGGCTTTCCTCTAAATGGTGGGAGCATGAAGCAGCCTGCTTGAATCTTTAATACTGAGAGCCTCACAGGAACGTTGACCTTTCCTGTCCCCCAATCTTCTGTGGGACTCCTGCTCCAAAATGAAACGAGAAGGGGGCAGCTAGGTGGCGCAGTGGATAGAGCACCAGCCCTGAAATCAGGAGGACCTGAGTTCAAATTCGGACTCAGACCAAACACTTGACACTTACTAGCTGTGCAACCCAGGGCAAGTCACTTAACCCCAGTTGCCTAAAAATTAAAAAAAAAATTTAAAAATTAAAAAAATGTATAAGCAAAATGAAAGGACAGAGCTGGTAAGTACTAAGAGAACATAGAGAACAAAGGTATGAAGTTTGGGGTCAGGAGGACCATTAAGGGAATCCTTTCTTCTTTCTCCCCTTTTCCCATACACCTAGCCAGATACTTTTGATGCAGAAGGCCACATATGCCACTCTGCTTGCCAGGTATTTAAAAAAAAAACAAAACCCTATAGATTTCTGGAGTGGAGAAAGAAGAAAGTTGTGAGGCAGGGGAACTAAGTTTTACCTTTATAAAGGTTATATAGTCTCAGATCTTTGTAGCTTTTATAATCTAAATTCTAGCTGCCAAGAATGTAACTCACACTTACATCTTATTTCTCTTAAGTGTCTGTAATATATGTTTTCTTAGAACCAATCATTGGCCTAGGAAAGTTACCTTGTATTCTATTTATTTTTCTGAAATTTACTTTGTTGACTAAGTTAGAATTTCTCTTTTATTCACCGTCTTTATCTGAACTATTTATGTAAATGAAGAATATGTATTACTAACATTGGAAAAGTTTAAAATGTTCTTCAAACATGTCCTACTAAGTTATTGTTAAGCTCTTTTTTTATAAAAGGTACAATTTCTTCTTTTTTGTTTCAAAAATAGCTTCGAGCTGCCTTATTTGATATTCATGACATATTTTTCGTAATGGATGCAGCAGAAAGAATGTCCATTTTACATCATGATCGAGAAGTGCGTAAAGAAAAAATGCTTAGACAAATGGTATGTTTAATGCAATTAATGTAACATTTTATTCAATGAAATCACTCAGGATTTTAACATTACTTCAGTTCTCATCGAATAGCATCTAAGCTCTTCTCAGAGATTTTGAGGCATAGGTTGCAGTCAAGAATGCCAGCTACTCTGGTAACTGTAGAGATGCAAAAGAATATGCAGTATAACCCTCTCACCTATCAGGATTGCGAAGATTTTTAACTTGATTTTGAAAGGCTTCCTTTTATGACGCCTGGAAAAATCTGCCTAACCTTTATTGATTTTTCTAATCATCGCTTACCATGTAATTTTTACACCTGCAACTAATTCAGAGAGCAGAGCAGAAAGTCTGACCCAAGTAAATCTGAAAAGGCAGCATTTTAAAGTAGCAGTTTGGTGTCTGATTGTGAATGAATTTGTTGACAAGAGATGAATAAAAATGTGAAATCACATTTTTTGTAGTGTGCATATAGACAATAAAAATTTTTTAAACCGTTTACCAAAATAAGTTAGCCAGCAGATTAATTCCCAAGAGAGATCATGTCAGAGACATGTAAATTCTATTTAAAAAAAAGATTTTTCAGTGAAAATTGATAGATTCCTAGATGTAGTAATGCAAATGCTCAATTGGTCCTATCACATATACATACTTACACACATATGTACATACATTTTTTTTTTTTCATGCAAAGGATAAAATGAAGAACCCACGAGCATCTCTTTCAGCTGCAACACAGAAATCTCTGGATAGGAAGAAGTACATGAAGTAAGTATTGACATAATCTGTCTTTTTTTTTTTTTCTTCAGTCGTATGAAGTAATCTTTACTTTTGGTCCTCCATTATTCCCCGTTGTTCTTTGTATTTAAGGGATTAAGAACCAATAGCTTTTCCCAATTGACTAAAATAATTTTAATTCATAGAAAGTATGTCCATTAAAATAAGGTTGTGAGATCTGAATCCATCTTAATATGGTCTATATTTATTTCTGGCTTGTATTTGTCTTATGACTTTTACATATGCAGCTAATTGGGAGGCCAGAACATTATCATTAGTATTCAGTCTCAGCTTAGTATTCAACTAATTGGTCCCTACATTGAAAGTCTCAGCTTTTAGACAAATTCTGCTTGTGACTTCCCAAATTAAAAAAAGTTAGTGAGAAAAGACTGTGTTTGGGAAAATGTACATAGAAGATCTTACTAATTGCTTTTTTTTTTTTTTTTTTTTTTTTTTTGGTGAGGCAGTTGGGGTTAAGTGACTTGCTGAGGGCCACACAGCTAGTAAGTGTCAAGTGTCTTGGCTGATGCCATATTTGAACTCAGGTCCTCCTGACCCCAGGCCCAGTGTTGTATCCACTGCACCATCTGGCTGTGCCACTAATTGCTTTTTAAAGTTTTTCTCTTACAAGAAGATTATCTCTTCAGCTTACATAGTTTTGGCCTGAAGTAATGTATTTTATCTGTGATATTTATAAGCATATTTTTTTTCCCCTCAAACACACTCTGTGTCCTGATTTTCTTCTTTAGGGCTGCTGAAATGGGAATGCCAAATAAGAAAATTCTCATCAGACAAAAGCCTTCTGAAACAAGGTGACTGAAAATAACTGAAACTATTCCTTTAAGAAATTATTTTTCTTCTCTGAGAAGGAATTGTTTTCTATTAAGTCCTGTGCCTGCTTTCTTTTCTTTCTCTCTTTTTCTCCCTTCTTTCTTTCCTTCCTTTCTTTTTTTCTTTATCTCTTTCTTTCCTTTCTTTCTCTTTCTCTCCCTTCCTGCTCTCCCTACTTCCTTCCTGTCTTCCTGTCTTCCATTAGCAGAATATTACCTGCTTACATAAAAGATTATAGACTTGGGGATTACATAAGAATGTAATAAGGCTACAATCACAGCCACCAGATAATAGCAAGAACATAATGAGGATATGCTTGGGAAATGCCTCTAGTGGAAATTTTAGTCAGTTGTGTCATGATTTAAATCCAGGCCTTTTTTACTGCCTTGGTAAAGTCACTTAAAGTTTCTAACTTGTTTTCCCTTATTGTAAAATAAGAATAATATATTCTTTCAGATTTGAGAAGATTTGTTAGTCACCCAGAGGAACAAGGGATTAATGCTAATTTTAGACAACATTCTTTTTCATCATACAGTTTTCCATAGGCCTAGTCTATTAGTAAATAAATACTGGCTGCCATGTTTGACACAGGTGCTCCTGTTTAAGAATTCAGTAAAAATTGGTTGGACATATCCAAGAAAACCTATTATACAATTAGCTCCTAACTTAATATTTTCCTTTAAGAAACTTAACATTTGAAAGATAATATAAAAAATCCAAATTTAATTTGTTTATTTTTTAGTAAACTGACTTATTTTCTTTGTTAACAGAGTACTTCAGCCAAGTCAAGGACAAAATGCCCCTATTCATAAGCCATTCTGTAGACAAGGGTAAGAGCACTGTATACATTTGTTTATATTAGAAAATATTTAAAATAAAAGGCAACTTTGAGAGGAAATTATTCATATTCATGATCAATGTTGCAAATACTTTTAAAACATCATTACTTATTTTTGGTTGCAAAAGTATATTTAAATTTTTTCAGATTTCTTTTTATCTTAGAAAACAGTTTGAAAGTAAATTGGGCATACTGTTGTGTATTGTGTTTTCATTATCATCATGTTTTGCCATGTGTTTTGCATTCACTTCATACAGTTTTGGTTCCATTAACAACAATGAAATACTAGCCATATAAACAGCATTAAGACTACAGAGGGATATAGGTCAATATAAATGATAAAGTATAAGCAAAGCTTTATGTGGTTGTGGAATGTGGATTATATTTTCTCATTAAGAACAAGTATAGCTTCCTGCAGGGTTTCTGACTGCTACTGTGTTCCTTTTTCAGCTATTCCTACTGAACAGTATGATGCTTATTTTCTTTCTAAGTTACAGCATTTAGACTTTAATGTGTAGCTTATTAACTTTTCTATATTTAATTAGAACCCCTAAGACATCAGTGAAGGGGGTTGAGCAAAATAGAGAGAAGTCCTCAGACAACAGAATGCGTAACAGAGTGCGTGTTTCAGGTGTGTAGAAAATGAGTTTCTGAATCTCATTTCATTGGAAAAAAGTGAGTAAGATGCTCAAATCCACATCATTTAAGTGGAATATATTGTTTTCTTTTTCTTGCCACTATAACTTTGGCATGTATAGTAAATCATTCCTCATCAAAGGAATGTGTTTCCAATTTAGTGGAGTTGAGAGGGTGGTGGAAAATTAAGGAAATATATGATTATAATCTTGGTTTCTAGAAACATCTGTATCCATAGATTACCATGTAAACTTTGCAGTTCAGAAAAAAGTATAAATTGTGAATTATATTGCCCCCTTTAAAAAATGAATACAAGGCAATAACTGTGCTGTGCCTAAGCTGCCCCGAATCTATACATATCTCTTGTTTTGCTGTGGGGAAATGTATGACCTTGTAGTTTGTTAGTATAGTATGGTAACTACAAATAAGGAAATAATTATTTGTTCTCTTCCTGTCTCCCCCAACTGCAAGATCATTTGGGAGGAGAATTTTTTTTTTAGAAAAGTTTTTTTCTTTTCTCCTTAGTTTCTTATACAAAACAGAAATTCCAGTTAGTTATCCTTAGGTTTATTACAGGGAGCTTGTTTCAGAACTTTATTATATCGTGGCAAGAAGACAAATACAATATTCAAATGTATCTAAAGCACTTATAAAACCTGTTTTTGTTAAATATTAGTTCTTACAAAATATTTGGGAATTATTCACTAAAATTATGTGTTACTAATGAAAATACCTTTATTAACACATAAAAAAGTTAAATCTAACATGTAATGTGGAATAATTCTTTAGATTAATACTAATGTTCTAACAAATATAAAACTTGACAGTCACAGAATGATTAATGTTAGTGTTCTAACAAATATAAAACTTGACAGTCACAGAATTTTCAGTACTTAGGAATAAAATCAGTCATCAAAATTAAAAAATGAGCACTGTAAGGTTTTTTTCATGTTACATTGTTAAATATGAGTTTAACATTAAATATCTTAAGAGATCATAGCTTTTTGAGATGAATACCAAATTTACAAATATATAATTGATCATAGAATATTACATTTGGAAGGGTTCTTAGAGAGATCATCTAGTCCAACTCCCTCATTTTTCAGATGAGGATACTGAGACCCAGAGAGGAGAGATAATGTCCAAAGTCACAGTTAGTTTGCAGCAGAGTTAGGCCTCAAACCCAGGCCTGTTGACTCTATTGTACCATACTTTGTGAGTATAACTCTTCATAGTGCATATGTAGTATAATCCACTTTAAAACAGAGCCATTTAAAATCATATGATTTATAGTAAGTGAGGTTACGTTAAAGGGAATTACATATTGAATATCATTTAACCCCCAAGTACATTCAGAATCTAATAGTTTAAATGATGACCAAAATCAGGAAAAATTTCACAAAATGACTAATGCATCTTCTGCTGTTTTTTAAAGGCCTTGGAACTATCTGGAATCCCTCTAAACATTATAGTTCTTTCCAGGATCTAAAGAGGCAAAAATTTTGATAAATTCCTGGCCATTTAGAGTTCTTAGAAATAGGGAAGTACTGGAAGATTTCTACATATTTCCTGATTGTAGTATATAATTTGTATGTGTTTTTTAATCAAATATTCCAGTTGACAACTATGAATTTTTTCCTATGTTATATCTTCCCTCTCATTTCATCTTCAAATGTTTGATTGTCACTTCTGATTCATCATATTTGTATGATCTGCACTTACTTAATACCACCTAATTACTTAAGTGCATATCAGTCAATACTCAACAGTATATAATTTGACATATATATAGTCACTGGGTTTATATATAAAGTATTTACAATCATACGGATTTGTATCACAACCAAATTACAGATGAGTTTCACCCTTGAAATGTAAAATTAATGTGCACCTGATTGTATACTAAAATTAATTTTAACTGTTTTCCTTACTGTTCTCAGTATCCTGTTCCATAAACAACAGTATTAGAATATGACTTTTGATTTATATATGATCCGTGAATTTATTTACACTGAGATCCATGCAGTTCTCTTTAAAAGAGAGCGTTTCCCTATTTACAATTTTTATTTCCCAAAACATACAGTTTATTCTAATTTTAATTCATTCTGACTTGACCTGCATGGAGAATGTATGCTTTGTCATTATAGAACTTTATGTGTGTTATACTGTATTGTATATTCATAGAATAGCAGAAATTGAAATCTCAAATAGAAAATTTAAGCTCTGTAGCAAAAGTTGTGAAGCTTATGGAGGCTCATTAATAATCTTTGTCATTCAAATTGAAATTAATTATTTCGTGCACATCAAAGACCTGTGATTTCATCACTGCAGGAATGCCCATTGGGAAAATTCCCTCCATGTATGTGGATTATAAGCCATGGATAACTTTTTATCATAGAGTATTAGCTGAGGCTGAGAGCCTAGGCTTACATAACTTGTCCATAATCACAAAGCTGTTAAGTGTCAGAGGTGGTATTTGGTATTTGAGCTCAGGTCTTCCTGACTCCATATCCAACACTCTAGTTATTATGGCATGCTTCTCCCAGTCTTCTAAGGTTTCAGAATACTGTCAAAGAACTTTTTTAGTTATTTATACTTAATTTGATGGTTAATGACATACAGTGTAATTTAGAAAGTAATAATTTATAGAAAAAAAACTGGTTTTATTTTGTTTTTAGGAGCATATGCAGGAAAAACCCAAAGAAAGCAGCCAAATGTTGCGACAATTTAAGAAGACAACATTCACTTGGATAAAACAATGTGGTCGTGCTCATCTATTTTTTTCTGCCCAAGAAAGTAAAGTGGAATGTTGAGAATTATTCAGTAATGTAGAGAAATCCTACTCTAAATCCATTTTTTCAGTAATAATAGGTTTAGGTGGGGAAAGAATACTGAAAAAAATACTTCAAGTCTGTGTTTTACCTATGTAGTCAAAATTTTGATATTTATGTGTCTAGGCTTGCAAAAGATGTGTATTTTCCAGATTTTAAGGATATCTGAACTGTTTTTGTGAAAGAAGATTGAAAAGATGTGGTAAAATTTTCATCAGTTGAGAAAACACATTTTACTTCTAAGAAACTTGTCTATGCTATTGTATTTGGTAAACAAATTTCATGATACCTTGTTCCAAAGGAGAACAATGTAGAAGCATATTTTGTTGTTTTTTTTAATTTTTAAAAACGATTTTCATTAGACTCTTAATGGAGTTGAGTCCCAATTTGTAAATTTTACCATGGACTAACAGGTACTTATGTAAACTGGAACTCTGGTTTAGGGAGCATAAATTGGATGAAAATTAACATAGAATAAAAATTTGGAATATTGTTTTTGGTCATAGATGCCTAATTGTTTTTCTTCTGGATGCCTGTATGCTAACAACAGACATATTAAATTTCCATATATGTTACTAATACTTATTAAAGCATTTTCATAGGATTGTCACTTCCTTTTATGGAGAGAAAATTTTTTGAGAAGACCATACAATCTTCTTGAATATATCATATTTAGGAATGTACTAAATCCACTGTAGTTTAAAAAAAAAAACAAGTTAATGCATGCAATTATATTTTCTATTTGGGCAGAACAATTTTTTTCCAGCAGTCTTGCTCCTTTGTGACATTATACTTTTTCTAGGATACTTAATTTTGGAGAGAATAAAAGGATTGTATCTAATAAATCCAAATTTTCAAATACGGGTTTATTTTCAATGTATGGATTAATTGTGTGTGAATATATGTGTGTGTGTGTTTGTGTGTGTGAATATGTATCTACACACACACACATAACACACGCATTATTATATATAGACAAATACCTATGTGTTTTATATACACATACAAGTAAAATTAAAAACATTACCCAGAATAACAGGAGGTAAGAAAACTTAATTTTCTTTAAGAGAGAATTTCATTTGTTCTTTATCAAGACGTTTTGGAATCTTAAGGAAAAGGTTTTATTCTTCTCTCATATGTAAATGTGGAAATCTTTCAAACTAGAATTTTAAAGAGAAATAATGTTGCATTTTAGAGAGAATACTGGTAATTTTGTAAAGCAGAGTGTACTTAAATGAAGGCTGGTTTTCTCCAATTTTCTGCTCCATTTAAAAATCACTTTTTGCCTCCAACTATAGACAGAAAACAACTACTCTGGGAATAAACTTGATTATAATTCTTGGAATTTTTACATAATTTATTGCCTGAGTGAACCAGAAAATTATAGGAGAGCCAGCAAAATGCCCTAGTTAGATTTCTTATTAATAAGTGAAACATATCAAATTGTTTACTATATAAATATGACAAACCTTGTTTTATAAAAATCAGAACCTCAGGATATTTGCTTACTTAATCACTATAGGTCTCTCCATTGATAAAGATGGATTCATTGTTTTGTGTGCAGCAGTGCTAATTAGCAAGATAAGCAATATGTTTTAGAGAAACTTAAGTAGTCTTAGAATAAAGTTGAAAACCTAGGTTATCTTTTAATTTTAAACAGTTTGTGTGTTACATTGCTGTCATCTACAAATTTTATTTTCCATGGATTTTTCTCTTAAAATGTGCCAGATACCTTTTTTGTGCTTTGGATGAATTTTTATTTATGTATACTATTTTTTATTCAAGTGTTTTTTATTTTGACTGGAATGCCCATTGATTTAAATTATATTTATTTTTGTACTTATAGTAATTTTCACCAACTTTGCTTCTAGGCAAGCAGCAAAATAAACTTTTCATCATTAAAGCTCTAGTTTGTTGTTTAGTTATTATTTGCGGGGAAAATGAGAAAAGAAGATGCCACTTTAAGGGGTCACGGTAAAAACTTAAATTTGTCAAAACTTTTCAAATCATGCAAATATGGTATTTTTAAAATTAGAATTAAATATTCAATAAAAAGTGTACTTTCTTTTAATTATCTTTGCACAGTGGGAAAGAATGTGTTTGATTTGGAGTCCAAGGACCTGGGTTCCATTCCTGGTTTTGCTACTTCCCTCTGTTACCTTTGGCATATATCTCTTCAATTATCTGGACTTTGGTTTCTTCTTCTTCTATAAAAGAACGAGGTTGGACTAGATGCCCTCTGAGGTCCTTGCCATCTGGAAAGTTAATGCTAAAGTGTGGTATGGGATTTGAGTTTGAATTAATTGGACTTCCCAGGAATTGTTAGTGGTCTCATCAGTTAAAACTGCCACTCCGCATCATAAAATTTTATCTAATCAGTCACAGAAATATTAAGGAATATTATCATGCTCAAGTGTTTCATGATAGTTTGGTGGTGAAACCTGGGTTCTCAAAGGCAATGCAAATAGGGCATACCAAGGCAGAAGAGTTTCAGGGAAGGGTCACATTTGCCTTTATTGGACCCAATATCAGTCTAGTTAAGTTTGTTTGTTCGTTCGTTTTGACTAGGCAACTGGGGTTAAGTGACTTGCCCAGAGTCATACAGCTAGTAAGTATCAAGTGTCTGAGCCGGATTTGAACTCAGGTCCTCCTGACTCCAGGGTCAGTGCTCTAGCCACTGCGCCACCTAGCTGCCCCTTAGTTAAGTTTAAAAAGAAAAACTCGTCTGCCAAAATACTGACCAACAGGTGATTTTTTTTTTTAATCACAGAGATCATTATTAAAATGTGGAAGGGTTATGATCAATGTTAGTGGAAGGAATATATTCATCCTATCAGATCTTTTGGAGTATAACTGAGGGGAAAAGAAATTGAGGTAAGAATAAAATTAACACTGAAACCTAGAAAGTTTCCCTTGTAGGCACTGAGTTTAAATGGTAACTTGCAGAGTTCTGAAAATGTTTGTTGCTATATTGTCATGTAGCAAATAACGTCTGGTACCCAAATAGGCATAATAAGTTAGATATACTTAGGATGAGTGAAGAAGTGAAACCAATATGCTTCCTGCAGGAGCTACTTTTCTCTCTCAGTTTCTTTATATGGAAATATAATAGTTTCTTACTTCTCATAGGCACATGTGATGCTGTTGAAACTACCTGATTATCCCTTTTATTTACTCATCCTACCTTGGGGATTGCCCACTTAGCCTTCATTTGTTTTTCTGATTTGAAAAACTTCCACCTTCTACAAGATGTTCCCAATCCTCCTTATTAATATTTTCTCAATGAAATTATCTACTGTATATACACTGTTTATACATAACTGTTTGCATATTATGTCTCTCTGAATTCCTTGAGAAAAGAAACTTTTTTTGTTTTTCTTTGTGTCTGCAGCACTTGTTCAGTCATTTTTCATTTGTGTCCAAATCTTTGTGATGCCATTTGGAGTTTTCTTGGCAAAGATACTGTAGTGGTTTGCCATTTCTTTTTCTTGCTCATTTTACAGATGAAGAAACTGAGGCAAACAGGATTAAATGACTTACCTAAGGCAATATTGCTAGTGTCTAAGACCAAATTTGAATTTGGGAAGATGAATCTTCATGATTCCAGGCTTAGCACTTTCTCCACTGTGCCACCTAATTGCGTTTTCTCTCACTTAGCACCGTGCTGTTAAGCAGCATGGAAGAGTGTTTATTGCTTGGTGACTAAGAGTAAAGAGTTTTTTTTTCCTTTGGGGCCACTAACTGATTGAATAACCATTCACAGGTAATTGGGTGCTTTGTAGCTATATTTTATCAGTGTAGGTAAAATTTCTGCACTGCAGGATCTGTAACCCCTCTTTGCTATCTAGTCTAGTCCAATGGAATTCTTGTTTTTCCATAAATTCTCCATAACAGTTTGACCCGATATACTGAAGGCCTTCCTCTTGTTATTTTCTGTATCCTTGGGTTCACAGTGTGTCTTTTGTCTTCTCAGCATCTCATTAATGTCTTTTATTCCTCTTATATTTAAGTCATGATTGTTAATATGGTACAATCTACTTGTACCCATCATTCTCTATTCTATTGTACTTTACTTGTAATTTTCCAAATTATGGGGTAGGTTTGGAGTTTTGGTTTTTGTTTCATTTGATTCAATAAAAAAACAAGTGTCTTTTCATGTACAAGCCACAGGGATACCAATGTGAAGTTACAACCTGTCCTAGCAGAGAGGATACAACACACATACAAATATAATACAAATTAAAATGTTACAGGAGAATAAGAATTCCAAAGAGCATTATAAGATAGGTGTCAAACATGCAGTCCACTAGCTGCAGGTAGCCCACACAAGATTAAAATGTAATTGGGACTACTTGAAAAAATAAAAATTCAACAAAACAGATAATATTACATTTTAAAAGTCACTATGCAGCCCACAGGGATTTATGGTTTAATGGCTCCTGTTTTTTGTTTTTCAAAATTATTTTTATTTATTTCTTAAATATTTCCCAATTACATGTAAAGATTTTTTTAACAATCATTTTTAAAAGTTGAGTTTGTGGAAAATGATTTTCTTAGTAATCATTACCTTGGAAACTCAGAGCTTCTCCATCCCCCTTTCTTTTAAGTTCAGTCCTTCAGAAAGACATTAAGATGTAATTTAAATGGATCTATACCTGCTCATTATGTTGCCTAGACAGGTTGATTCCTCCTTATTGTCAAGACAGGTGATATGGAAATTGATGTCTCTTTGACCAGGATTGAGTGACCTGGGTCACATACTGAATCAGACCCTTATTTTAATATGGCCCACCTCCCAGAGTTGAACACCTACTCTTCAAAGGGCATAAAAGGCTGTACCCCCAAAATCTCAATTCAAATCAGTTCTGAATTGGCCCCCTTAGGGGGGCCCAGTTTTGGACTGAACTCCCATGTAATGTATGTCAAGCCAGCTTGAGAGAAATTAAACCGTGGGCACGCACCCCAATTTCTTCTCTTAGAGTTGACTAAAATGGGGGTTTTTGGGGGTTCAAAACTTTCATATTCTCTCCTCCCATCCCCCCCTTGAGAAGGCAAACAATTTGATTTTAATTATACATGTGAAGTCATGCAAAATATTTCCATATTAGCCATGTTGCAAAGGGAAACAATAGAATAAAAAAAGTATGCTTCAATATGCATTTAAGAGTTGATCAGTTCTCTCTCTGGAAGAGGATAGCATTTTTCATCATGGGCCCTTTGGAATTGTTTTGAATCATTGTCTTGATAAGAGTAGCTAAGTCTTTTATGGTTTATCATCCTTACAATATTGCCTTACTGTGTAAAATGTTCTAGTTCTTACTTCATTTTGCATCAGTTCACATAAGTCTTCCCAGGTTTTTCTGAAACCTTACTGGTCATTTCTTATAACACAATAGTATTCTATTCCATCATAATCATATACTTGAACTTGATCAATCAGCCTTTCCTCAATTGATGGGCATCCCCTCAATTTCCAATTCGTTGCCACCACAAAAAGATTTGGGTTTTTTCCCTTTTCTTTGATCTCTTTGAGACACAGACTTAGCAGTGGTATTGCTGGATCAAAGGGTATGCACAGTTTTATAGACCTTTAAGTGTAGTTCCAAATTGTTCTCCAGAATGGTTAGACTAGTTCACAACTCCACCAACAGTTAGTGTTCCAATTTTTCCACATCCGTTCTCAAATTTGTCATTTTTCTATTCTGCCGTGTTAGACAATCTGATAGCTGTGAAGTGTTACTTCAGGAGTTGTTTTAATTTGCATTTCTCTAATTTAAAGTTTTCTTATATGACTATTGATAGCTTTGATATCTTCTGAAAACTGCCTATTATATCCTTTGACCACTTAGCAACTGGGGAATAGTCATTTTTATAAATTTGGCTCAGTTCCTTATATAGTTTTTTGTTTTTTTATTTTTTGTTTTTGGTGAGGAAATAAGGGTTAAGTGACTTGCCCAGAGTCACACAGCTAGTGAGTGTTTTGTCTGAGGCCGTATTTGAACTCAAATCCTCCTGACTCCAGAGCCAGTGCTCTATCTACTGCGCCACCTAGCTGCCCCTATTCCCTATATAGTTGAGAAATGAGGAATGGCCTCCATTTTTATTTGAGTTTGGCACCACTGTTCTAAGAGACTTCAGGGAAAAAGAGATCACTTTCAGTTAGGGTCATCTGGGAAGGCTTAGGATTTGAAGCTAGAAGAGACCTTAAAGATCATTTGGTTTGATCTCATTCTACAGATTAGAAAATTGAGGTCTAGAGGTGACTTGACTCATATGAGGTCATGTATATAAAAGTATTAGAGTCAGGGTTTGAACCTAGGTCTGCTGACTCTAAATACAGCGATCTATAAGTTTAAGCTCCTTCATTCAGCCCAAGACTACATAAAAAGACAGCCAGAAGCCTGAGGGCTTTAAGAAAGGGATCCCACTAGAAAAGCCAGAGTGAGCTCAGGGAAACAAGTCTGAAATCTTCCAGAATTCTCATCAGGGTTGCTTCAGGAACACTTGAAAACAGTAACACTGAGAGGGCATGTTCCAGGGGGGCCTGGAAATTACCTGACACTCTCAGGATGAACCAAAGGCACTAACTGTGCACAGGAGACTGACATGCTACTAGGGGTAGTGGAAGTCAGCAGTTAAAAACACAGGAAAATCAGGAACAGGAATAGGCCCTGACTACCCCATCCAAGAGAATGAGAGGGAGTGCAACCTGGCCCTGGTAGGAGTCCCAAAGAAGGAGCTGAATCTAGGAATATGAGTAAACAGAGAGTAATAAAAACCTTTTAAGGGATATACAAGAGGTAAACCCAGAAAATGAAAGTAAATCCATAACACCACAAAAAAGAGCCTCAGAGAAAAAATGGCTTGACCACCAGGGTTATAAAAATACCTGGAAGAAATAGGAGAAAGGAAGAAAGAAAGAAAAAGAAAAAAGGAGGAGAAAGAAGAAAAAGGAATGAGAAAAGAAGGAAGGAAGGAAAAAGAAAAGGAAAGAAGAGAGAAAAAAATCTAGAGAGGGAAAAATTAACTTTTCTCAACTAACAAAAAATATGTTTTTTTCCTCCAGCTTCCCCTTGCACTTAAAAAAAAAACCAAAACAAAACTCTTGTCACAGATGTGCATAGTAAAGCAAAACAGATTCTTGTATTGGCCAAGTGCAAAAAATATATGTCTCATTCTTCATCCTGAGTCCATCACCTCTGTAACAGGAAGTGAGTAACTTGCTTTACCAACAGGCCTCTGGAATCATAGTTAAGTCGTGCTAATCAGAGTTCTTAAGTCTTTCAAATCCGTTTGTCTTTGCATTATTTTTGTGTAAATTGTTTTCCTGGTTCTGCTCACTTCATTCTGCAACAGTTCATACAAGTCTTCCCAGGTTTCTCTGAAACTCCCTTTCATAATTTTTTACAGCACAGTAGGATTCTCTTGCATTTATATACCATAATTTGTTCAGCCATTCCTCAGTTGATGGGTGTCCCCTTCCCACCTCCAGTTTCTAGTTCTTTGGTACCACCAAAAGAACTGCTATAAATGTTTTTGTATACATGGGTCCTTTTCCTTTCTCTGATCTCTTTGGTAGTGTGTGGGACAAAAGACCACCTACCTAAATTTGAATCAGAGTCTTGACAAGAATTTGCAAAAAGGAAAGCTGCTTTGTTGGCTTTCTTGAGAAAGGACACCCCTGTGTCGCCCAAAATGGCGTCAGCCAAAGAGTGCAAGAGTGCTTTGTTCAAAATGGGTTTATATAGACCCTAGCACAATAGCCCACCCTAACCTCCTTCCCGTTGGGCCACTGGCTGAGCCTCAAGGGCACAATCTATTTGCATAAATCTTCCACAGCAATGAAGAGAACACAGGAATACAGAGATCGCAGCATGTTCCCCTTTTCAGGGCCCCATGGTTTCAACAGTCTTCTACACAAGGTCATATAGCTAGAGGACGAGATAAAACAGGATACACTATAGTTCAGGAATTTCTGCTTACACAACTAAAGAAGAGGGGGGGTTATGTCCTGAGGGGTCTTTACTGGTGCTGGTATGCATGTACCACTCAGTAGGATATAGGGATATGCCTATTAGTGATATCACTGGATCAAAGGGTATGCATCTTTAATAACTTTGGGGGTCTAATTCTAAACTGCTTTCCAGAATGGCTGAACATTTGAATTATAATTCTACCAACAATGCATTAATGTACCAGTTTCCCCCAGTTCTTCCTACATTAGTAATTTATTTTTTTAACCAACTTGGCCAATCATGTGGGTTAAAAGTGGAACCTTAGAGTGGCTTTAATTTGAACTTTTCTAATTATTAGTGATTTGGAACATTTTTTAATAATGGCTATCAATAGCTTGAATATCTTCCTTAGAATACTGCCTGTTAATATCTTTTGACCATTTGTTAATTATGGAATGGCTCTTATACATTTGAATGTTGATATATTTTGGAAACAAGACCCTTATCAGAGAAACTTGCAATAAAGTTTGTTTGTTTTGTGCCTGAGGTAACCCCAGGCCAACTTTTGTCCTGTGAGAGCATCCCTGGATGAGGGACTGTTTTTCTTTTTTTAAAAAAAAAATTTTATTGAAGCTTTTTTGTTTCATTACTTCTTACCCATAGAACCCTCCCTAGTAATAATGAGAAACAGTTAAATAAAATGAGCTGACATAGTGACCATGTCTGACAGTATATGAAGCACTCTTCATCTGTAGTACACTGCATCTCTGATGAAAGGGAAAAAATGAACTTCATTGTCCTGGAAATCAAGATTGCTCATTGCATTAATCTGAGTTCTGATATATTTTAGTGTTGTTTTCCTTTATGTTATTATGGTCTTTTTTTACATTGTTCTCTTGGTTCCACTTTTTAGAAAAAAAAAATTGATTTTAAAATTACCCAATGTAAACAAATATGAACATTTCAATATACCAAAAAAAAAAACCAAAACAGAAAAAAGAGAATTACATATGAAACTCAACTTACATTATATAGTTTGTTTTGTAAAGTATATATTAAGCTTACTATGATAGTACCAAAACTCTCCTTGTCTGTTTCCTTCTGAGTTTCCTTCTACTCTATTTTTAAAAATGTTTCACTTATACTTTTATCTTTTTGATGAGCAAATGGACTTAAGAAAAACCTGGAAAGACTTGTATGAACTGATGCTGAGTGAAGTGAGCAGAACCAAGATAAAGTTGTACACAGTAACAGCCGTGTTGTGTGATGACTATCGTTGATAGACTTAGCCCTTCTCAGCAATGCAAGACTCTAAGACATCTCCAAAGGTCTCATGATGGAAAATGCTATCCACATCCAAAGAAAGAACTATGGAGTTTGAATACAGATCAAAGAATATTATTTGCTATTTTTTTTCTTCTGTTTTGTTTTGTTTCCTCTTTCTGGTGGTTTCTCCTACTGGTTCTAATTCCTCCTTACAACATCTCCAATGTGAAAATATGTTTAATAGGAATGTATATGTATGGCCTATATCAGATTGTGTGCTGTCTTGGTGAGGGAAGGGGATAAAAATTTAAAACTCAAAAGCTTATGGAAGTGATTATTGATAAAGCAAAATAAATTAATAAAAAAAAATAAAGTGAAAAAAAGAGAAAGACTTTTTTTAGAAGATGCTGCTTGCTAATTAGTTTTGAATTAAAAACTAGGTATTCTTAGAGGCAGAGACAGAAGAAGTAATACATTCCAGGCAAGGTGGACAGCCATTATGAAGGCATAGTGACCACAGATAATAGTGTTGTGTATAAGACCAATTTGTCTGAACCACAGAGTCAAGGAAGGGGAGTAATATATAATGAGGCTGTAAAAATTGGTTGGGACTAATATGAAGGACTTTAAAAGCCACACAAAGAGTTTATATGTGATCGTAGAGGTAATAGGGAGGCACTGGGATTTATAGAGAAGGGAGAGTGACATGGCTAGATCTGTACTTAAGGAAAATAACCTTGATAGCCATATGGAGGAAATGGGGAAAAAAAGGCAGGGAGAACAATCAAGAGGATCTTACAAGGTAAGAAGTCTGAAATGAGGCAGTGGCTATGTAAGTAGAGTCAAGGGGCTGAATGTAAGATATGGTGGAGGTAGAAACAAAATTTGAAAACTGATAGAATATTTAGGATGAGCGTGAGTGAGAAATTGTGGACACCAAGATTACAGACCCTGGGACATTAAAAGAATGGTGGTGCCTTTGACAGAAATAGGGAAGTTTGGGAGAGGGATGAGTTTTTTGGAAAAAGATAATGAATTTTGTTTTGGACATATACATACATACAGAGGGAGAGAGATAGAGACAGAGACACAAAGAGACAGAGAGAGAGACACAGAGACACACAAGAACTGGATGTATATTTATGTATATATGTGTATATATGTATATATGCGTATATGTGTCTGTTTGTGTATATCTATCCATCTATAAAATCTATCTGTGAGTTATCTGCATTCAGGAGATAATTAAACTTAGGGCAGTTGAGGAGGTTATCAAGCAAGTGTAGCAAAAGAAGACAGTCCAGGACATCCTGGGATACAAACAGTTACCGAATATAATATGGATGATTAAACAGGAAATAAAACTGAGGAGTAGTAAGCTAAGTAGGAGGAGAATCAGGAGAGTCATAAAATGAAAATCCAAAGAGGAGAGAATATCCAAGAAAAGAGGGTGGTCATCTGTTTCAGATACCATGAAGAAGTCAAGAAAGAGGAAGACTGAAGAAAGATCATCAGCTCTGTCAATTATGAGATCACTGGTAACTTTGGAAAGAGCAGTTTCAGTTTAGTGAGGTGGAAGCAAAATTACAAAAGGTTGAGTGAGAAAGATGAGAAGTGAAGGCAGGAAGGGTAGACTGCTTTTCTTAGATGTTTGGCTGAAAAAGGGAAAAGAGATATGGGATAATTTAGGGGGTAGTAGGGCATAGTGAAGAATTTTAAGTATTGAGAGATTTGTGTTCTTTAAAGACAGTAGGGAAGGAAATCAGTAGACAGAAGTTGAGGGTTAGAGAAGGAAAAGGGATAATTGAAGGGACAATTTGCTGAAGAGGATGGGAAAAGATAGGATCAAATGTATATGTAGAGTGGTTGGCCTTAACAAGGAGAAGGAAGGGCCACTTCATTATCAGAGACTGGAGAAAAGAAGGACAAAGTAGGGGTTGTTGTCAAGGGGGTTCAGATAAAAAAGAGAAGGGAAGAAGAGGAAGCTCCTGGTGAATGGTCTGGTTTTTTTTTGGTAAAATAAGAGTTAAGGTCCTTAGCTAAAAGCATGGGGGAAAGGACAGGAATGGGATGTTTAAATTGAGAAGAGAATGTTTGGAATAGCTTCCATGAAGAGCAAGATAGGGAATAAACTAGAGAGAGAAAAAAGCATTGCCTTGCTGCAATGAGGGTCCATTTGAAGTTAGATAACAAAAATGCATAGCATACTCATTTGGAATAGTTGTGTGATTTCCTCAAACTCCATTTAGCAGCATATGAGTAGGAATGGGAGAGGTGGGCAGTGGGAGTAACTCAGAGTTTGGGTGAAGCAAGGGATTAGCCCAGATAGGGCAATGGGGTGAAGGATTTAAGAGTATTGTGTGTGGTTGAATTGTTTAACTATAGGGTCAAGATTAGGAAGGAAGGAGAATGAGGTCCGAGGAGGAAGTACAGAGAAGGCCGAGAAAGTACAGGGGAGGTGGATCTTTCTTTTCTAGGTCTTCAGTAGCTGCGGCGACTGAGGAGATGGGGGCTATAGCTCCAACCTAGAGGCATTATATCCCTGGATCATATCCCTGGATGATGGCTTTGAGTGTAAGTTGGAAGCAGGGATGGGGTGAGGTTGTTCTTGAGGTTCTTGGACACAGGGTCCTGGGCTGTCTCCACTGGAGTGAAAGGAAGTATTGGTAGTGATGGTGGTTTGACCCTCCTTGCCTATGCCACTTCTTGTCTCTCCCTCAGGTTTTCTTGATGCCTTAATTTATTGGCTTCAGTTGGTTCTTAGCTGGGGCTTGAGAAAGAGTGGATTAGATTGCATTTAGGAAATTGCACAATGCTTTTAACAGCTATAAGTTGCTTCCTAACACAAAATCCTATATTTTTAATACCAGTGTTCTCTTAGTGATACTTTATTTTACTTGTGAATCTTGAAAAATTATTATTGTGAGTGACCCAAGAAGCAACTAAGAACTACTGGATATATTACTCCAAGGAGATCAAAGAAAGAAAAGTCTTCTATATGCTAAATATTCATAGCAGCACTTTTTTTTTTTGGTGGTAAAGAAGCAAAATCAAAGTGAGTGCATTGATTGCAGAATGGATGAACAAACTACAGCATATGAAGGTAATGGAATATTATTATGGCTAAAGAAACAATGAATATAAGAAATTTAGAGAAACATGGGAAAATTTATATAAACTTATGCAATTTAGTGAGAAAGGAATTCATAATTTTCATATTCCTCTATATGATATGTGTAATGAATATACTAATAATTTCATTTTCTCAAGAGCTGCCTTTTGCAGTTTGTGAGACAGACTCACAATGCAGCTTGAACTGATCAATCAAACCTTGACAAGGCTCACAATCACTGGCATCCTTCTGCCTGTCTACCTGAAGAGAAGCAAATCAAAGACTGTAGAACCTGTTACCATCACAAAACTCTATGACCCACTAAGTAATGACTTCCAAGGACTTGAGCAGTATTGCTCCCACAGGAGTCCAGAATTGTTGTATTGTCTTCCATTTGTGGGTTTGTTGTGGCCCTGGAAATGATTGTTTGTAATCCACCTTCTCTCCTCCCTTCCCACTTTCCATTTATGTATAATCTCTGTCTTCACTTCAGCAAAGTGGAATTCTGATCAGGAGAATTCCCAATTTGCAAATCTGTTCGTCATAATGAAACTAATTAATTAAATGGCTACCTGATTACTGGCACTTTGTCTCTGGCCTGCTGATTGTTCACACTCAGGTTAGAGACTGGCTCAGTAAAATCCTATTAACATTAGTAAATCAGTAAAGAACTAATGGGGCAGCTAGGTGGTACAGTGGATAGAGTGCCAGGTCTAGAGTCAGGAAGAATATCTTCCTGAATTCAAATTTGGTCCAAGACATTTATTAGCTGTGTGACCCTGGGCAAGTCACTTAACTCTGCTTGCCTCAGTTTCCTTATCTGTAAAATGAGCTGGAGACAGAAATGGTAAAGCATTCCAGTATTTTGGCCAAGAAAACCCCAAATGGGGTTATGAAGAGTTGGACATGACTGAAACAACTCACCAACAACAAAGAACCAATGACCATAGTAATGACTCCATTATCCATTAAAAACAGTGACTAAAGAACTAATCCAATCCAATAAACTTTTATTAAGTGCCTACTATGTACAGGTACTGTGCTAAGCTCTGGGGATACAATTAATAAAAAGAAAGACAGTCCTTGCAGTCAAGGAGCTTACAATCTAAAGGGGAAGATGCAAAAGGAAATAGGAAAGGAGAAGGGGAGAGAAAGGGAAGGGAGCGCATCTCATTCTGTGGAACTGAAATCAAGCAGGGCAGCAGAGGCAAAGTGGAGAACTAATGGCTAATGAAAACTAATGACTACATCAAGGACACACTCCACCCCTCCCCCTAAAAAAAGACCAATAAAATGAAAGATGCTGTATAATTATAGTGACCAATCTTGGCCTTGGAAAAGGGATGAGGAAGAGGGACTATGATCATGGAATGCTGCATATTACTGACAGATGTGATCAATGTGTTGACCGGTTTTGCAGAACTACTTTTATTTTTGAATATTTATTTCATTGAGTGGAGAAGGGAAGGATGAGAGGATCATAGGTTTAGGGCTGGAAGGGACTTTTGAGATCATTCAGTCTAGTAGGCTTCAAAGTAGCCCTCCTGGCGTACCATACTATGACCCCAAAGAATGTGAGATCAACCAACTAGAGGGTGGTAAAATGGGTTACATCCCACCCTCCCTGTCACAGTTAATCATAGAACTTATCTCCTACATGACCACACCTATCCTTCACCCATTTTTGCCTAGTAGTTCACCACTCCACCCTTTCCAGATGACATTAACAAGCTTCCAATCTCCCTGTTATGAACTAAATTCCCAGTTTTATTCAGAACTGCTGTCTAACCATGCTTTCTTAATCTTCAACTTGTTATGTTGTGGGTTTTTTTTTGTTTTTTTGTTGTGCCCAAGTTCAAGACTACATCTATTCTTACTGAATTTTATTTTATGAGATTTAGGCCGATATTCTAGCCTGTCAAATTTCTTTTGGATTCTAACTATCCATCCCTTTGGTGTCATCCACAAATTTGATGAATAAATCACCTGTGCCTTTATCCAAATCAATGATAAAAATGCTAAACAAAAGGAGGTGAAGCACTGATAGTACCCTAGGGTACTCCACTGTAGGTCTAGCCACTTAAACACTGGAACATTAACACCCACTCTTTGAATACAGCCATCAACCAATTCTGAATCCATCTAACTGTATGAACATTGATTTACTATCATCCCAAGAACTGTGTGGTGCTTAAAGAAATCATACAACTATGCTAAATGAGTATGCTATGCATTTTTTGTTATCTAACTTCAAATGGACCTTCATTGCAGCTAGGCAATCCTTTTTTCTCTCCCTAATTTATTCCCCATCTCACTCCTTATGGAAGCTATTCCAAACATTCTCTTTTCAATTCAAGCATCCCATTCTTGTCCTATCTCCCATGCTCTCACCTAAGGACCCTAATTCTTATCTCACCAAGAAAACAGATCATTCACCAGGAGCTTCCTCTTCTCCCCTTCTCTTCTTCATCTGAACCCCCTTGACATCAACCCCTACTCTCTCCTTTTTTCCAGTCTCTGATAATGAAGTGGCCCTTCTCCTTGTTAAGACGAACTTACTCTACAATCCAGGGCAGCTAGGTGGCTCAGTGGATAGAGCTCTGGGCCTGGAATCAGGAAGACCTGAGTTCAAATACAGTCTCAGACACTTCTTAGCTGTATGCCCCTAGGCAAGTCATTTAACCCTGTTTGCCTCAGTTTCCTCATCTGTAAAATGTGCTGGAGAAAGAAATGGCAAACTACTCCAGTATCTTTGCCAAGAAAACCCCAAATGGGGTCATGAAGAGTTGGACAGGACTGAACAACAACTACAATCTAATAGCATTGGCCTCCTCGCCGTTCATCAAACATGATATTCCATCTCCTAACTCTAGACATTTTCACTGGTTGTCCCCTCTGCCTAGAATGCTCCTGCTCCTCATCTCCATGTCCTAGATTCCATGGCTTCTTCTTTCAGGTACCAGTTGCACCGCCATCACTTCTACAAGAATTCCTGCAGGCACCTATACAAAAATTGACCATGTACTAGGGCATAAAAATCTCACAATCCAATGCAGAAAGGCAGAAATATTAAATGCACCCTTTTCAGATCATGATGCAATAAAAATTACATGTAATAACGGACCATGGAAAGATAGTCTAAAAATTAATTGGAAACTAAATAATCTAATCCTAAAGAATGAATGGGTCAAACAACAAATCATAGAAACAATGAATAACTTTATCCAAGAGAATGACAATAATGAGACAACATACCAAAACTTATGGGATGCAGCAAAAGCGGTTCTTAGGGGAAGTTTTATATCTCTCAATGCTTACATGAATAAAATAGAGAAAGAAGAGATCAATGAATTGGGCATGCAATTAAAAAAGCTAGAAAAAGAACAAATTCAAAATTCCCCAGTTAAATACCAAATTAGAAATTCTGAAAACCAAAGGATAGAGTAATAAAATTGAAATTAAGAAAACTATTGAACTAATAAATAAAACTAAGCGCTGGTTTTATGGGAAAAAAAAACAATAAAATAGGTAAACCTTTGGTTAATTTAATTTTTAAAAAAAGAAAGAAAAATTACCAACTTACCAAATTACTAACATCAAAAATGAAAAGAGTGAATTCAGTACCAGTGAAGAGGAAATCACAACAATAATTAGGAGTTATTTTGCCTAACTGTATGCCAATAAATTTGACAGTCTTAGTGAAATGGATGCATATTTACAAAAATATAAATTGCCCAGATTAAGGGAATAGGAAATAAAATACTTAACCCCATTTCAGAAAAAGAAATTGAAAAGCCCTCAATGAACTCCCTAAGAAAAAATCTCCAGGGCCAGATGGATTTACAAGTGAATTCTATCAAACATTTAAAGAATGATTTAATTCCAATACTACATAAACTATTTGGGAAACTACGTGAAGAATAAGTCCTACCAAATTCCTTTTATGTGACAAATATGGTGCTGATACCTAAACTGGGAAGAGCCAAAACAGAGAAAGAAAATTATAGATCAATTTCCCTAATGAATATAGATGCAAAAATTTAAAATAAAATATTAACAAAGAGATTACAGCAACTAATCTTGAGGATAATACACTATGACCAGGTAGGATTTATACCAGGAATGCAGGACTGGTTCAATATTAAGAAAACTATCAGCATAATTGATCATACTAACAACAAAACTAACTGAAATCATATGATTATCTCAATAGATGCAGAAAAAGCTTTTTGACAAAATACAACATCTATTCCTATTAAAAATACTAGAGAGCACAGGAATAAATGGAGTCTTCCTTAAAACAATAGGTAGCAACTATCTAAAACCATCAGCAAGCATTATATGTAATGGGGATAAGCTAGAAGCATTTCTATAAGACTGGGGGTGAAACAAGGATGTCCATTATAACCACCACTATTCAATATTGTACTAGAAATGTTAGCTTTAGCAGTAAGAGAAGAAATTGAAGGTATTAGAATAGGCAAAGAAGAAACAAAGCTATCACTCTTTATAGATGATATGATACTTAGAGAATCCTAGAGAATCAACTAATGAACTAATTGAAATAATAAACAATTTTAGCAAAGTTGCAGGATATAAAATAAACCCACACAAATCATCAGCATTTCTGTATATTACTAACAAAGCCCAACAGTAAGAGATAGAAAGAGAAATTCCATTTGAAATTACTGTAGACATTGTAAAATATTTGGGAGTCTACCTGCCAACAAACCCCACAACTACATGAACACAATTACAAAACACTTTTCACACAAATAAAGTCAGATCTAAATAATTGGAAAAATATCAGTCGCTCATGGGTAGGCTGAGCTAATAATAATAAAAATGACAATTCTACTCAAATTAATTTACTTATTCAGTGCCATACCAATCAATCTGCCAGAAAATTATTTTATAGAGCTGGAAAAAACAATAACAAAATTCATCTGGAAGAACAAAAGGTCCACAGTATCAAGGGAACTAATGAAAAGAAATGCAAAGGAAGGTGGCCTAGCTGTAACAGATCTTAATTGTATTATAAAGTAGGAATCATCAACACTACTTGATACTGGCTAAGAAACAGAGTGGTGGATCCGTGGAATAGGTTCGGTATGCAATTCACAACAGTCAATGACTATATTAATCTACTATTTGATAAATCCAAAGACTCCAGCTTCTGGGATAATAAATCACTATTTAACAAAAACTGCTGGTAAAACTTGAAAATAATATGGCAGAAACTGGGCATAGTTTCTTACACCCTACACCCTATATCAAGATAAAGTCAAAATGGATACATGATTTAGATATAAAGACTGATATTACAAGCAAGCTAGGAGAACAAGGAATAGTTTACCTTTCAGATCTATAGAGAAGGGAAGAATTTATGACCAAAAAAAAAGACAGAAAATAAAATGCAAAATACATAGTTTTGATTACATTGAATTGAAAAGTTATTGTGCAAACAAAGCCAACACATCCAAGATTAGGAGGGAAGCAGAAAGGTGAGAAAGAATTTTTACAATCAGTGTCTCTGATAAAGGCCTCATTTCTAAAATATATAGAGAACTGAGTCAAATTTATAAGAATACAAGTCATTCCCCAATGATAAATGGTCAAAGGATATGAACAGGCAGTTTTCAGATGAAGAAATTAAAGCTATCTATAGTCATATGAAAAAATGCTGTAAATCACTATTGAGTAGAGCAATGCAAATCAAAACAACTCTGAGGTACCACATCACACCTATCAGATTGGCTAACATGATAAAACAGGACACTGATAAATGTTGGAGAAGATGTGGAAAAATTGGAACCCTAATGCTTTGTTGGTGGAGTTGTGAACTGATCCAACCATTCTAGAAAGCAATTTGGAACTATGCCCAAAGGGCTATAAAATTGTGCATACCCTTTTACCCAGCAATAGCACTTCTAGGGCTGTATCCCAAAGAGATCATACAAATGGGAAAAGGACCCACATGTACAAAAATATTTATAGCAGCTTTTTCTGTGGTGGCAAAGAATTGGAAACTGAGGGGATGTCCATCAATTGGGGAATGTGCTGTAAGAAATGATGAGCAAGCAGACTTCAGAAAAACCTGGAAAGCCTTACATGAATTGATGCAGAGTGAAATGAGCAGAACCAGGAGAACATTGTACACAGTAACAGTCACATTCTGAGATGACTGACTTTGATAGGCTTAGCTCTTCACAGCAATGTAAGAATCTAAGATAACTCCAAAAGACTCAGGATGGAAAAAGCTATCCACATCCAGAGAAAGAACTATGGAGTCTGAAATGCAGATGGAAGCATACTATTTGCTCTCCTTTTCCTTTGTGGTTTTGTTTTATTGCTTCATTCTTGTGGTTTCTCCCATTAGTTCTAATTGTTTTTTACATAATGACTAATGGGAAAATATGCTTAATAAGAATGTATAAGTAGAGCCTATATCAGATTGCACGCCGTCTTGGGGAGGGAAGAGAGGGAGGGGAATAAAATTAAAAACTCAAAATCTTATGGAAATAAATGTTGAAAACTGAAAGAAAAAAAAAAGAATTCCGGCAGGACGCCAATAATTTGAATTCTCGTCTCCGTTTTCTTCCCTTCTAGCTTCCTGCGCATTTTCCTTCTGGGGATCCCTGTCCCGTCCTCTAGAGGGCGCAGACACCCTACCGGGAGCGCCTCGAGCGCCTCAGACGCGCCCCTTGGTGTCTCTGCCCTTCACAAAGATGGCGGCAGCAGGCCGTTAAATGGGCGAGGCGGCGCGGGGCGGAGACGGTCTCGTGACGGGGGAAGATGGCTGCTTTTCCGTGGTAAGCTGGAAACCCACCTGGGCTAAGCTGTCGGGAGGTTGGAGTGGACGGGTCACCTCTTGCTCTGCAGCTGTAGGGGGGCGTCTTAAGTTGCTGGGCCCGGCGAGGGCGGCCATCCGGGAGTGGGGCGACGCTGTGGGAGGGGGAACCCTTCCTCTGCTCTCTCCTGTGGCTGCCGCCACGACCGAATCCTCCCCCCTCTGTTTGGCCCACCGCTCTCATCCCGTCCCCCATCCCACCCCTCGGTGTCCTCCGAGGCTCCGAGATCTCGTTCTGGAAGAAACCTGAAAAGGATGGCGTCCCCTTTTACAGATGAGGAAAGTGAGGCCCGCGGAGGCTTAGTGACTGGATCAAGGACTCACAGCTAGCTAGCTGAGTTAGGTTTTGAACCCAGGCCTCCCTCCTCCAAATCCAACCATTTTTTCCTTCCGTCATATTACGCAGACCCCTGCTCTTCCTTGTCCGGAGGGACTCGCAGGTTCTAGGCTTCTTGGGTGGATCGGAGTCTCTGGGTTGTTAGGGCTAGCTTTTTTTTTTTTTTTGGTGGCCCTCCCCTATTGTATTCCCAGCCAGGAGGATACCACGGAATGTAAGGGCACAGGTAGTAAGGTACTAAGGAGGAATTCGTACTCAGGACCGGGCTCTAGGTTCAAGATTCTTTCCACCCCTCAGGGCTTCCTTTCAGTTTTTGAATTGGAGCGGCTTTAGAGATATTCTAGTCCAGTGTCTAATTTCATGGAGAAATAAACTTTAAACCATTTTTATAGGTTTTATAGGTTGCCAAGAACACATTTCTAATAGAGTAGAACTACACAAAAAGACAACCTATTCCATTTTTAGACATCCTAGTTATTAGAGAATTAGGTTGGGTTTTTTTGCTAATTTGTTTATTTTTGCTCCTCGTTGCTTTAAAATCACCCATCTTGTGACTTTTTACAGCTAGTTTGGCTTTCCAGGGCCAAACAAAACGAGCCCAATCCCTCTTCCATGTTATAGTCCTTCAAATAGTTGAAGCCAGTTTTCATGTTTTTCCTTCCCCACCTAAAATCTTGAATATTTCCTCATGTGTTTTGGTTTTTATTATGCTCACCATCTTCACTCTACTTTGGACATAATCCAGTTTGTCAATGTCCCTCTTAAAATGTAAATGAGGGGCAGCAAATTCGGCCTCAGACACATAACACTTATTAGCAGTTTTGACCCTGGGTAAGTCACTTAACCCTATTGCCTAGCCAAAAAAAAAATGTTGTAAATTAAATTGAATACAATGCCCTTAATGTAGACTTTCCAGTGAAAATATTATTACCCTTATGCAGCATGCATTACTATACTTTTGTTACTGGCATGTAAGATTGTATTAGGATTTTTTTTACTCATATAGTTGATTTACATGTAACTTGCAATGAACTAAAACACCTAAGTCTTCATTTCAAATGGTAATAAGCCATATCTCATCCAAATTGTATTTAGGTAGTTGATTACTGGGAAGCCAGGAGCAAGACTTCACATTTATCTCAAATTAATTTTATCTCCTTTGTTTTGATCTAGCTCAAGTCTGTAAAGTTTTTTCTGGATCCTAATTTTTTCGTCCAACAAATTAGCTATCCCTACCATTTATATGGCATTCAACCATTATATCTTCTACATCTTAACCAAAACCATGGAGAAGGAGAAAAATGAAAAGAATAGTTTGGCATTGATACATTTATCATCACTTTTTGGGTACAATGAATCAATGAACTATGACTCCACTGAAACAGTCTATCAAGCCCACAGAGGGCTAGGTTAGGGCTTGGCCTGGGGACACCCATGAGGATTTGGGATGGGGGAAATTGTTCCTTTTGTCATCACCTGAGCACCTACTATGTGCCAGGTACTGTGTTGGTCACTGGGGAAAAGGAGAAAAAAAAATAAAACACTAATAGCCCCATCCCTCAAAGAAGGAAGTTCTTAGCCCTGTGCCTGTCACGTAGTAGGCACTTAATAAATGTTGATTGATTGATTGCCTGGCACACAGTAAGTTTGTTGATTTGTTCTCCTTGGGGTAGGGAAACAAGTATCAATTAGTAATGGCAATATGATTTTTTTTGAGGGAGTGGCTCTTTTCCTCCAATCAGAAGCCAAGAGATGGTTTTTCTGACCTTTGATAGCTCTTGGGGCGTTGTGGGTTAAAAATTCTTGTGACCCTCTGCTTGGGTTAAGTAGCCCATTCCAGTGTTTGTCATATGCAATGACATGTGGGTAAGGAGATTTCTGATCTGGAACATTTTCTCCCTATTTTTTTTTTAACCATACTATAAACTTTAGCATATTTTTTTCTGTCTTATTGGCACACTATCTAGAGAGGTGGGCTTGGAATTAGGAAGACCTGAGTTTGAATCGTTCCTCAGATACTTACTAGCTATGTGACCCTAGGCAAATCACTTAACTTCTGTTTGCCTCAGTTTGCTTATTGCAAAATGAGTATAATAGCACCTGCCTCACAGGATTGTTGTGACAATCAAATGTAAAATGCTTTGCAAACCTTAATATGTTATGTAAATGCTTGCTATTATGACATGATACAGGAGCAGATGTGCCCTAAGTACTATCTAAATCACAGGTGAAATTCTCATCCATTGTTACCAAAACTTTTCAGGGGTCAAGTCATTAGCTCAGATAAATCAGGGAGAACTATAGAAAGATTAGACTCTTTAAAAAAGTTATATATATGTATGTATATATGCATACACAGCAATGTATATGTATTTTTAACAAGAGAATTATTTTATTATATTTATTTTATATTAATTTTACAAATAAATATAGTTTTATATTTATTTATAGTTATTCCTAAAGCACAGGTTTTACCATGTCACTCCCTGCTCAATAAACTCTGGTTGCTCCTTATTACCTCTAGGATCTAGTATAAATACACTTGGCATTTAAAGCCCTTCACAATCTGGCTCTAGCATTTATTCCAGGTTTATTACAAACTGCTCACTTTCAGTCACTCTCAGGTAGCTGAACTGGCCGTCTTATTGTTTCTTAAACGTGGTATTCCATCTACATGTTTTTGCACAGCCTTTCTCTTATTCAAAATGTACTTCCTCTCTCCCTTAGCATTTGAGCTGCCTTCAAAGCTCTGCTCAAACATCGGTTCCTTATATATACTTTTCAGTTATCAACATTTATTTTTTTTCTCTTTCCCACTTCTGCCCCCATCCACTTTAAAAAAAAAAAAAGAGAAGGGGCAGCCGGCCCTGAAGTCAGGAGGACCTGAGTTCAAATCCGGCCTCAGACCAAACACTGGACACTTACTAGCTGTGTGACCCTGGGCAAGTCACTTAACCCCAATTGCCTAAAAAAAATAAATAGAATAAAATAAAGGAAAGACTAGATTCTTAAGGGTAGTGTTATGTGGCTATCTTTAAAATAAAGTCCACAAAAAACCAACAAATCTCAACAATAACGGTAGGAGGGATGGATAAAAAGGTTTGTCTAAGGAAAAGGTCACTTGAGATATTTTTCTACTAACTACTACTGTTTGTTAGTAGATTTAAATAGCTCAATTTTGAGGAAATAAAGAGTAAACTGAATAAGCCATAATAGAGCCTGTGCATCCATAGTTTCTTATAAAAAACAGCAATTTAAAATAGGAAGCCAGGTTTTTAACACAAGAGACATTGATAGGTAAGATGTAGTAGCATTTCTTTTGTCAGCTGCCTAGTGTCCATGCAAACTTTTATATATTCAGCTATCCCGTAGAGGGTGCTGTTTAAATTTACAAAAAGCAAGTTTAACCTCTGCAATGATAAGAAATATTTATATTTTCCAGTAGTAAAAATACTACATTAGTAGAGCAAAACTGAGAAAACAAGGGAAGAAATGACAGCCAATAATAGTGAAAGCTATAGGCGACAATTCAAGAACCACATATTTCTCATAGGAGAAATAAGGCAAACACAACCAGCCATATTCCACTTCTGAAAAATCTTTCCCAGAAAGGAAATATTTCATAAAATACTTTTGGAAGTTTGATCTTAGCTTTTTAAAAAAACGTTTTATTTTTCCCTAATTCATGTAAAAACAATTTTTAACATTCACTTTAAAAAATTTTTTGAGTTCCAAATTCTCTCCCTTCCTTCCTTTATGGAAGGAAACTCCAACCAAAAAAAAAAGAAAGAAAAAGTGAAAAATAGTGTGCTTTGGTCTCTGTTCAGACTCTATCAATTCTTTCTCTGGAGGTGGATAGCATTTTTTATCATGAGTCCTCTGAGATTTTCTTAAATCATTATGTTGCTGAGAATAGCTAAGTCATTCACAGTTGTTCATTGTACAATATTGCTGTTACTGTGTACAATATTCTTCTGCTTCTGCTCACTTCACTGTTCAGTCAGTTCATGTAAGTCCAGGCTTTTCTGAAATCATTCTCCTCTATTTTTATATTGGCTTTTTTTTTTTTTAAAGAAGAAACTTAGCTTTTATGACTCTCAGAAGGACAGAGAATTTTAAAGACTTGTTGGAAGAAATGTATCCAAGAGGAGGCTACAATGATTTGGGAAAGTTGTAGCCTCCTCTTGGATACATTTAGAAGATTGCTCTTTTTTTCCTGATGCAAAATAGCTATGTTTCATTAGATTGTATGTAAAATCACTCACTATACAGTACTGCTATTTTAATATAATGTTTACACAGATGTTGATTATTGTAGGACAAAACGTTTGAGGGAGGAAAGAACACAAATTCAGCTTTAGGTCAGACATGTCTTTCTGCTTTTATACAGTCTACTTCACAAATTGCTGACTGAATATTGTATATAGTTTAGTGCTTTAGCTTTGGGGTTTCAGATGGAGAACTGGCTTCAGAGTTAAAGCCAGACCTTGGTTCAGTTGCCCCTTTGGTCACACATTTTCTATATGACTCTGGGGGCAAACTCCTTCATCTCTCAGTGACCTGAGGGAACTCCCTGACATTAGAGATATCACATAGAAGGGCACATTCTGCATTGCTAGAGGATGCTCCTCACCAGGAGTTCTCTGCACTGATGAAATAATAAAGAATACATTCAATAATTAAAAAGTAGTCAAAAGTCAGCCTTTGGGGGAAAACTCGTCAGCAGATGTTTTGTTGAATTGATTGGCCAATATGAAACTTTTAAAACTCCTACTATGTGCAGAGCAATGTGCTAAGCCATCAGTTTATCGTTTCAGTGTTTTCCCTAACCTTGGGGATTGTTTTATCATCTGTAAAAAAAAAAATTTCTAAGGGAACAATAATCAGTGAATCGACATTTTCCAAAGTATAATAATGTGTGCTATATAATGACTACCAAATACTAGCTCACATTTATATAACTCTTAACATCTGTATTATCTCATTTAATCCTCTTAGAGGCAATGTGACCTTATGGATAGAGAACCTGGCCAGAGAACCAGGAAGACCTGGGTTGCAGTCCTACTTTTGAGCAATAGCTGTGACTCTGCCTAATCACTTGATCTCTTATTGCCGTAGGCAACTCTCTAAGACCTTCATTGATTGAGAGTTTCCTTATCTATACCTATGTGCAAGGGTAGGCATTATTTTTAATACTCATCTTGCACATGAAGAAACTGAGACCCAAAAGTTTAGTGCAGGGTCACACAGCTAGTAAGTCTTTGAGGTGGGATTTGAACCCAGATCTTCTTACTCCAAGTCCACTAGTCAATCTGTCACATCACACTGTCTCTCTTCTACTGAATTACATTCTATTTTTAGGCATTTTCTTCTCCCTTGCACTCTGTTACCCAACCTAGCTCTGGTGCTTGCTCTTGCAAGTTCTCATTTTCTAGTTTGAGTTCCAGATCAAGCAAATGCACTCTGATACATTAACCAGAGTTAGGTTCACATATTTGCTCTTTTTTTTCCTGTCTTTTTCTAGCTTCTTCTTAAAGTTATTCATGTACGTTTTAGCACCTTTCTGTTCCTTTGACCAATGCTGGTTGGCACTTTCTCTTCATTTTAAAGTTGTAAAGAATTGGTAGAGAGAGTTTCCTCAGGAGGGAGTTCCCTATACTAGTGACCTTCCCTTTCTTTTCCTGTTAAATTTCTTTAGAAATAACATCTAAATGTGCTATGTAAGGGGATGATTCTATGCCCCATTTCATTTAGGAAAATAAATAGCATAATCTCTATGAAATGATGAAGGACACAATGATGACTATGACCTGTCAAAGAATTTGGGTATGTGTTTCTACAAAAACTAATGAATGAACTAATGAAAAAGATGGTAGATCGAAGAGAGAGGAGAATGGACCACAATAACATTCAAAGGGCTACAGCTTTAGGGGGAAAACAGGAAATTAGAGATTAAGAAAACAAAAAGGACATTTTGGTATGCCTTTTGGGTTTTATTCTCTTTCCTTGGCCTGAGGTGTTTCAGGAATCTCCAGTTGTGAAATGCTGGAGTTTATGGCTGAGGATTTTGCTTCTTTTCAGTACTTAGATGAAAAGAAATAGACTTCTTTGTTGGTTTAGGTGTTAGCTTAAAGTCAGAACTGTCAAGGATTCTGTCAAGGATCCATACCACCTTTCTCTGAATGTAGACAGCATTTTCCATCTTGATTCCTTTGGAACTGTCTTGGATCATTGTATTGCTGAGAAGAACTAAGTCAATCATAGCTGATCATGGCATAATGTTGCTGTTACTGTGTACAATGTTCTCCTGGTTCTGCTCACTTCACTTTGCATCAGTGCATGTAAGTCTTTACAGGTCTGGTGATTCTGTGACTGTAGTTAGATTTTAAATTTATGTATAGATTTATACTTATTTTGACATTTAGCTATTAAGCATCTATACAATAGTTTCTGATTTTAAAGAAGGCTATTGAGTTGTCAGGGGAGATGTTCAAAAATAACACATTAAGATTTCCCAGTCGTGAGTCACTTATTTTATTTTTCACTTGTCTCCTTCAGAGTATAAATCCATTGAGTAGGAGCTAGGAGTGAATGTATGTGTATGTCTATGTTCCCATGAAAAAAGAAGGCAGTTTAGTAGCTTTATTGTCAAGAAGTAGAAATCAAAAATGGTCAAAGGATATGAACAGGCAGTTTTCAAATGAAGAAATCAAAGCTATCAATAGTCATATGAAAAAATGTTCTAAATCACTATTGATGAGAGAAATGCAAATTAAAACAACTTTGAGGCACCATCTCACACCTACCAGATTGGCTAATATGACAGACAGAAAAGAAAAATGATAAATGTTGGAGAGGATGTGGGAAAGTTAGGATACTAATGGATATTTGGTGAAGTTGTGAACTTATCCAACCATTGTGGAGAGCAATATAGAACTATGTTCAAAGGGCAATCAAACTGTGCATACCCTCTGATCCAGCAATACCACTACTAGGTCTGTATCCCAAAAAGATCATAAAAAAGGGAAAGAAAATTAAAAAAATAGAAAAATATGCACAAAAATATTTATAGCAGCTCTTTTTGTGGTTGCAAAGAATTGGAAATTGAGGAGATGCTGATCAATTGGGGAATGGCTAAACAAGTTGTGGTACTGTTGTGCTATAAGAAATGATGAGCAGGTGGATTTTAGAAAAACCTGTAAAGACTTACATGTACTGATGTACATGTGATGTACAAGTGAGCAGAAGCAGGAGAACATTGTACACAGTAACAGCAACATTATGCCATGATCAGCTATGATTGACTTAGCTCTTCTCAGCAATACAATAATCCAAGACAGTTCCAAAGGCATCATGATGGAAAATACTGTCCACGTCCAGAGAAAGAACTGATGGAGTCTCAATGCAGATCGAAGTATACCAATTTCACTTTTTTTTGTGTGTGTGTATTTTTTTTTCCTTTTGGTCTGCTGCTTCTTTTACAACATGACTCATATGGAAATGTTTTGCATGATTGTACATATATAACCTATATCAAATTGCTTATTACCATTTTAGGGAGGGGGGAGAGAGAAAAATTTGGAATTCAGTTTTAAAAAATGAATGTTAAAATTGTCTTTATATGTAATTGGAAAAAATAAAATACTTTTAAGAAACAGGGAAAAAAGAAGTAGAAATCAAACCCTGGTTGCTTTAGGACTGTTAGAGTGAGCTGTTTTCATTATTTTGAGAAGATATTTCTGAGTATTTAATCTGCTTTACTTTTTAATCTTATGTCTTTTCTTATTGTTAAAGAAAGTAAATATGTACAGATTCTGTGTACTTCCTCCATCTTCATCGTGGAGTCTTAGAGAATGGCATGAGGTACAAAGAGGTTAAGTGACTTGCCTGTTGTTACAAAGTGTTAGAAGTGATTTTTGAATCTCTGTCTTCTGTGCTCCAAGTCCAGCATTCTCTCTACTACACTGTGCTGCCTTATTAAAAGAATGAACCAGATTGAAAAATAAAAGTGTTTATGGAAAAATTTGAGGTTGTGGTTGTATGTTTTTGCATCTTATAAGTTACTTATGAGTTTATCTTTTAATCACTATTAAATGCAATGTTTGATATTATGAAAATTCTCCACAAAAGCTTTTTGTTTTACTGTTAAGCCCAGAAGAGTACCTTTCAATTCTTAGAAACCTGCTATAGTTTTAAAAAAAAATAAACTATCTTTTTTTTTTAAATTTAGGGATGTTACATAATTTGTGCTATTGTAAGGAATTCATTTGCTGCTCATTTTTCTTTAAACTATTTTTGGTAAATGGAAAATTCATAGGAATAAGGTCATTTGATACTTTAGGCTAGAGAGCTAAAAACTCTGTAAGGTTGGTACTATTTTAGACAAACTAATAATCAGCTTTTTGGTCATGAAGGGGACATTTCTCTTCTGGCCTCACTTTCCCTATTTATAAAATGAGAGGATTAAGATAGATGATCTCTGAGGTCTCTTCCAGGTGTAATATCTTGTGATTCTAATTAGCTCAGCAAGAAGTGTTTTTTTACATGGGCTTTTATTAACTGCTTGGTTTATGCATACATGTATTTAACAGGCATTCAAGGCAGAGAAACTACAAAACTGAATTTGAATCATGTAGTTTAGAGGCTATACCCTTGGACTTTGGAGATTATCATCCACTGAAACCTATAACTGTAAGTTTGTTATGTATGACATTCTCATTGACTGAAATTACTGGTTGCTATCTTCCTTTATCTTTTCCTGTTTATCACTGGAAGTTGGTCATGTCACTGGTATTTCTGTGTTCTTTGACTTTTATTTTGTTGCTTATGTTGCTGACAACTATTATTTCCTTTCATATTAATGGAATTAACTTGAACATTTGATTTATTGCAGGGGTGGAGGAGGGATGAATCTAGTTTATTTTTGCTTTCTCCAATTAGAAAAGAAAGATCGTGCACGGTTAAGGCCTTGTCTCAAGTAAGGAACTTTTTCTGTAGCTGTTTTCAAAATGGAACCTCACTTACCATGTCCCATATGGACATGCTGCTTTAAAAATATCTGTGAGAATATGAGATGACTTGTGGAGGAAGTAGCTGGTGTAGTATACTCTGGGCAGGGTGTTCATTATTAACAAAAACAATGTCAGACTTAAAATAAATAAGCTAGTACAACTGAGTCATCTATTCATAAGAGAAAATTCTAAAGTCATTTTGTTGTTTGATTAGGAAGAATAGTAAAATCTCTTTAACGTTTTCCCACAGGTCACAGAATCAAAAACCAAGAAAATGGGGAGGAAAGGAAGTACTTCTTCTACTTCTTCTTCTTCCTCAAGCTCAATGGTGGACCCCTTGAGCAGTGTTCTTGATGGTACTGATCCACTCTCCATGTTTGCAGCAACATCAGATCCAATGACTGCCACATCTAATATGGTAATGGAATGTTCTTTTTTTAATCAAGGAAGGAGTTCTTTTATGTTGTCATTTCTCCATTTTTAGGAAATACTTTTATATGAAAAAAGTAATTATTGCCTTAACATCATGGTATCAAATCAGAGAAAGTGCTTTTATAAACTTTAAATCACCATGTAAATTCAACAAGCAAGTCAGCAAGCAAGTACCTACTATGTACCTGGCACTATGCTAAGTGCTTGGGATACAGAGAAAGGTAAAACACAATCCCTTCTCTCTAGGAGCTCATAGTCAAATGGGGAAGACAATATGTGAACAACTGAGTGTATACAAGATATGGAGAAGGCAAATTGGAGGTAAGCTCAGAGAGAAAGCGCTAGCACTGAGGGGGCCTAGGAAAGACCTTTTGTAGAAAGTGAACCCTTTTCCTCTTTCTTTGATCTCTTTGTCCATTTACAGTGGACTTTTGCCCACTTTTGTATCCAACATTCATAGTATGACAGACAGACAGTGAAAAGAAACAAAGTGAGGAGATAGAGTGACTTGTTTAGAGAACACGTCACTGTTGCTGGATTGTAGAGTACAGGGAAACTGTTACAGTGTAAGAAGATTGGGAAACATAGAAAAGGGCTTGAAAATCAAAGATTTTATATTTGATCCTGGAGGTAACAGGGGTTTACAGGATAGGAGTTTATTGAATAGGAGGGCGATATAGTCAGACCTGAATTTTAGAATGATTACTTTTGCAGCAGAGTGGAGGATATACCAAATAGGGGATAAACTTGAGGCAGTGAGACAACCAGAAAGTTACTGAAATTGTATAGATATAAAGTGATGAAGGTTTCTATCAGGGTGGCAGCTGTGTCGGAGGAGGGAAGGGAATGTATAGGAGAGGTGTCGTGAAGGTAGAAATAATAATTCATAACGAATTGGATATGGGGCTACTTTCTCCTACAAGAGAGTGAATTGTCAGTAACACTGAGATTGTAAGCCTATATGACTGGGAAGATTGTGGCACCCTTAACAGTAATAGGAAAGTTAAGAAGAGAGGAGGTTTTGGAAGAAAGATAAGTCCTGTTTGGGGCATGTCAAGTTTGGGATGTCTATGGGACATCCAGTTGAAGGTGTTCAATAGATAATTGGAGATGTAAGACAAGAGGTCAACTGAGAGGTTAGGACTGGATCTATGTCTGTATGGAGATGATAATTGAATGGGAGGGGGGGAAATGAGATCACTAATCAAGATGGCATAGAGTAAAAAGAGTAGAGGGCCAAGGACAGAGCCTTGGGGAATCACCCATGGTTGGAGGGAGTGACCTGGATGAAGATCTATTGAAGGAGACTGAGAACAGAGTAGGAGGAGAATCAGGAGAGGGCAGTGTTATGAAAACTTAGAGAGAAGGGAATATCATTGGCAATTAAAAGACTAAAGGTAATTTTGGAAAGATTAGTTTCAGTTGAATGATAAGGGAACCAGATCAAAGAGAATTTAGAAGAGAGTGAAAGGAGTAGAAGTAGAGACTTGATAAAGGAGGCAATCTTCTGGAGGAAATAGGATGGAATGGGTCTTCCTTAAAATAATAAATAGCATCTACCTAAAACCTTTAGCAAGCATCATATGTAATGGGGACAAGCTGGAAGCATTTCCAGTAAGATCGGGAGTGAATGTCCATTATCACCACTGTTGTCCAATATCATAATGGAAACGTTAACTTTAGCAATAAGAGAAGAAAAAAGAAATTGAAGGTATTACAATAGGCAAAGAAGAAACAAAGCTATCTTTGCAGATGACATGATGATATACTTAGAGAATCCTAGAGAATCAAGTAAAAAACTAGTTGAAATAAACAACTTTAGCAAACTTGCAGACTATAAAATAAACCCACATAAATCATCAGCATTTCTATGTATTACCAACAAAGTCCAACAGTAAGAGATAGAAAGAGAAATCCCATTTAAACTTACTGTAGACATTATAAAATATTTAGGAGTCTACCTCCCGAAACAAACCCAGGAATTATATCAACACAGTTATAAAACACTTTTCTCACAAATAAAGTCAGATCTAAATAATTGGAAAAATATCAGTTGCTCATGGGTAGGCCGAGCTAATATAATTAAAAATGACAATTCTACCTAAGCTAAATTACTTATTCAGTGCCATACGAATCAAACTACCAAAAAATTATTTTATAGAGTTAGAAAAAAATAATAACAAGATTCATTTGAAAGAACAAAAGGTCCAGAATATCAAGGGAACTAATGAAAAGAAATGCAGGGTAAGGTGGCCTAGCCATTCCAGATCTTAAATTATATTACAAAGCAGCAATCATCAAAACTGCTTGGTACTGGCTAAGAAATAGAGTGGGGGATCAGTGGAATAGGTTAAGTATGCAGGACACAGTAGTCAGTGACTATAGTAATCTATTATTTGATAAACCCAAAGACCCCAGCTTCTGGGATAAGAACCTATTATTTGACAAAAACTGCTGGGAAAACTGGAAAAGAATATGACAGAAACTAGGCATAGATCAAAATCTCACACCATATACCCAAATAAAGTCAAAATGGGTTCATGATTTAGATATAAAGGCTGATACTGTAAGCAAACTGGGAGAGGAAGGAATAGTTTACCTATCAGATTTATGGAGAATGGAAGAATTCATGACCAAATATGAGATAGAGAACATTACGAAAAGCAAAATGGATAACTTTGATTACATTAAATTGAAAAGTTTTTGCACAAAGCCAATGCAACCAAGATTAGAAGGAAAGTAGAAAACTGGGAAAGAATTTTTACAACCAGGTTCCCTGATAAGGGCCTCATTTCTAAAATATATAGAGAATGAAGTCAAATTTATAAAAATACAAGTCATTCCCCAATTGATAAATGGTCAAAGGATATGAACAGGCAGTTCTCAGATGAAGAAATTAAAGCCATCTAATAGTCATATGAAAAAATGCTCTAAATTACTATTCATTAGAGAAATGCAAATCAGAACAACTCTGAGGTACCACATCACCCCTATCAGATTGGCCAAGATGACAAAACAAGAAAATGATAAATGTTGGAGAAGATGTGGGAAAATTGGAACACTAATGCATTGTTGGTGGACTTGTAAAATGATCCAACCATTTTGGAGAGTAATTTGGAACTATGCCCAAAGAGCTATAAAAATGTGCATACCCTTTGACCCAGCAATAGCACTTCTAGGGCTGTATCCCAAAGAGATCATACAAATGGGAAAAGGACCCACATGTACAAAAATATTTATAGCAGCTCTTTTTGTGGTGGCAAAGAATTGGAAATTGAGAGGATGCCTATCAATTGGGGAATGGCTGAAGAAGTTGTGGTATATGAATGTAATGGAATACTATTGTGCCATAAGAAATAATGAGCAGATGGACTTCAGAAAAACCTGGAAAGACTTGTATGGCATGATGCTGAGTGAAGTGAGCAGAACCAGGGGAAGGTTGAACACAGTAACAGCCGCGTTGTGTGATGACTAACATTGATAGACTTAACCCTTCTCAGCAATGCAAGGATCTAAGACATCTCCAAAGGTCTCATGATGGAAAATGCTATACACATCCAAAGAAAGAAATATGGAGTTTGAATGCAGGTCAAAGCATACTATTTGCTTTTTTTTTTCTTCTGTTGTGTTTTGTTTCCTTGTTCTGGTGGTTCCTCCTATTGGTTCTAATTCTTCCTTACAACATCACTAATGTGAAAATATGTTTAATAGGAATGTATATGTATAAACTATATCAGATTGTGTGTCATCTTGGAGAGGGTGGTGGGGAGGGAGGGGGAGAAAAATTTTAAACTCAAAAGCATATGGAAGTGATTGTTGATAAATCAAAATAAATTAATTTTTAAAAAGCTAATTTATTGAACGATACACAAGACAACAATCAAAAATAGGTTATAAACCAATTAACATTTTTCATTATTTAGAGTAATCACTTTAAAAAATATTTTCAGTTTCAAATTCTTTCCCTCCTTCCTTTCCTTACCCATTGAGAAGGCAAGAAATACAATACCCATTATGTGTATGAAGTCATAGAAGACATGTTTTCAGATTAGCCATGTTGTAAACAACAACAAAAAAAAAATGCAAGAAAAATAAAGTGGAAAAAATATGCTTCAGTCTGTATTTAGAATTCATCAGTTCTTTCTCTGGAGGTGAATAGTATTTTTCATCATGAGTCCTTTGGAATTGTCATGGATCATAATATTGATCAGAGTAGCTAAGTCTTTCACAGTTGATTATTGTTCTGATATTGCTGTTACTATGTACAATGTTCTGGTTCTGCTCATTTCTCTCTGTATCAGTTCATATAAGTCTAGGAGTATTCTTTTGCAGAACAAAGCATAAACTGCCTACTTGGTAGGACCCTTGGAAGGTCATGGGGTTGTTTTTTGTTTGTTTTTGAGTTTTATCTGTTGCTATTGAGTCCTTTGTGCCTTTCTTATCTGTAGGATAGCTCAAGAAAGAAACGAGATAGAGATGATAATTCCACCATAGGAACTGATTTTGAACCTTGGTCAAGCAAACGTGGTGATATCCTTGCCAGATACACAACAACAGAAAAACTTTCTATTGTAAGTTGCCTAATCCTTTTTGTCTCAATGTAGTCTCAGGATTTTAGACTTCTTTCTCCTTATTATGTTTGGGCTCTTCTAAGTTTGTTATGTCATTAGTGTTAGAATTTTGGAGAGAAGGTGCAGATCAGGTCTTCTAGAACCTCATTATCACAAAGCAGTGGCAGAGTATAGAAAACAATTGTAGAATTTTCCCCTTTTTTTTTTTTTTTTTTTTGGCAGTTGGGGTTAAGTGACTTGCCCAGAGTCATGCAGCTAGTAAGTGTCAAGTGTTTGGTCTGAGGCCGGATTTGAACTCAGGTCCTCCTGACTTCAGAGCCGGTGCTCTATCCACTGCTCCACCTAGCTGCCCCCAGAATTTTTCCATTTATTGACCTACTTTGACTCCTCAGTTCCCTTGAAATTTGCTCTTTTGGCAGTTAATTTTTTTTTCACCTTTGAATAAATGTTCATCATGTTTTATTTATTTTATTATTCATTTATTATTATATTTTATTTATGCATCATATTGCTCCTTAGAACTGGCTTGCTAATAGGTTTCAGTCTTTTGTGATTTCTGCTTGAGGGTGTTGTAAAGGGGTTGCTTGGTCAGATACTTAACTCTGTGGCTTTAGACATCCCTTTTGACTCAGATTCTATGGTTCCATAATTGTAAAATCTTCATTATAACAACATGTTATTTCTCTACAGAATCTGTTTATGGGATCTGAGAAAGGTAAGTTAGTTACAAATTTCTTGATTGGTGAACTGTTATTCTGTTGGATTGAGGGACAGTATTACAAAAGAAACAGATTTTATCCTTTAACTTGTGTGCTCTCTTAATTTGTTAGATCACTCTACATATAGTAGACATTTGTACAGTAATTATTGATTGAATGAATGGTTAGGTACTTAATAAATGCTTGCTGTTGACTTATCAAATATTTTAAATAAAATTTTGTTTTTAAAAAATAAACAAGCATTTCTTTTCACTCTTTAATGACCCTTACCCCTGGGAAAAAAATAAAGAAAATATAAGATGCTATTTGAATTCTAAATTATTTCATAGGCCATGCATGAAGGAGCAGCTCCCCAGTTTATTTATTTAATCCTGAAATTCTAACATTTAATTTAATTCTACAAGCATTCATTAGACACCTACTAGATGGCTGACACATTGCTTGGCCCTAGGGATTTATAAACATAGCCACGAACCTCAAGGCTGGGGGGGAAGGTGGTTCTTTCTGGTTTAAGACTTTTTTCCTTTTAGAAAATGCCAGTAATCATGTGAGTGATAACTTTTCTGATTGGTTTTACCTATCATTTGTCTCTTAGAATCTGATAAACTCGTTAAGGCAGTTTTGATGAGACTATTGGATTCCTGAGTTGAGGGAGAGGTTTGGGGTCCTGGGAAAGCATAAAAAGGGGGGATTAGGCATGGAAGAGGAGGTCTGGCTTGGGCTGAGCCTGCAGCTACAATCACTTTTCACCATTCAGGGAGACTGAAAGCCGCTACATCTAGTATTGTTGGGCTGAAAAGGTTTGAAAGCCTACTCCCTGTTTTCAAGTAATGTAACTAAACAGGCTTAGTGCCTTGTGCAGTAAATACCCAATGCCCTAAGTATAGAAGGAGCTTAATAAATTTTTGTTGAATGAATAAATCAGTCAATGAAATGGTAGTTTCACTAGGGTAGCAATTTTTGTGTGTGCTCCAAAGGGGACATTTCAATTCACTTTGATTCCTGGAAGTAATCCAAGGTGTAATTTGTGTCATCATTTAGTTTGGTTTTTTTATATGGTGGGTGAGCAAATGATGCACTGCAAAGTTTTATAAATATAAAATTCAGTGGAAGTGTTTGAATGGAATGAAATCAGGTAGGTGGTAAATTCTGATTTTCTCTGTGAAATATTGATTACTTAGGTAAATTGCCCCTAGAGTATTGATTTGTTTTGTTTTTTTGTAAACATTCAGAAATTCTATTATGTTTAATCATAATGCAGCAGAAATTCTTCTATTATAGATGTGGTCTTGGTAGGAAAGAATCCTAAATAATATAAATTTATGAAAATTGAGATCCTAAAACATTGAACTCTGTATGTCTAGGCAAGGCTGCAGCCTCCACGTCTGCAGTGTCCGAGAAAGTCAGGACGAGGCTGGAGGAACTCGATGATCTGGAGGAGGTGAGCTGGTTTGAAGGACTGGCAGTGAGGAAAAGAAAGACATTTTTGTTGATTCTCTATTCTCTCCATTTAGGAACAGTTTCATTTTTCATCTTTTGCTTTCTTCCTGATTTCTCACCTAAGGAGCTCTGTGTAAAGTGTGCGGGTTCTTCTCTAGCACTGATACTGACTAGTAAAAGAGATGCCAAAGCTACATTGAGAAGCTCCTGAGACCTCTAACTTAAGTTTGCTTTAAGGGTTGTGTTCTATCCTCATTGTAATGCATCTGTATACAATAATCTGTGATGTAATCTGACAGTTAGGAGGAAGTTACTGTAGTTGATAATGCCCCTGCATTTTATGTGGAAGTCACATACATATTTTCCTTCCTTTTTTTTTTAAAGGCAATTGGGGTTAAGTGACTTGCCCAGGGTCACCCAGCTAGTAAGTGCCAAGTATTTGGTCTGAGTCCAGATTTGAACTCAGGTCTCACATACACATTTATGTGGCCCCATTTATAGTTACTATTAACCAAGACATGACCACCACGTGGCCTTTGGAATAGAGTATAATGCAGTATACTAATGTAGAAATTAGAAGTCTAGAAGAGTGTATTTAAGACAATCTTCATATCATTTGTCTCAATCAGCTGGCTTTAACTTAGTTGGAGATTTAAGTGGGACCTTTAGCAAGCCTCTTACCTTATTTGTAGAGCCTAGCTCACAGGATTATGAGGATCAAATGAGATCATACAAATGTGGGATGTGTTTTGTCAATATTAAAGTATTTATATAAATATCAACTACTAATTATTTTTAAGAATGTGAAGGTTCTGGCCTGTTATCAAGTGAAATTTATTTGTTCATGTTAATTTTAATTTGGTTTAATGTTCACAATTCATTAAATGGCAATAAGGTCTGCACAAATATTTTGGTAACTTTTGTATGTAAGTTCTATCACAGAATTTTGTACAGTGCCTAATAATCTTACCTTTTTCATGGAATGAATCATTCTAAATGAACTTTTCTCTCAGTGGCTTGATTTTTTTTCATTATGTGTTGTTTTCTTTGTCAATAATCTCTTTAGTTGGCTGTAAAATTGTATGTGCAACGTCTTTGTCATTTTTTTACAGTCTGACACAGCAACCAAAGACAGGCACACTTGGAAGAAGATATTTCTTTGTAGAGCAATATATTCAGGGATTTTGGCAGGGAATCTCTGTGTCTGATGACTCCTATCAACATATGGGCAGCATGGTGTAGTGGAAAGAGCTCTGTATTTGTATTTGAGTACCTGGTTTTAAATCCTGGTGCCCACTACACTCCCCCTCGCCAGGTAGTATATGGCATGGCCTTAGGCAAGTCAGTTTGCCCCTGCGGACCTCAGTATCCTCTTCAGTAAAATGAAGGGGTTAGACCAGGAGTGGGGAACTTGCAGCCTCAAGGCCACATGTGACCTTCTAGGTCCTTGGGTATGGACTTTTGACTGAGTCCAATTTTCACAGAACAAATACTTTTATTAAGGGGATTTATTCTGTGAAGTTTGGATTCAGTCAAAGGGCTGCACTTGAGGACCTAGAGGGCCACATGTATCCTTAAGGCTGCAGGTTCCCTGTCCCTGGATTAGACCAAGTAGTCTCAAATGTCCATTGCATTGCTGAAGTTGAGATCCAGAAGGCAAGAGGTGTTGTCATTTATTAGATTCTTGTAGAAAACTTCCAGATTGCATGTTATTAGATAAATCCACTACTCTCCATTGCTTACTCAACAACCTTGCTATACTATGAAGCACCAAAATAAAAGTAATACAAAATGGAGGTTTTTAATAGTAACTATGCGTTCTCCCTATTTAATAGAACCTGAGTGGCTAGTGAAGAATTTTGAATTTTTTTCTTATCCTACCCCCATCACTTGGGAATATCAACATCCTTTTTAATTTCAGGAACTTTTTATTGAAGGTTTACCTTCAGGTGGTATCACTTTGAGCACGTTTCACTCACATAACCAGTGTAGTTCAGTGTGCTCTTTGAAGAAAATGGAAAGAAACCATGTTGATGAAGAATAAATGCTGTTTAATGGGGAAGGAACATAGGGATGGAAAGAAAGAGAGAACTTCAGAGACCAAAGCTTAGCTAACTGACGTTCTTTCTCTTGGATGATTGTTAGATGCAATTTTGCTTTCTTGGTTACATTTCCCCTATGATTTATTTACAGGGATCTCAAAGAGAGCTACTGAATTTGACTCAACAGGATTACATGAACAGAATTGAAGAGCTCAATCAATCACTAAAGGATGCCTGGGCCTCGGACCAGAAAGTGAAAGCACTAAAAATTGTTATCCAGGTCAGGACTGTGATCCTTAAAGTCTTGTGTAAAAATGACAAAAATAAAAAAATTGCTGAAGTGAATAATAGGACTAAAGGAGACTTTTAAAACATGTCCATTGTTAGTAAGAAAACCTGCTCCCATATGTTTATCTTCTTATTACAATGTCTTCTTTTCCCTTTAAAAAGAGAGACAAGTCAGATAGTGAATGGACTACTCCTAGGGTATAATTGGACACTCTGGGGACATAAACTCATTAAAACCACCAAGATACCATTTAACAAATCTTCTGTTTCTAAAAGTTAATGCTTCTACAATATTTAAAGAGACTCTTACTTATCCATTGCAAGGTGTATTATTGGTTAAGGAAAAAAAGGAGTATATAAGTAGAGTCTTGGGATGAAAATAAATGACTTGTGAGGAGATAGGTTGTAGCTTATAGCAGCAAGAAAATACCAGAGCTCCTAGCATCATTCCCCCCTTTTTTTTCTTTCTTTCAACAAAGTAATGCTCAGATCATTAGCTGATCAATACATCTTCCATCATGAAATTAATAAATTCAAAGTTAGAATGAAATTATATGTAGAAAGGAGCAAATCACTGAGGCATTTCCTATTCTCTGTAGATAAGTTCATTCTTTTACCACCTGTCTTTCATTTTTCCAAGAATTTAAATTGCTCCTTTCAAAATACTATGTAAATCACACTAATAAACACAAAGAATACATAGTAAACCCTCTCTGGATAATAGGCTTTTCAATGTATAGTTTTTTCCATAAGGGGTATTTCCTCAGTTGTTATTTTAAAATATTAGTTATATAAGAAAGGTATTGACTTTCATAAAGCATTGCATTTCCCCCCCGAAACTTCACATTTATGTGATAAGTATGAGTTGAGTATTTAATAGCTTTGATTTCCTATCCAACTTTTTTTTTTGTGAAGCCACATTGGCTTTTGTTGGATATTTGTAGCCAAAAGGTGTATATCCCAGGCAATATCAAGCAGTAAACGTTTATTAAATACTTACTATGTGCTAGGTACTATGCTAAGCACTAGGGATGTAAAAAGAGGGAAAAGAGAGTCCCTGCCATCAAAGAGCTTACAATCTAATGGGGGAGACAACATGCAAACAAATATACACACACACACACACACACACACACACACATATATATATATATATATAGAGAGAGAGAGAGAGAGTAAGCAAGCTGTACACAGAAAAAACAGGAGGTTGTTAACAGAGGGAAGGTACTTAATTAAAAGGGGTTGGGGAAGAAAGGATTTTATTGGGGCCTTAAAGGAAGCCAGGGAGGTCAATAGCTGGAGCAGAGGAGGGAAAGTGTACCAGGCATGGGGAACAGCTAGAGAGAGTGCCTGAAGCAAAGAAATGGAGTGTTTTGTTTGTGAAACAGCCAGGCCACTCTCATTGGATCAAAGAGTAAATGTCATGGAGTAAAATATAAGAGGATTGGAAAGGTAGGAGGGGACTAGGTTATGAAGTTTGAATGCCAAACAAAGCATTTTGTTTTTGCTTCTAGAGGCAATAGAGAACCTCGAGTTTGCTTTAGAAAAATCACTTTGGTGGCTGAATGCAATTTTGTGCTATGTTCTACATTTTTTAATGTTACTGGAATTTTGTTTCAAGTTTTGGGAGATACATTTTGATTTGAATTGAAAGAAATCTTTGAATAACGATGTGCAATCCTGTAAAAAGAAAAACAGACTGATTCATAGGCATGAATGGACCTAGGAATGATAGTACCCTGTCAAAACAATCTTTGTGATTTACACTAGTATGAGTAATTTAAGTAACGTTATTTTTGTAGATATGTTAAAAAAGATTTCCAGGTTGCTATTATTTTTATTTTATAATGTCAACTTTCACCATTATTCAATACTACAGTAATGGTGACTTTTCTTACCTGTTTTTTTTTTTTTTGAGAGATTTAATAGAGTCTGAGATTCTTTGGTTTAGATATTTGAAATCTCATTAAGACGAATCTTTGGATCCTACTGTATATTTTTTGGGGTTTCCAGGACATGTGGCAAACTATAGCTTATATTCTTTCAAAGACTGTTATTATTTTACAAAGTAAATATTATTGAAGGAAGATCATCTCATTCCAAAGATATGTGATATGAATTGCTTGCTGTGTAGTTTAGGTGAAGAAATATCTGAATCAGCAAGTGTTTCTCCAAAATATTTTTATTGGCAAGAACTCCCTGTAGATTTAAGTTCTGCCCCTATTCTAAAACTGACTTTTTAAGCTTTATTTCAAGGAGATTTTATTTCATCTCTTTTTTTCCCAATAAAAGAACAATATAGAAGCTTCTATTAGCTAAACACCTGGTTAATAAGAGTATAAACTTTATTCACTCTTCTTTTTAAGTGTTTCCTTCTTTAGTTGAAGATATAGTCAAGGCAGAATGCTTACTTGGTATGTTGTCTTAGACTTTAGTACTCTTTTTACAGGTTTGATTTTTTTAGTTAATATGTACATCTGAAAGTTTTTTTATAGGTAAGCTTAAAATAGAATCAGGTCAAGAAAAATCATCAAAGTTTATTGATTTTTATCAATCCCACCTTTGGACCATTTTCAGCAAGTTAGTAAGCATTTTTAAGCACTTACTATGTGTCAGGCACTGTGCTAAGCACTGGGGATATAAAGACAAAAACATTCCCTGTCCTCAAGGAGTTGGCATTCTAACGAGTGAGACAGCATATGAATAACTAGGCACTTACAGAGGTCTATATAGAGTATATGGCAGGTAATCTGAGAAAGGAGTACCCTGTTGAGGGACTAACTGGGAAAGGTTTCCTACACAAGCTGGGATTGGAACTAAGCCTTGAGGGAAGGTGGGGAAGCTAAGACGCTAGCTAAGGTGAGAAGGGAAAGCATTTTTGGCATTGTTCTAAGATCTGTTTTTTCCCCCTAAAGCCAAATACAAATTGCTTTAAACATTTATGAAAGGGTAGAAGCTGCAGTAAATAGAGGATAATTTTGTGATGATTGTTTTAAAGCTTTGTATTATCACATGATTGATGGGGAAAGTAAAGAAAGAACTAAACTGAGAATTTATTTAAATTATCTCAGTTTCCCTCAGATTTCTTTTAAGCGCAATGAAAGCTTGTAGGATTGCCATGTTAATGGCATAAGTACAAACAAATGTTCCAGTGATGATGCTTTAGCTATTAAGAAATTTTATTGAGTATTTACTGTGTGCAAGGTTTTATATAGCCATCAGGAATTTTAAAAAATCTTCTGGAATAGATTTTTTAAAGTAGCATAAATAAAAATTTTCATAGAATCTTAAAGTCAGAAGGAGTTTTGGAGGACATTTAGTCCTATTCCACTCATTTTATAAATGAGGAAAGTGAGGCACAAAGAGGTTGGGTGACTTAACAAGGTCATGCAGCCAATTCTTCTTTTGATTTCTCTCTGTTCCTACTATATATCTACTATATGTCCTTCTCCTACTATATATACACCATGCTGCCTTTCACACAAAAAACCACAACATGAAGTTCAGACACAAACTTAAGCTTAGGAGTCTGATGTTTATTACTGAACAGGTAAGATGAGAGAATTTTTGTTATTAAAGTCTAGTTCCTATTGGCCTTAATTATATTTTTTGATATTACTTTGGAATCAAAGTTCCTGAGTATAGCTGTTGGAGAAATTTCAGCTGCGTTTAATTTTAAATCTGCAATTTAAGTTATTTTCATGTTACTTTGATCAAAGGGTAATAATTCATTCCTGAGTGGCTCTTTAAAAGGATAACAGCAGAGTGATCTTGGTGCCGTGTTTTAGAACTGGCAAGTTGTGGTAGTGCAAAGAGTTATCAGAAAAGAGAGATAGGGTTGGTTTTGCTAGCCTTGAATGCACTTGGAAAAACTTTTGAAGTTGGAACATTTATAAAGATGATGATAAAAATGAAGCACCAGCTAACAGGAAAGAGAGCATGCCTAGATGAATAGTAATAATATTGAAAATCCAAATTAACTTGGGAAGGCTTTACAAAACAGATTTATCAACTCATTTATTTTAAGACATGCACTTCTGAAGAAAAATTTTTAGGATAATTTAGGTAGGTTTTGTGAAACTCAAAGCAAAGTGAAAATGTTACCAGGATTCCAGAGACACATGTGTCTCTTCAAAATTTTCAGTGGATCTGTTTTTAAGTGTTCTCTTAACTGTTTTTGTGACATGGTTCCCTTTGGCAGTCTGGTACAGCCTGTGAAACCCTTCCCAGAGTAATGTTTTTACATGCACAAAGTAAGTTATGTAGAATTACAAATAAATTCAATTATATTGAAATAAAAATTTAATTTTTTTTTCCTGTCCAAGTTCATGGGCCAATTGACATTTATCTGTGGACCCTTTGAGAAACCCTAATGGTTTAGGTTCAGAAGGAAGTCAAGCCTTTCAAAGAAGTAGTAGGAAGATGTTGGTGGAAAAAGCCCCAAGGACTTAACAGTTGATTTCTTTAGAAAGAATATAAATCAAAATTTCTTTAAGCCAAATCGTAGTGGCAGAGATAGTGAGCATATATGGCAAAAATTGTGTACTTCAAGTAGACTGTATCTCTAGTAGGCATGTGAGCATGGCAATTTCATACTGCCCTCCTTTTGGATTTAAGACTTTACTTTGGAGTTTTTAATGTTCTCTCTCTGGGGTTTCTGCCAAATCAACTTGGTAATTTGCCTCAAAGGGATAACGTCACCAGGAAAGTGATTCTCAAATGTTTTAAATTTCATAATTCCCTAAGAACTCTCATCACTTAACTCTACTTTTCATGAGTCATTCATATAAACATCCCGAAAAGCCTAATTCACTTTGTCTTTCAGATGCTACTATCACCAAACAGAATCTTGGAGATATGAAATTTATCTCTTTGAGGCTCCCTTCCCCTTAGTTTCTCTACATGCTTCTGGATCTCCTGTCCCTGACTTGGAAAATATTTCTCTAGGGCAGAGACATCAAACTTGTGTCCAGCAAAACTCTTGAATTCAGTCCAAACCAGATTAAAATGTAATTGGGAAATGTTTCACAAAAATAAATAAAAATACAGTGAAACACAGCTAATGTTAATTTGTGGTTTTCTCAGTCGATATGCCGCCTACAGAGATCTGTATGTGTTGGAGTTTGACACCACTGCTCTAGGGTATCGCTGTAATTCTCTTGTGAAAAGAAGTTAACATGTACCCAATAGACCTGAAGGGATAGCAGCAGAATCCTTCTAGTCAGTTTTGTGGATGTGCTTTAGCTATATTATTCTATGTTGTGTGATTATTGTTTATCCTCTGTTAGAATAAATGTCTTAGACATTGAATTTAGAGAATTCATATGTTTTTAGAAAAGACCTTAGAAGTTATCTAGTCCAACATCCTCATTTTATTGATGAGGAAATTGAGACTTATAAAGGCTAAGTGTGCCTAAGGACATGCTGGAGTTAGTGGTAGAACTCAGGTCTCTTGACTCCCAATTTAGTTTTCTTTGTAATTCATCATATTGCTTGAGCCCTCCTCTATTCCCGCAGAGCCCGTCGGGGCAACTTTTAGAGCTTCATCTGGAGCTGGCACTCCCCTAATTGCCCCAGATCTTTGAGCAGTGCTTGGAAGGGCCCAGCTGGAGCTGTTTCCAGGTGGTGTGACTTTTTATCACTCTAGGGCTTGTAGGTCTCCTCCTTAATCTCCCTGCAATTTTTTTTTTAAACTTTTCCCTTCCTGGCAAGACATTGACTTTCTCCACTCCATCCCCACACCTTCTGGGGGCAACTTAGAATCCTCATTCCACTCTGACCTTTAGACCCACTCCCTCCGTTCTCATAGTGGTCGGCCCCCTCTCCAGGTTCCTTATTCTGTGGAACTGATGCTTCAATATGCCCTGAAGATTCCTGGGCCTTGCCATCTTCACTGCAACTCTCTGGGACTTTACATCTATCCTGCAGATGAACCGTCCTATCCTACATGTGTTGTCTCTCCCAATTAGAGTATCTGAGCTCCTTGACAGTGGACTGCCTGGTTTTTCTATTAGCGTCCTCATCACTCAGCAATGTGCTTAGCTCATGATATATGTAATGTTTTTTCATTCATTCATTTTGAAGTATACATTGTACAATGTTGACATCCCTTGCCTAAGTGGTTGTGATGTTTTCCAATACTGAAGAATTCTAAGCCAGATTCTTCATAATGAATGTGTTATTCTTTTTGCTTTCCTAGTGTTCTAAACTTCTTTCTGACACGTCAGTAATCCAGTTCTACCCAAGCAAATTTGTCCTCATCACTGATATACTTGATACTTTTGGTAAGTGCTGGCAAGATCTAGGAAATGTTTTTTTTTAAAAATCATATTATAGGTAAAGTAGATTTGCTCAAAAAGAACTTGTTCTTATTGCCTGTTTCTTTTTGTATTTCATTTAGAGTCCTCTTTTCCCATATTATTTTCTCTTGTCCCCATCCTTTAACTTTGCCTCCTGGACACTTAAATTTTAGGGAGTAGAGAGCTTGATTTGGTGCCTGGCACATAATAGACATTTCATATTTCATGAATGCTACTTGATTAATTGTGTATATAAACATGAAGAAAAGTAAAATGAAGGGTGGAATATGATGGAGAAATTGCAACTCAATTGGATTCAGTGTTGGATCTGCTAATCTCAGCCTCACCAATAGATGGGATTACCAGCACGCACCACCATGCCAGGCCAATGACTTCTTCCTGGTTATCTGTTTCCTTTCTTATCCTAGCTGCTTTGATTTTATTTGTGTAAAATTTAAAATTTTATGTAATCAAAATTGTCTGTTTTGTCTCAGTGATTGTCTTTGTTCTTTGTTTGGTCATGAACTTTTACCTTATCCATAGATTGCACGGGAATTATATATGACTACAACTCCAAAACACTCTTAGCAATTATTCTTAGTAATAAAACTAGCCTTAATAATTAGAAAAATATTAATTGCTAATGGGTAGATGAAAATAGCACAAATGACAATGCTACCTCCTTATTCAATCTACCTACTATTTAATAGGCAGCTAGGTGGTACAGCGGATAGAGCACAAGACTTGGATAAACAAAATGTTCCCTGTTCCCAATGTGTTTACATTTTTTTAAACTAAATTTTTATCAATATTTTTAGTTTTTTATGTTGCCTACGTTTCCCCTATATCCTTAACTTTCCCCCTCCCAGAGAAACCTGCCCATGTAACAAGAATAACAAATTTAAAGAAAAAAGAAGAAATAACAAAAAATCAGTGAAAAAAATCAATACGTTGAAAAACATCTGAAAACATATGCAGTGTTCCACACTCATTGACCCTCTAACCTGTGAAAAGAAGTGGGAGGAGGTGTCTTCTCATACTTCTGTGACTATAAGCTTGTTCTTTGTACTACTTTTATTTTTGATTGTTTTATATTCTTTCCTGTGATAGTGTAATATTGTTTTTCTGGTTGTGCTTACTTTACTGTGTATCAATTTATAGGTCTTCCCATGGTCCTCTATTCATATTGATAATTTTTTACAGTCATATTCCATTACATTCATGACTCACAATTTGTTTAGTTATTCCCCAGTTGATGACCTTCTTTGTTTCCTATTCCTTTCTACTACAAAAAGTGCTACTTAAAAATATTTGGTGTGGATGAGATCCTTTTAAAATGAAATAGTAATTTGTTATAAAGTAGTTAAGAAGTTATTGAAAATATTTTATTTTCTTGACTTGATTATAGTAAGTTATTGGCATTCTTACCTTTTTGGGACTATTAAAAACCAGTTTTTTTGGTGTTTGTTTGTTTTTTTTGGTTAGGCAATGGGGTTAAGTGACTTGCCCAGGGTCACACAGCTAGTAAGTGTTATGTGTCTGAGGCCGGATTTGAACTCAGGTCCTCCTGAATCCAGGGCCGGTGCTCTATCCACTGTGCCACCTAGCTGCCCCTAAAAATCAGTTTTTAAAGTAGTGAGATTTTTTTTTTCTTTGCTTCTGATCTTCACGTATGTATTTTGACTGGGTTCTATAGGAATGACTCCTATACAGTAACATATTTCCTTAGCTTTTCTGTTTTTCTCTAGCCTACCACAACCCAAATTTTAATACTCTTTTATCTTCCTGCTGTTGTCATCTCCAAGTACAATACAGAATATCCATTGAGTAAATGAAGAGTACCAAAGCTCCTTTCAGCCTTGATGTTTTCTGACCTCTGTCCCATAGAAAAGTCAGGGTGCTATTTTATTTGTTGCATGTTGTCTGCAATAAAGTCAAAGATTTACTTTAAATTTTATACTCACTAGGTGGCAGCATGATATAACAAGAAAACATTCAGGAAGCTGATGAAAGGAAACTTTATTTTTATTATTTGTTTGTCAGTTGTATAATGTCTTAATGCCATGTCATTTTCTCCCCCCCTCCCTCGCACTGTCTTCCCCCCCCACCCAGGAAAATTAGTGTACGAGCGAATCTTTTCCATGTGTGTGGACAACCGCAGTGTCTTATCAGGTAATTTCATAGATGGCTGGCTACCTTTGTAATTCTACTGCTTTCATGATTGCATTAATTTGGGGTATACAGTTAGTCTCTTGAACATATATTTTATATGTAAAACATATAGAGCTGTTCTACTTCTATCCATTTTTTGATGTGTTCAGAAAAATACATCATTAATAGATTTCTGAATAGATTCTATCTTTTAAGAACCCTAGAGATTTTTAAATGGGTCAGGTTAATTGGGAAAGTAATTTGAATTTGCTTCACGTTTTTTGAACACAAGAGAGTTAGATGGAACTAGATTTTATTTGATACCAATTTATTTTGTCTCCACCTGACGTTTCTAAAATCCTTCCTGATTCCTAAGAACATTTTTTTGCTTAATGTATATTTATATATATAATATAGAATAATTCAAATAGGTTTAATAATAGTGGCTAATATGTATATTTATATATCCTAAATTCTTAGGAAGAACGATCTGTGGATCAGTCTATCTCAACAGGTACCCCTAACCTATCAATTCTTACCTATTTACTCAAATGAATCTATGATTTTATTTAAGTGGGTATTTCCTCCATCAATACAGATGGAAGATCCCAGTACATCTCTGTCTGCCTATCTGGTCCATATTCTCTTCTGGGGGTGTGTTCCTTCATTTTTCTTGACATTTTCAAAGATACCAGTGAAGTGTATTGGTTGTCCACTGGTTATCCCTTATTATTACTGCCTGACTAGCTCTCCTTTTTTGAACATCAGTTTCTTTGATGATCTTCTTTAATGTTATAAATTAATTATAATGATTAGGCATTTGGTAGCGTAGAATTTAACAAGTTACTTCTTCCATTTTTCCTTAGCCTTTTTCTCTTTTTCTCGCTACATTACTATTTTATAAAATCCTTATGTAGGGTTCTGTCCTGGGCCCTCTTTTCTTCTCTCTCTATACTGCTTCATTTGCTGATCTCATCAGTTCCCATGGATTTAATTACCATCTGTATGTTGAAGATTTCAAATCTACCTATCCTGCCCCAATCTCTCCACTGGCTTCCAATCTTGCTTCTTGAACTGTCTTTCAGACTTCTAAAACTAGATGTCCAGTAGACATCTTAAAGATTTAAATTCAACATGTCCAAACTAGAACTCATTATCTTTCCCCTAAACCCTCCCTACCTTCCCACCTGCATCTTCTGTATTACTGCAAGGGGTAACACTATCCTCTCAGTCTCTCAGGCTCATGACCTAGGAGTTTTCCAGGACTCTACTATTTCTCACCCCACCATATCCAAGCTATTGTGAAGGCCTATCACCTTTGCAGCATCTTCCAAATATGCCCCCTTTTCACCTCTGAAACAGTTTACCACTCTAGTGCTGGTCCTCAGTTATCTCACACCTTGTTTATTGCAGTAGACTGCCTTGGGTCTGCCTACTTCAGTTCTCTCCCTACTTCAATCCATCCTCCTTTCATTTTCCTGAAACGCAGGTCTGATCATGTCACTTCCCTATTCAGTAAACTGCAGTGGTTTCCTATCACCTTCAGGAGGAAATACAAAATGCTCTGTTTGGTATTCAAAGTTATGAATAACCTAGCCCTCTCCTACCTTTCCAGTCTCCTTACATCTTACTCTCTGACACATGGCTCTTCCATCCAGTGACACTTGCTTTCTGCTGTTCCATGAATGAGACATTTCATCTCTCAGCTCCAGGCATTTTATTTTCTCTGACTGTCCCCTGTGCTTGGAATGCTCTGCCTCCCCTGTTCTGACTACTGACCTCCCTGGCTTCCTTTATTCCAACTAAAATCCCACCTTCTACAGGAAGCCTTTCCCAATCCCTCTTAATTTTAGTCCTTCCCCTCTTTTAATTATTTCCCACTTATCTTGTATATAGCTTGCTTTGTATTTATTTGTTTGCATGTTTTCTCTCTCATTAGATTGTAAGCTCCTTGAGGGCAGAGATAGTCTTTTGTTTCTTTTTGTACCCCTGTCTTAGCACAGTGCCTGCCTGGCACATAATAGGTGCTTAATAAATCTTTACTGAATGAATGAATGAAAGGTAGAGGCAGTGCCTCTTCTTTATTTTTACATCTTGAAAGAGGGCTGAATTGGGAGATGATGAGATTCTGTAGGTGTAAATAAATCAGCCTAGTAGTAATGCCCTTTTCCTTTTATTCATCTTTGTTCTTGCTATTCTTGGTTTCACTTAATTTGCAAATCCTAGTACTCTTTCTTTGAAAGTGTTAGCAGTCCAAGATTGAGGTAGTATGTTTTAATGAAAGAGCATTGGAGGAGTCAGGGATCCAAGTCATTTTGTCTCTTGGATTCTGTTTCTTCATCTGTCATTTGAGAGAGTTGAACTCACTTTTGCAGACATTTGTTAAGCACCTATTTGGTTCCAACATTTTATGATTTTATGCCTTCCTAGTCACTTCTGGCCCTATGAGGTTGGTAACATGCATTCCACATTTTAGCTTCATATTCCTGTAAGTCCTGAATATTAAATGTGTTTTTGCAGATTGCTGATTGTGCATTATTGTGCTTACCAGATTGTTCTCAGATCTAATTTCCAAGATTAGAATGTTTGGCAGACTACAGTGGGGAAAAGAACTCTCAGAAATAAGTAATGTCTAGCTTTTCTGATAGCATTTAAAGACATTTTTGCTCTCATAGTTCATTTAGCCTCTTGGCTACAAGATTATTTCATGTTCAGTTCCGTTTTCTGGTGTTTTCCTAGAAGAATAGGTATATGTTATCTAATTGTTTTTGAAATTTTCCAGTATTCCCCTCTTCATTCCATTGAACTGTTCCTTTTAACCAAAAAAAGCAGTTAAGTAAAAATAGCTGACACAGTGACCACATCTGACAACATATGTTGCATTCCAACACCTACAAATGCTTGCATTTCTACTGTGTAGAGCAGGGTTTTTATTTATTTTTTTTTTATATTTAATTTATTTATTTTTAGTTTTCAACATTCATTTCCATAAGATTTTGAGTTTTGAATTTTCTCCCCCTCCCACTTCTTCCCCTCCACCCTGAGACAGCATACAATTGATATAGGTTCTACATGTACATTCATGTTAAACGTATTTTCCCATTAATCATGATGTAAAGAACAATTAGAAATAATGAGAGGAACCACAAGAATGAAGCAATAAAGCAAAACAACAAAGGAAAAGGAGATCTGGAGTTTATGAACTTTAAAAAAAATATTTTGGGGGCAGTTTGGTGGCGTAGTGGATAGAACACCAGCCCTGGAGTCAGGAGGACCTGAGTTCACATGTGGCCTCAGACCAAACACTTGACATTTACTAGCTGTGTGACCCTGGGCAAGTCACTTAACCCCAATTCCCTAAAAAAAAATAATTTTATAACTATAATTGGTTTCCCTTGTAATGTATATATTTTATGTATTTAAGAAAATTATTCTGAGAAAAGAGGTCCATAGGCTTTACCTGATTGCTGGGGTTCGATGGGGGTGTTGGTGACACAAATGATGTTCAAGAACACCTGTTGTAGAGGGTGCCACGTTTCAGGATCTGTTTTCCTGAACAAGACTACTCGCTACATTTAGTTAACTGTCAGATTCCTTTAGTTTTTGTTTTCATTTATATTATTGTAGTCAGATATATTGATTTTCTTATTCTGCTTGCTTTACTTGGTATCAGTTCATACAGATTTTCCTGTGGCTTCCAGAATTCCTAACAGTTAGTGTTATTGTACAATACCATTCCATTAGATTCATATATTATGGTTTGCCTAGCCATGTCCCCATCCATGCATTCTTATTTGTCTCCATTTTTTGCTATCATGTACACACATGCATACATACACATTTTATATACTTACATACCTCCTTATCCATATATATGCATACATATGTAGGATTTTCCTTTATGCTTCTGACTTCCTTGAGGTATATGATCAATGGGGAATTGCTTGGTCAGAAGAAGGTATATTCAAGCAGTTGAATAACTCTTCCCACAAAATTCCAAATTTGTTTTCAAAGTGGTTGGACCAATTTACAGTCTCATCACCATTGACTTTTATTATCTTTGCTACTTTCAAGGGTATGAAGTGGTAATACCTTAGTGTTTTAATTTTAATTTCTCCTATTAGTGATTAGAGTAATCTTTCATGTTTGTTGCTACTTTGCATTTCTTCCTTTGAAAATTGTTTACTATCTTTTGACCACTTACACATTGGGAAATAAATCCTGGTCTTATGTTTGTGTCAATTTTCTTTATATTTTGGATATTAGACTTATCAATGATATTTTATGCAGCATTTTTTAACAGTTGCTCTTTATCCTCGCTACATTAATTTTATTTATTCTAGAGCTTTTAAATTTTTTCACAGTTGAAATTGTCTTTCTTTTTTATGATTAACTCTTGTTTGGTTAAGAATCCCCCTTCTTTAAGTTCTAGATGTGGGATTCCCTCTTTGCTTTCTCCTTTAGTTTTTCTAGGGAGTGACTTTTTATATTTAGACATATGTTCTTTTGAAATTTATTATAGCACATAGGCAGCTAATTGGCATAGTGGATAAACTGCTAGACTTGGAGTCAGGAAGACCCAAATTCTAATACTACCTCAGACACTGATTAGCTGTGTGGCCTTGAACAAATCGCTTAACGTCTCTCAGACTCAGTTTCTTTATCTATAAAATGGTAATAATAACAGTACTTATATCTTGGGGTTGGCATGAGGATCAAATGAGATAATATGTAAAAGTACTTTGCAAATCTTAAAAGTGCTATATAAATGCTAGTTATTAATTATTACGGGGTATAAGATTCTGTGTTAAATATAATTTCTTCCAAATTTCGTTCCAGTTTCCCCATCATATTAAACTGATTTAGTTTTGCAAGCGATAACTTTTTATGTTCCAAACAAATTTCTAATTAACATGTAAAATTTTTTAAAAATCAAAGTGTATGCTAAGAACAGGTATTTCTTTCCTTGACTTTTGGTGTGTTGCACTGTAGCTTTCATTTTATATGGACTTATAGTTGTAGAAGGGTTCTATATGGTAGAATGTAGTCTCTTTGAGGCCAGGCAGATACTTGAGTTTTTTGTCTTTGTATTCCTGGCACTCAGCTAGTGCCATGCTAAATAAATGTTTGTTTTTCTCGTTGTGAATATTTGGGAATGGAAATTGGCAATAATGAATTACATTTTTCTTCTCCCCATATTTCCACATAAGCTCCATGTCCTGATGGAAAAACAAGCATAACTTCAGAATAATTAGAACAGGAAAGGAAAAATCTCTGCTCTTTTTTACTCAAGGATTTTTCTAGATATAATTTCAGAAATGTGATTATCTGTCCTTGAAAAAAATTCTCATCTTACACAAAATAACCTTTTTTTTTTCTAAAAGGGCCTAGTGAGCTATTTTCAAATTTAGTGTCAAATTTTTATTATTGATTAACTGCAGATATACACTTAGCATCTAATCTTTAGACTTAGTGCAACACATCCATAGTATAATTTCCAGTGTGTTTGAATTGTGTTAGTCAGAGGATGATGTAATGGAAAGAACCTTAGAATAGGGGACTGGAAACTTGGGTGTTAGTCCTTGCTCTGCCACAAACTTTCCATGTTACCTTGAGCAAAGCATTCTACATCTTGAAGCCTCAGTTTCCTTTTTATTAAATGAGAGTTGATCTGGGTGATATTCAAGGCCTCATGATTCTAAATTTCATGCTTTAATTATATGAAGGGAAACAATTCAATACTGACAGTTCACAAAGACTTCAAAAAATACTTCCAGGCCTCTTTGTCTATTCTTTCTAGAGAGAAGTAAGTACTTTTGAAAGTGATCACATTTTTCTGTATATTAGTTGGGATGTTTTCATTACTTTTTGAACATGGCAAATGTGGTACTTAATGTTGTATGAATGAAGCCTATCAAAAGAGTTCAATGTAGAAAGATGCTCAATATTATATCTTTCAATTTCAGGCAGCTGTGATTAGTTATTGTTATCTCCTGTCAAAGCACTGAGTTTTTCTTATTGATGAATATATCTAAAACTTACCACTCTAATCTTCTCTCACTAAATGCTAGGAACAAGGGAGAAAAATTCCCTGTAAAAATTAATTTGCTACTCTAAAGGCTAATTAAATGTCTCCTTTTTGGTTCAGTTTTAGATATAACTGGGTGCTATTATGTTTTGGAAGATAATTTAAAGTGAACAATTACACATTACTTTATTCGTTCTCTCTCTGAGAAACCTTTATTTAATGGTCTTTTGGTGACGTTACTCAGGCCCCAGGTGAGTAAAATATTAATGCGCTAGTGTTGGAATTCCATCTCCAGGTTCAATTCCACAAGGCTGTGGCATTTCTGGCTAATGTGATGCTTTCAGAAGTTGAAATTTCATTTTAAGCAGTTAAATACATTATAGATTTCTTAAATATTTCAACCTCTCAGGATGTATGTTTCCTAGTTTGCATTGTAGAAATCAATTACTTGTGGATGTAGAATATATCTGTGTCATTGGAGGAAGAAGAAGAGAGAAGAGGAAGCCAGAAGATTAGGATTCTTGTATCTCAGTTCTGTGTTTCATGGCAAAGATTTCACTGTGATTGAGTGTGCAGGAGCAGAATCCCTTATGTAGGAAGGAAAATTCTTATGGATATTCACTTTTGTATTGCAGATCACTTTTCTCCAGAGAATGTAAATGACACAGCCAAAGAAACTTGCTTAAATTGGTTTTTCAAGATTGCTTCAATCAGGGAACTTATTCCTAGATTGTATCCTTTTTTCCTGATCACTTTAAAGATAGGCCGAGAGATCTCTTCTGTTAACAGAAGTCATGTGATGAACATTCTGTGGAAAATTTAGTCATTGTTGCTTACCCAGTGGTTTGTTAGTTTAAAAATACAAGAAAACACTAAATTAGAAGCTCTTAGCCATCTGATGAAGAATATGACTCTGTCATTAACTGAATCTTAATTGCATAGTGTATTGCTTATGCCCTGATTAAGTTTTAATTATAAAATCCCCAATTTCCATTTTATTTCATAATGTAACGAGATGACATGATTTCCCAAAGTTTATTTAAAATATAATTTTGCAAATTAGAAAACAAAATGTAATAATAGTAATTGCTAATATTTGTGTAGCACTTTGAGTTTGTCGAACACTTTACATTTATTATCTCATTTGATTGTCACAACAATCCTGTGAGGTAAGCATAAAATTGGGCAGCTAAGTGGTACAGTGAATAGAGTACTGGGCTTGGAGTCAGGAAGACTCATCTTTCTGAGTTCAAATCTGGCTTCAGACACTTAGACTGAGACACTCAGACACTGTGTGACCCTAGGCAAGTCACTTAACCCTGTTTGCTTGTTTCCTCATCTATAAAATGAACTGGAGGAGGAAATGGCAAATCACTCCAGTACCTTTGCCAAGAAAACCCCAAATGGGATCCGAAGAGTCAACCATGACTGAAAACGACTGAACGACAAAAAAAGCATAAAATACACAAAATATCTGCCTACTGAATTCTATGATTTCTAGAAGTTATAGGTAGCTAGAGTAGGAGAGTAGCAGCATTATTTTAATTCATAACCAGTTTTGTTTTCTCCTCTTCCCTACCAAGGAGGATATCCCATAAATATTTTTTCCTTAAACATTTTTGTTGTAGCTATGTGGAAGCAGCCATCCTGAACTGCAACAAGTTTTTGTCCAAAATGTAAGCATAGTGCCAAATGTGTAGAACAGCAAAAATTCTGAAGCATAGTAATTATATTTTTGTAACAAATTTGTTGATGCTGTTGTGTAGGCTATAGTTCTACTTTTAGTAATGACAGTAAAATATTTTAATAAAGTTGCCAAATACTAAATAGATTATAAATTGAGTGCAGGAACTGTGTTTTGTATTACTTTATATCCCCCAAGTGCCTAGCACAGTACCATGCATAGCATAGGTTTCTGATAAATTTTTACTGATTTTATTTGTTATTCAGTTTAACTGGGTTGAAGTTGGATCATGGTATGTCTGGTACAATTTTTTAGGATGATGTTGGCACTCAGGAAACATTTGTGATGGATGATAACTTCCTTGGGTAGGAAACACCAGAACCATAGAATAAAGGCATCATTAGTAACATTGATTTACACTACCCATAAGCTAAGCCTGATGATAATGTATTCTGCCTGAGAGTGAAAGGCAGCAAAAAGACATGAACTCAGTTTGAAGGAAGAGGATGGGAAAAAATAATGCTTAAAGAGAAGGGAAGTAGAGTGCCAAACAGATGGAAAGAAACTAGTAAAGTTGTGAAAGTGAGATGAGGACTCAATTAAGACATTATAGAAATAAATCTTTTATATAAGTAGTTTATTGAACAGTAACAGTTATATTTATAGTTAGAAATAATTGATAGAATTATACCAATTCATCAAAGACATATAAAAATCTGTTTTGTGCAAAGCATTGTTAGGCTTGATCAAAGTTCAGTGATTAAAAATGGGACACAAAATGTTTGATAGAAGTTAGAATATAATGATGGCAAAAGAAAGATCTTTACAAAATGCTATAAAATTTTGGAGAGAGAGAGAGAGAGAGAGAGCTCTTTCATTTAGGGAGGTGGAAGATTAGTCAAGATTGTATGGAGGACCAGGCATCTGACCTAGGTCTTGAATGAAATAAAGTATTTCGTCAGGTAGAGATAGGAGGAAGTGTATTTCCGACTTAGGGACAAGTTATAAGAATGCAAGACAGGAGTGTGGAAAAGCAAAAGCCCAGTTTGGCTGGAATATTGAATTCCTGAAATGAAATGATATGAAAGGAGGCTGGAAAAGTAGATGGGGGCCAAATTATGAAGGGCTCTAAGTGCCAGGCTAATGAGTTTATGTTTTTTCCTTTATTATGGGCAGAGCAGTTAAAGGATTTTAAACTACAAAGTGACATGATCAGATCTGTGCATTAGGAAGATTATTTTGGCAGCTGTATGAAGGATGGATTGGATGAGGAAGCTTCTGAAGGCTAATATAATAGTCTATACCAGAGGTCTGGACTAGGTTGGGGCCAGTGTAAATATAGGAAAAAGGATAGATAGGAGAAAATGTTGAGGTAGAATCAATAAGATTTGGCAATCTACTGGATATTGGGGATTAAGAAGGAGAAAGGAGTCAAATGTGATTTGACCTTGGCCTGGAGCTTTTCGGTTTAGGTGGTTGGGAATTTTAGTGGTGCCATGAATAGAAATAGATAATTATTGTTGGTCAAGAATGACTTGGACGTGTTGAGTTTGAGGTGTTGGTTGTTGGAACATTAGTGTAAACATCTAAAGAGGGAGTTGGAAATGCAGGCATGGAATCCTGGAGACATGAGGGCTAGATGTATAAAGATGAGTCATTTGCATAAGAGGTGATCATTGAAATCAATAAGCATTTCTTCAATACCTACTATATTATGAGCGCTGTACTAACAATAGGGATGCATGATATTGCTCAAGGAGGGAGTATAGTCTCCCTCCTAGAGGAGGGAGGAGTCAAGGGCTGTGGATAGAGCATTGAGAGTTAATTTAGTGAATGGGAAAGAGAACACGAATAAATGAATGAAACTAAGAAGGAATAATTGAGGAGGCAAGAAGAGAACCAAGGAAGAGTTATATTATAGAAGCTGAAAGAGGGGGAATAATCAGTAGTATCAAATACAACCCGAAGAGCATTGGAATTTGTAATCAAGAGGTCATTTATGTCCTTTGAGAGAAGAGTTTTACTTGAGTGGTGCGGTTGAAAGTCAGATTACTGGGCGTTGGAGTGAATTGAAGAAGTGGAGGCAAGTGAGTATAGACCAGTCTTTTATTGTTTTTAATTATTATTATTTATTATTTTATTTTATTTTATATTTATTAATCATTTATTTTTAGTAAAGGAGAGGGGAGGGAAGAAGACAATAGCTTGAAGAAGATAACAGGGTTAAGGGGAAGGTGTTTTTCCCCCCCCTCTTGGCACAGGGAGAAAAAGTAGATAGGCATAGATTGAAGAGAGAGGAGGAATGATTGATAAAGCAAGGTCTTAGAGGAGACAGTTGGGGATGGGATTAAGAATACAAGCTTTACCTAGGGCATGGAGGACTCCCACCTTACCCTCAGAGACTGCTAAGGAGGAGAGAAGGAGAAAAGATATATAAAATTTTGAGGTATGGAGGGAGGGAAGAAAATCTCAGCAAAATCTCCTAGGGGTAAGGGTGAGTAGGCTTGAAAGGGGTAAAGGATTACAATAGTGGGGGGGGGGGGCGTGGAATGTGTACCAAGAAACAAAAACAATATCTTTTAAAAGTCTTAAGATATTTACCTTGATTGGTGCCAAAAATTTAAATAAGAATTCTTAATTTACATAAAAAAAGATATCATTTTTAAATCTCTGTGTGTAATACTGACTTTTTTGTTCCTTTTACTTCTAACAGAGGAATTTCAGAATGTCTCCCACGACTGACATGTATGATTAGAGGAATTGGCGACCCTTTGGTTTCAGTATATGCTCGAGCATATCTGTGCAGGGTAGGCTTTGATTTAATGAGTGCTATTTAAAATGTATGTATGTGATGTTTCCTTGAATGCTCACATTTTTCCGCTGCCACTTCATAAGTCATTGAAAGAATGACTTTATTAGCTGCTAATTCTAGTAAATGAATCTTTAACAGAAAGTACTCCTTAAGCCATGCTTGTTGTTTGAAAAATTAATTTCACAATAGTGTAACTTGATTAACTAATTAAATAGGATCATAAAAATCAACTTTTTTCTGGGTTAATTTTTTTCAGTTCTTCCCAAGATAGAAGGCAAAAATAGAATCCTAAAGACTACGTTTTCATTGACACAAAAGACATTTAAAAAACCCAATGATTTTTTATTTGGTGCTTTTGTGTTCGTGTTGAAGTAGAGACTTGGGAACAACATCATTGCTACTTGCAAAGTGTGGAGACTCCCTTTATTTAGGACAGTGTGACAAGATGCAAAATCTGTCATGGCATTGACTCTATGCTTTACTTGTGAATCAGCCCAGGGTTTCAGTTTGCCCCTCAGTTATGGGCTATGTTGATTGTAAAGTACTTGAAAACCCTCTAGTTCTTGAAGTATTTAAATATTTCAGTTTCCATTTAGAAATAAAATGTTTTTGGCTAACCTCTGCCAGGTTTCTCTTGTAGTTCAGTGAACAATTTTTGCTGGTTTTATCAGCATCGTTATTATTTTAATAGTCCTAAAGGTTTGTGACTCTAGTTCCATTCAACAAGCACTTAATTAAGTATCTACTCTGTAACAGGCTCTATGTTGGGTGCACAGGGTACAAAGACAAAAGTGAAACACTCCCTGCCCCCCCCCCCCAGGGCAATATTCTATGGATGGAGATGGTAGCCCCATGTTGCTTTGATAGAGAAACTGTTTCATTGGTTTCTTTGGCTCAATATTTTCATAACCTCGAAGTTAATCTTTTGATGATGAGCCTCTTAGAATTTAGCTTGGTTGGATCTTGACTCTGTCAAGACAATGTTCCAAATCATTCGAGCTTGATAGGACCTACCCCAACTTGTGTTTTGTTGGCATAGCCTTGGAAAACCTAGGGTCCCTGCTAAGCCAAGTAGAGACATCACAATAATGGTGATATCAGCATAATAAGTTTTTAAAACAAACTTAATGATTAATGAGATCCTGGTGAACATTAAAATACTTTGAGAACAAAGCTATAGTTTATATTATTAAATCAAATAGATTTAAGTCTATAGGTTTTGATTTTGTCTTTTTCCAGAATATATAGCAATACTGGGGTAAGTGTTGTCTCTTAACTGGTCACAAAAGGAATCAGATAATCACAATTGTCCTCAGAATAAATGAGATACCCACTTTAAAGGAGACCTTTAAAGATTTTTTTTTTTAAATACTGACAATAGAAGACACAAATAGGCACTTTAAGGTTGGGATTTTTTTTTCCCTTTGTAATATGTCCATATATTTCCACCCCCTTAAAGCATGTGGTGTGTTTTCATAACCTACATGGGAATGTCATGTATACACAATGTTTTTCCCAAGCTGCTGAGTTTTGAATTTATTAAGAATCAAACAGTCCCTTAATTGGTCAACATTTACTTAGCACTTACTATGTGCAAGGGATTGTACTGGGCAGTTTATCACAATAAGCTAATATATTTAAAATGATTCTTCTTGTACCTTAATGCTGTTTCTTGCTTATGAGAAATCAGTTAGATGAGGGGGGGAACCTTGTTCTTCTAGATTTATATTATCTTAAAGAAGTGAGGAAAGTTAGGAAGTGATAATGTTACAAAGTATCTTTTAGTAGTCAGTAGTGGCTGTAACTTTAAAATATTGCCTCTCAGGAGTGAGAGACTAAATGGTGATAAAGATAGATCCTGCCTTTGATGTCCTAATAAATCTAGGACATAAATAAATTCCCCACATTGTGTAGATATAAAGGCTTTTTAATATTAAGAGTGTAAGTGATAGCCCATTAATTAACTGGGGAATAATCTGAGACAGATGTAGAAAGCCCTAGTGTGGGAGATGAACACTCTATCAGTGCTGCACTGGGGGAAAGTGATCCTGGCCCAAAGCAGAGTCCAAGCTACTCATTTGCTTTCCTTGGGAAGAAACAAACAAAAGATTTGAGTGGGTAGAATGGGGGGTGGGTGTAGGGATGGGACTGGGAAGCTGTTTATAAAAGGAAAGTATGATTAACTTTTCTTCTTGAGTCATATCTCTTTCTCGTTTTTTTGTGCTACTTGTTTGCAATTCCTTTCTTGGCTGCTGATCGTGCCTAACAGATAATTATTCCCTCTTCTATGGTATGATTAAATCGAATTCGAGGCAGTCAAAATATAATGCAACTTGATGTAACATTTCTCTTTAGATGTTTTTATTCTGTGTTCTTATCCCTCAACGTTTCACTTTTTATATACATTATTCATAGGGGCTAGTTGATCTTGAGGATCAGCCTTTCTCAGGTGAATTCAAAGTGATTTACAGACTTTGTCTCACTAAGCTTCCTGTTGTTTCTATTGAACATCCTCAATTCACAGAAGTTATTTTTCGTGTTGCATTTTAGTGATAAAACTGGAATTTTCAAATTGCTTTGATTCCCAACTTTATCAGCCACTTTTATGTGGAAAGATCTCAATTTCATGTAGGTTTTTCAGTTTGCCACTCCTACTTTTTTAATCCCACACCTCTTCACATATATGCTAACACACATTTATTACATACCCTATAATTAACTAGCTTATGTCGGCAACTACAAATTTGAAAGAGCTGTTTTGAAGAACTGATTCTTGTAATTATTGGATTTATACTGTAATAATGCTTTACAATATGTTTTATGTTGAACATTATTTTTAAAAAAAGTAAAAATTTACTTCTCCAGTGATGATTCTGCAAGGAGCTAATTTGGTGTAACAGAAGGAATTAATTTAATATTTGAAGTGATGTTAAGCTCAACCAAAATACAATGTCTTATCTCAGCATGGAGGGAACCCTGAGTTCACAAAGCCTATATCATTCCAGTGCAAGCTCTGGCTGATTGTATCAAGCAAGAAAAGCTTTGATTGTGAGACTAGGTATAGACTGTTAGAAAACCAGTTTAGTTATTTTTTCCACAGAATTAATCCCAGAAGTTTGGCCTCTAGGAAGTGGTTAGACTTTTTTTTGGGGTGGGCAGTGGTGGAGAGAAGGGAAGGATTGCCATGGCAGTTCACTAAGATGGTCTGCTAAGGCCTACCAAGGTTTGTAGTTTACATCTCTAGAGGAAGTAACCACAGCAATGAAACATTTAAGTAGAACTTGTAATGAAGGTCTCTCCTGGTTGCTTGGTTATCTTATTAAAAATTAGAGACATTAGTTGTATTTTCTCTAGAGGGAGAGGATATCATAGACAAATTAAGCAATATATTCTACTTTGGAGTTCTCTCTTTATTGATTGGTTCCTTAGATATCTGTTTGTAAATATAAACTGCTAGGAAGCTCAAAGATGATTTTACTTTGATTTGTCTGTAGGTTGGGATGGAAGTGGCTCCACATCTTAAAGAAAGTCTAAATAAGAACTTTTTTGATTTCCTCCTTACATTTAAGCAGGTAAGAAAACTAAAAAAAAAAAAAAACCACCCTAATTAATGGGTCAATTATATGACAAACTTATTATCTTATTAGTCAATTCAATTTTGTCTTCCAAAATGAAAATGCTTTATAGCCTTTAAATTGAGTTTATGCTGAGAAATTGTGAAACCACCTATTATTGGCAATTAAAATGTATTGATTATATTGACCAAGTATAGGTTATTAAAAATGTATGTGTTAACAGGACTGATCTCCAGTTGATTAGTTTTTTTCCTTAGCATCTTCTATTTTTTTCAGTTTACTAGCCCTGCAGTATATATTTCCAAATCAAATGAGCTAAGTGAGGTTGGAAACTTTGGGCATATTTTTTCTAGCTTTATCAGGACAACTGGAAATGGCCCAGGATACAATGGGACACCTTGGCCCTTTTAAGCTAAGGTCTTTTCAGGTTCTCACCCAGTTCACTCTGGAGCTCATAAATTGGACAAAAATAGGTCCCTGCCCAAGCATGGTTATTTTTTGGCCCTCCTTGGTCCCAGTGAATATAAAGAGTAACTGTTTCTCTTTTGGCCCGTAACCCTGAGGGTCTTCCCCTCCCAGTTTGATTTTCATTTTTTTTATTTAAGGGGCCATCCCTTGACTCACTTCTTAAAGAGGTCTATTCACTGAATGGGTGTCACCTCACTCAAAGTGAGAACCTGAAAAGATTTTAGCTTAAAAGAGCCAGGGTCTCCCATTGCATCCTGGGCCATCTCCAGTCATCCTGATGAATATCTGGCACCCAGATGACTTTGGAGGAGAAAGTGAGGCTAGTGCACTTGCACAGCCCTCCCTCACTCAAATCAAAGTCAATTGCAAGTCATGTCATCATCTCCCTAATGTCTTAGTCCTCTTCCAGAACAAAGGACAAACACAAAATCTAGCTTTAACAACTGGAGAGAGGAATGTGCAAAAATATCCATATAAGTATGCATTATTCATTTATTATTTTTTCTCTTTGGTATATTTTCTAGAAAAGTAATATGTGTGGGTGTGTGTGTATACACACACATGCATATTTATATTGCTGTCTAGGTCAGTCATGTCCAACTCTGTCCATTGGGTTTTCTTGGCAAAGACACTGCAGTGGTTTGCTATTTCCTTCTCCAGTGAATTAAGACAAAGAGAGGTTAAATGACTTGCTCAGGGTCACACAGCTAGGAAGTATCTGAGGCTGGATTTGAACTGAGATCTTCCTGACTCCAGGCCCAGCCTTTATCCACTGAGCTATCTAGTTGCCTCATCTACATATTAATGTACATAAATAAATTTATCTTTATACTACCATTTATATTAATTTAATTAATATAATATATATTTATATGTAAGTAAATATATAATTTTTATGTGTGTATGTGTCTCCTTTAGATTCATGGGGATACAGTTCAGAATCAGTTGGTGGTGCAAGGGGTGGAGATTCCATTGTATCTTACTTTGTACTCTCCTGCTATTGACTGGATTTTGCAGTGCATTGCTTATCATGCTCCTGAGGTAATTTCCTTATACAAATACTTTAAAATGAAATTTCATAGATAATACACTATGATTATTATTATTATTTTTTTTTTGATGAGGCAATCAGGGTTAAGTGACTTGCCCAGGGTCACACAGCTAGTGAGTATCAATCATGTGTCTGAGGTCGGATTTGAACTGAGGTCCTCCTGACTTCAGGGCCAGTGCTGTATCTACTGTACCATCTAGCTGTCCCCACTATGATTATTTTTAAACTGGATTTTTTTCTCTGAAGAAGGTATGTTGTCAAAAATAACCTTGACACATCTTCTTTGAAGCATTTTTAATACTTTGCACAGATTCCGGATTTGGAGTTATATTTGTCACAAGAATGATATGGCAGTTGAAAGTAATTTAAATACTTTAATATTTAAAATTTTAATTAATTTAATTAATATTCAAATTTAAATAATTTAAATGAAGGTGTTGCTATAACGAAATGATGAGTTGTTCCTAATTCTGGGGTAAGTGAACGTTAAAAATGTAATAAGTGTCAAGAACTAAACTTCCTTTAGGTTCTTTCTTATTTAATGCCAAATAAAACTGACGGGAGTTTAATCTAAGAAATCTCTGGTGATTGAGAAGAGTCAAGTCATAGAACTTTGTGAGGAAAGGTTCCTTGCCACACAGCCTTCCCCACCACCTCATGCTGAAGTGTTCTTTTCTCCCTTTGAACACCCAAAATATTTATCATCACCACCAATGTGACAGCTATGTAAGGTCTTGTGGCATTTCTGCTGTTGTCTTGAATAGTTATTTAAATCTTCTTATTTTTATTTAACTTATTACATGCTTGTCTTATTATGCCAACTTAATAATGAATCCTTTGAGAGCAAAATATATCTTAGACTTCTTATTACCCACAGCATCTAGCATAGTATAATTAGCCTTGCACATATAGGTGTCCAATAAATATTTGTTGAATTGAATTATGTTTGGTCATTGTTTTAGCGTATAGTATACATTTTTTCTCATCTTCAGTTTTCATTCTTTGAATTTTAATAGAGTCTTAGGTTTTTGAAGATTTTACTATGGAAAAAGATGGCAGCCCTGTATATTCAGTAGGGCACTTAAGATCTCGGAATAGTGGTAGGTGTTTTTGAAAACCAGGGAATTTTGTTTCCCATGCTTTAAGGAAAAACAAATTGGCATAATTTATTCTGTGAATATTTCAGCATCTACTATTTATGAAGCACTGTGGAGTACATAGAGAAGATAGACATTGCCCTTGCATAGTTTATGGATTTATTAGTAAGGAAACATATATAAACACAAATAATTATGTTACATGGTAAATTGTGAATATAAAGTAAAAGAAGAAGAACACAGTGTTAGGTTAGTATATAGGTAGAAAGAAGTTACTTTTGGATGGGGAGGATGATAAAAGAAGGCTTGTGGGAGGATTAAAAAGAACAATGTCACAAGGTATTCTAATTTTTACCTTAAGCCTGAGTCACACAGCTAGTAAGTGTCAGAGGCCTCATTTGAACTCAGGTCCTCCTGACTCCAAGGCCAGAGCTCTATCCACTGTGCTACCCAGCTGCCCCACTACTACATCCTCTTGACTAGTCTTCTTGATGGTAGGCTCTTTTCCCTTCTACTATATCTGCCATATTATTATCAGATTAATCTTATTTTCTTTAATTAATTAATTAAGCTTTCTTTTTTTATCACCACACCTTCCTTAAAAATCTCTAATGACTACCTATTCCCAACTATATCAGGTCTGAGTTTCTCTTCCCTGTATAATTGATTCTGCTTTGAATAGAAGAATTGGGGAACCTTTCATGAAGCCAGGACAAATGTTTTATCATGTAAATAATTCCCTCCCTCCCTCATCTCAAAGGATGTCAGTGGGAACTTAGAAATCTTTCCTGGAGAAGAGTCATCTAGGAAATCATTCATATTCTAGAGTGATCAAAAATTATATCTTTGATGTACTGTTTGACTCTGAATGTGACATGGCATCTTGTAAAAAATAATTGGTCATATTTCACAAAGTATAGGAATAGCGCAGGTAGAATTAAAACATCCTTAGTACAACCCTGAAAAGTAAGTACTATTGTTATTATTCCAGTTTTGTAGATGGAGAAAATTATGTTGAGAGATTAAGTGCCTTGCCAATTTCATACAGATAGTGGTAGTCTGAGGTACCATTTGAACTCATGTCTTGCTGACTCCAAGACCAGAACTTTATCCACTATGCCACCTTGCTGGCTCAAAGACAAGGACTATTTTTTGTCTCTTTATCTTCAGTACTTAGCACAGTACTGTGTACACAGCAGGCACTTAACAAATATTTATTGAATATAATTTAATACCAAAAAGAAGTAGCTCAAATTGAAGCTGAGTATATTTAAATAACATAGATAAGCCTCCACTTGAAGAAAAATATGATCCCCCAGATTTGAATTTAAAAATCAGATAAACCAGGAGGGAATTATTTACATGATAAAACATTTGTCCTGGCTTCATGAAAGGTTCCCCAATTCTTCTATTCAAAGCAGAATCAATTATACAGGGAAGAGAAACTCAGACCTGATATAGTTGGGAATAGGTAGTCATTAGAGATTTTTAAGGAAGGTGTGGTGATAAAAAAAGAAAGCTTAATTAATTAATTAAAGAAAATAAGATTAATCTGATAATAATATGGCAGATATAGTAGAAGGGAAAAGAGCCTACCATCAAGAAGACTAGTCAAGAGGATGTAGTAGTGGGGCAGCTGGGTAGCACAGTGGATAGAGTTCCGGCCTTGGAGTCAGGAGGACCTGAGTTCAAATGAGGCCTCTGACACTTACTAGCTGTGTGACCGTAGACAAGTCACTTAACCCTGATTGCCTCACCAAAAAGCAAAACAAAACAAAAAAAAAAGAGATAATAGTAATGTAGGTGTTCAATGACAGGGCTTAAACTAGGGTGGTGTTGTTGGAAATAAAGAAGTAACAGATACAAAAGACATTTCTTAGGAAAATTGGACAATATGTGGAATGAAGGACAGAGAACAATTCTAGATTGATTTAAAGGTTTTTGTAGTTAACTCTGATACCAAAAGATTTAATTCGTCAAATCTTTTTCCTTCTTTAGATATGTTTACCCTATGGTACAGTCTTGAAGACAGATAAGAACTTTAGTGAATTCACCAATGGAATTCTGTTATGTTGAAGTCATGTTGTAAATTCAATTTTTAAGTTCACATAAAAGCAAATCAAAGCATATCTTTGACAAAGAATTAGCCTGGAGTGTTGCAGCATTCGTGACCTTTATTTTTTTCTTAGGCCCACAATTCTCTGATTTGCTTTAAAAAATAAGACAAGAAACAGTAAAAGTGAAATATAAGAAATTAAAAGTCATCTTTTTACATACTGTGTTACATATATAATTATATATAATTACATATATAATTTATGTTGAAAATAATAAATTTTGTGAAATTTAGGATGCATTAACTCTAGATTTGTAGAAATGACAGTGGCTCTTGTCTTTAGGTCATTGTATGAATTTGCCCTTAACCTCTCTCTCTCAGCTGTAGAAGTATTAAGTGACATTATCTTATTTGTTAAAATCATTTTTCATGAAGTCATATCTGTGAAGGTATTGTAAAAAGTCAGTGCAAGCCTATTAACATTATGTACTTTAAAGAAATATTTAGAAAGTTAAAGTTCACAATGAAATGTTACAAGACAGAGGCAACAACTTTCCCTTCCTATATTTTTTTTCATATGCTTTATGCCCCTTCTGAGCCTATCCAAATATGTAGTATATAGGACAAATTGACCAAACTGCAGATTTTGCAGTGGTTTATCACTGCCAAAAGATTTCCTTAAATTGTAATCTGTTTTGAGCTAAAGTATTCATCTTGTTCTTGCCGAAGACAATCAACTTTGTCATCTTTTCAGATGAAGAACTTTTGGCAAACATGCCTACGATCGAGACATAGGTTTTTGGCTACATTTATATTTAGAGATATTTGTATTTCCAGAAAGAATTCAAATGCTTTCACAATCCTTTAGTGGGATATATTCTAAATACATACACATTTTATTCAAAATTGGAAAACATATTCTCTTTGTAGCTAAAATAATTCGAATTGCTCAATGTGTTCTTTTAGAAGTGGTGTGCCAAGTCTTCATTTATTCACTTCCTCTTAGGGGACAGCAAGGAAACTATACTTACAGGATACTACCTTCCCTTCCTAATTGGAGCTCCCCAGAAGCTAGTTGGTACCTTCTGCAGTGCTTGATTCAAATTCAGATACTTCTAGTAGAAGTCACTTTTTAGAGCATGGGTGGAGACCCTGTGGCCTCGAGGCCACATATGTCCCTTTAGGTCCTCAAGTGTGGCCCTTTGACTGAATCCAAACTTCACAGAACAAATAAAAGGATTTATTCTGTAAAACTTGGACTCAGTCAAAAAGTCATACCCAAGGACCTAGAAGGCCACATGTGGCCTTGAGGCTGCAGGTTCCCCACCCCTGTTTTAGAGCCTTAGCCTTAGTTAATCCTAGTTAATACCAGATTATTTGGTATTATTTAAGAGTCAGCTGAGGATAAGAAGCAGGACTTTAAGGAGTTGTACTAAGAAGGAGGTAAACCTTTTGATCCATGATTTATATAAAAGTATCTACTCCTTAATCTAGTTCAACAATATTTATTAAGTGTTGGTAGGAGAGGTAGGACAGCATTACAATTTTGCTTACTTCATATTTGCCTAGGGTGAATCTTGGCAATACCATTCAAGATTTTTTTGCATTCTCCTGGTAGCCTCCCTTAGACCCTTCCCTTAGAAGATGCTTTTCTTTTTTTTTCTTTCTTTTTTTTTTTTTGGTGAGGCAATTGGGGTTAAGTGACTTGCCCAGAGTCACACAGCTAGTGAGTATTATGGGTCTGAGGGCACATTTGAACTCGGGTCCTCCTGACTCTATCCACTGCACCACCTAGTTGCCTCTTTCTTTTTTTTTTAAGTGACTATTTTGAGGTCGATTGTCTTAAGAGCTTTTTCAATTATTCAGTAATCAACAAGCATTTGTTAGGAGTGTCCTATGAGTTAAGCACTATTCAAAACTATTGGTTATAAAAATGTATACAGAAGAAGTTCTTCCACTGAGTGCCATGTGGAATTGGTATCCAATTAATTTTCCCCTTCATTTAGGTTATGGGGAGAATTGGGAAGAGGTCATTGGGAGGAGTAGAGTGGGAAAAGAGGAAGCATCAAATGAGAGAAGTAAGGTAATTTTTTTTTCTGAAAAAGAGACATAGAATTTCATGGTTTAATTACACTTAGAACACTTAATTGTACTAGAACTTTACTGTAAAGAATGGTACATTTGGTTAACTCACCTCTAAACTCTTATTAAATGTTCACCTAGGTTCTGCTTACTGAGATGATGGAAAGGTGTAAGAAACTAGGGAACAAGTAAGTATTCTGTCATTCCTAGAGCATAAATTAAAGACTGAATCTTCTGTTCCAAGGCAGTGAAGTCCATTTGTGCATATGCTTGTAGAAGGGCTATATGAAACTCTTCCATCTGGTCAACCAGAAGCAATTTTCCAAACTCTTAACCTTTTTTTGATTGTCCTTGAAAGATATCAGACTTTATTTATTTTTTTTCTCATTGCTATTTTAAAGAGTATAAGCAATCATTCTTACTTAGCTAGAAAGAGAAATCATTACTACTTAATCAGGAGAGATATATAGAGGCAATTGCTTTTTGATGGCTAGCAGAGGGAATAAGAAAGTATCGCTCCTACACTCTGCCTTGCGTTTTGGTTATTTGCTGTCTGTTACAAAAGCCTTTTGCTTTGTTTTATGTAGCTGTAGAGTCTACTCTTGCTGCTAGATGCTGTTGAGGATAAAAGAGAAGTGTTAGATATGAACCTTGACTGCCAGGAGTTGACTGTCTGGTTGAGGACATGAGGGTTAAACATGTTAAATAGAAAATAATAAGGGGCAGCTAGGTGGCGCAGTGGATAGAGCACCAGCCCTGAAGTCAGGAGGACCTGAGTTCAAATCCGGGCTCAGACCAAACACTTGACACTAGCCGTGTGACCCTGGGCAAGTCACTTAACCCTGATTGCCTAAAAAAACAAAACAAAACAAAAAGAAAATAATATGTAATGCCATGTAAGATTAAGTGCCAAACTATGTGGTCTAAGGACAGTAAGTGCTTGAGACAAAGCAGGGAAAGAGATTGAGACTGAGCCGTTGATTTCCATTAGTATAGGTCCCAGGTGAGGGAATTCTTTCCACACAATGCAGGCTTCTCTACAACCTAGAGTCTTAGAGAGCTCCGTAGAGCACTGAGATGTTAAGTGAGCTGTCCAGAACCACAGAGCCCATATATTTCAGAGGTGGGATTTGAATCCAGATGTTGCTAGCTTTGAGGCTAACTTTCTATCCACCATGCCATGTTTCCTCTCATCAGAGTAGGAAGAGATCAAAATAAATGTAAATGGGATTCCTGGGTGTTTTTTTCTTTGCCAGTCCTTAAACAGAATCTGCTATTGGCTGCCAGTAAATATGACTGAGGATCATATAGCTCCTTGAAACCTTACTTTCTCTGAAATCTTTGAAAAGCATGTAAATAATATTTCTACTTTATAAATTGAAGCAGAGGGAAGTTCACATGGCACAAGTTCACATAGTAGTTTGAAGCCATGGCCAAAGAAAGATTTTGATGAAAAATACTATTTGTAAGCTAACCAATTTATTGTATACAGTTATGTGTACTGTGTGTATAATTGTTTGTTGGTTTTGTTTCAATAATACTGTTTTGAAGGGGCAGCCAGGTGGCACAGTGGATAGAGCTCCAGCCTTGGAGTCAGGAGGACCTGAGTTTAAATCCATCCTCAGACACATGATACTTACTAGCTGTGTGACCCTGGGCAAGTCACTTAACCCCGATTGCCTTACCAAAAGCCAAAAAAAAAAAAAATAATATTGTTTTGATAAATTCTACTATGAAAATAGAGTGCTCTCAAGGGAAGGATTTATCCCTGTGTACTTTATAATCTTGATTAAAATTTTTGTAAGTTTGGAAATGTGTTGATGGCCATCTTTAAAAACATGGGTAGGATCTAATATGATAGGGAAAATTATTAGACAATTATTAATTTAGTTTCCTTGTCATCATGGATTTATGTGGTTGTTTACATATTTAGAAATCAGATAACTTATTTTTTAGTAGCAATAAGGTAAAGTGAATACAAATTGGAAATGGAAAAGGTCTTTATTTTTGGTTTATCTAGCCTTCTAATTTTTACTTTGTATTTTCTTGAATATTATGTAAATAATAAATTGCCTTTTTTTCTCAAGCTATCGATAGTGTTGCCACTATATCTTTTTTTATTTGCATACTGACCCTCTGAAAGCATGTTTTTCTCCTAAGTTGTTTTTATTTTTCTTCAGTTGTTTTTTTTTAAGCTTTCATTAAATTGCTGTCAGTTATGTAGTAAAGCCCTGTAATTTGTAAATTAAAATGGCTTTCATCGATGGGAAGCAATGTTGATTGGTGTAATGTTTCTTGCAGTGCTTTGCTGTTGAATTCTGTGATGTCAGCATTCAGAGCTGAGTTTATTGCTACGAGGTCTATGGATTTTATTGGCATGATTAAAGAGTGTGATGAGTCTGGATTCCCCAAGGTAGGCTTTTGACTTAATGTTCAGTGAGAGAACAAATAAGCAGTATTTAGTTGATCACTCACAAGGGAGAGAATCAGGTGTTTTAGGTAACATAGTCCAAGAAGAATACAAATGTAGGTTCTATTCCTGTTAAAAAAGTAGGTGAAAGACGATTTAGATATTGAGTTTGTTGTACATCATGTAATTACTGTACATCTGTCATTCTAGTCCTAAGTTTTCTGGAGTAACTCTCCATGGAATAGTTTTATTAGACTTTGGTCCTAGATTTTTAAAAACTTTCTACCAGGGAGTAATCCTCAAAGACTGTCCAGTAGAATATTTTATTTAATAAAGCAGAAGGAAATTGATGCTGACTTTTTTTTTTTAGTTTCTCACAGTTTAAGCCATGTGATTCTATAGCAGAGATTTAGAAATGGACATTCAAAACAATAACCTTGGAAGTTATCAATTTTATTACCTTTATTTAAAAAACCTTACATGTCTGATTTAAAATCATAGTATTTAGAGGGGGAAGGGTGACCCTAACATCTAGTTCCTTATTTATACTGGTCAGAAAACAGAGGTCCAGAGAGGAGGACTTTCTAAGGTGTCATAGGAAATAAGTAGCAGAGCTGGGATTTGAGCTTAGGTCATCTGACTCTCAAGCCAGTATTTCTTCCATTATGTCACACTGTCCACCAAAAGTAACAGGATGATTTGATATTTTCTTAGCACCTCCTTTTTCGCTCATTGGGATTAAACTTAGCCTTGGCTGATCCCCCTGAGAGTGATCGACTTCAGATATTGAATGAAGCCTGGAAAGTTATCACTAAATTGAAGAATCCACAGGTGGGTTACTAGTCAAGACATCAAATCTACTTTTAACCGTGTTCTAACAGCATATGTATATTTTCTCTTGAAAAGATATAATCATAAAGTTATTTGCACTTCTGTTTTTAGTAGAAGTGCAAACCTTTAATTATTCTTGAGCTTATTGTACAAGTCTGTTATCTATGCAGATGTTTATTTGATTTGTGCCTATGTCTATACCCTATGCCATAAAGCCATGAAAGCACTAAAAAGTGTAAGAATATGTATGACTAAAGGCTTTAAAGAACTTCAGTATTTCTTAAAGCATCAGAAAATAATTTTTTGTTTACTAATTTTAAAAAGCCAACATGAAAGTGATTGAATAGGATTAAATAGATTGAATAGGAACAGATTCAAATCGTTTTTAGTAGGGAATTTCGGTTTCCTAGCTCCTACATAAAGACAGAAAAACCTCTGAATCTTGACTTCAAATTCAGGAATCATTACAACGGGCAGATTGATTTTGATTTCTAGAAGGGTATTGTTAGTCTTTACTTTATGATTTTGGGTTAGCTAATCTTAGCTGTTTAGATTTCAAGGTATTTATTTCTTCCTAGGCACTAACCCTACAATTTGCATAGCTGCTATTAGGTGAATGGCAGTCTGTAGATTAAGGGTTTGTGGACCATCTAGCTAGGCTTTTCCCACCTATACGTACCTGAACATAAATTAGTACACAATCTAGTCAGTTGTGCTTTTCTATAAACGTTTATTAAAATAACAAGCATATATATATATACATATATATACATACATATGTATTTGCCAATTATTGTCATTTATATAACATATTTTCAGAATTCTGTAATATAGAGAAAGATTTTCTTAAAAAAATAGATGAGAATGAAATCTGGTACTTCTGGGTAAGAGGACTTTTTTTTTTTTTTTTAGGCAATTGGGGTTAAGTGACTTGCCCAGGGACACACAGCTAGTAAGTGTCAAGTGTTTGGTTTGAGGCCAGATTTGAACTCAAGTCCTCCTGACTTCAGGGCTGGTACTCTATCCACTGTGCCACCTAGCTGCCCTGACTTTTTTTTTTTTAAAAAGACTGGTTTTCCTTATTTCATCCAGACTGCAAGTACAGGCCAGATTCCACTCCTGATTAGCACTGGAGCTTTGACCTATTCCATTTCTGACTTGGGCTGCCTCTTTAAGCAGCCTGGCGAACCCCTGGGGCTCACCTTATTGGTGGTGGATTTAGTATGGACACCTGATTGGCTTAGCGTGCTGCAGCTCAGAACTTCCTAACTCATGAGATTTGCCAGCCTCAAAATTCCTAGTAGGTGGGATTATAGGGTTGTACTAATCTGCCCTGTGAGGGAGCATTTTTAAGCGAACAAGTGATACAGGAGAGCATATAAAATAAAATAGATAATTTTGACTACGAAAGGTAAAAAACTTTTGTATGAAAAAAATTAATGAAGACAGAATTAGAAGATAAATGGTAGAGTAGGAAAAATATTTGCCTCACAGGAAGTCTGACATATAACATATATAAGAAATTCACATAAATATTTAACACAGATCAATTTCTTAATAAATAAGTGATGAAAAGATACAATTCCCTCCCTCCCTCTTCCCTTTTTCCCTCTCTCCTCCATCCCTTCTTTCCTTCCTTATGTTTTACATCACTTTTATTTCCCTTTCCCCTTCTCCTATCCAGAGAGCCATCCCCTTTAACAAAGAATAAAAAATAAAGGGAGAAAAAGGCAGTTCAGTACATCAGTGGAGTCTGATAGTGTAAGTAAGCTCTATTGTCATATGCCCCACCTGTGCAAAGAAGAGAGAGGGAGGTGAATATTCTCATTTCTTTAAGGCCAAACTTGGTTGGATATAATTACACAGTATTCAAATTTGTTCTTTTTGTATTTACATTGTTGTATTTTGACAAAGACACTTTCTCTAGCTGCTGGACAGGGAAGTCCTTTCCATCTTCATTATAAGGCCTTTTTCAGCTCTGAACTCATGCAGATTCAGTCTTAGGAGAGACTGACCATCTACAAAAAGGGTTAGGCTCATTTCCTTGCACAATTTAAGACCACAGTGCACATTGACATAAAAATTTAAACAAGCAGCAGCAATATATATACTCTTATTCTTTCCCAGGAGACTGATATTTAAAATACTGAGATATGATATTTTTGTAGGACTAATGAATAGGCCTTTTACATTTTACCTTAGCTCTGGTACTGTTCAAACATTTTTCTCTAGGTCCATGTCTTCTGGTGAGCCAAGCCAGGGCTTGGGCTCATCCTCCTGTCAATGGTTGTCTTCTCCTTCAAGAAATACTGTAGTGAATGTAGGAATTACCTCCCATAGTCCATCTAGCACTGGATGAGGATCCTAGGAACCCTGACCTCTCTCAGACTCACAAGATTGCCTTTAAGGCTGGACAAGCCTATCTTAGGATTGCTGTGTGCTCACATGTGCTCAAGGAAGGAAACCCAATGCTGAAGAAGCAGCTACGGCTCAGAGGGTCCAAGCTTAGCTCACTTAGTTGAACCCTTGGTTTAACTGCATTGTGGGAATAGTTGCCAACATATGTTGCCAGGGGGAAGGAGGCCACCCATCTATTATTCCTCCTAGGAAGTCTCAGAGTTGTATGATGCCACCTGGAGGAAGAGAATGAGCCTGAATCTGTCTTTCCTTTCTAACTGATGTAGCTCTCTGCATTCCCTGCACCAGTGGTCACTGGGTGGGGAGAGGATCAGAAGACTACCACCCAGGCTTTGCTAAATAACCTTGAGAAAACTTTCTCCAAATCATTAATAGTAAGAGAAATGTGAATTAAGACAACTCTGAGGTTTTACTTCATTCCACGTAAATTGTAAAAAATGAAAAGAAAAAAAAAGACGAAAACAGTGTCAGAGAGGTTATGGTAAATACACACATTGCTGTACTCTTGATGGAGCTATGAAATAGGTCCACTTGGTCTAGATTTAAAATTAGAATTGTGTAATAAAAGTGACTAAACTGTCCATCCTCTTTGACGCAGAAATTCTACTATTGGGAATATATCCCAAGGAAATCAAGCAGAAACTGTAGTCTAATGCATGCCCAAATATTTGTAGTAGTACTCTTTGTGGTAGCAAAAAGCTGGAAACAAAGTGGGTGTCCCTTCATCGGGAAATGACTGAAAATTCTGTGGTATATTATTATAATGGAATATATTATACAGGAAGAAATGATGACAGTGAGGAATTGAGAGAAACTTAGGAAGATTTGTATGAACTGATACAGATCAAAATAAGTGGAACCAAAAGAACAATATATGTAAATGAAAGTACTACGTAAAGGAAGTTGAATTCTGAGTAGTAGAAAAACCATTAAAGAGATAATGAAATATACTTCTTGCCTTAAGGCAGATAGGTGTGGGTCTATTAAGAGAAATATTGTATACATTTTCAGACACAAACTGCATAGAATGTTTTTGCTTAAATGTCTTTCTTTGTTATAAGAGAGGGTTAAGTATTAAGGGTGTGTGTGGGAAATTCCTATGGTGTAAAGACAAAAGTCATAAAATGTATTTTTTTTAATTTTATTTTTCTTAGGCAATTGGGGTTAAGTGACTTTCCCAGGGCCACGTAGCTAGTAAGTGTCAAGTGTTTGGTCTGAGGCCAGATTTGAACTCAGGTCCTCCTGACTTCAGGGCCGGCGCTCTATCCACTGTGCCACCTAGCTGCCCCCATAAGATGTATTTTTAAAAAGAAAATTAGTGAGGCAAATAGGTGGTGCAGTGGATAGAGCGCCGGCCCTTGATTCCAGAGGACCTGAGTTCAAATTTGGCCTCAGACACATAACACTTATTAGCTGTGTGAGCCTGGGCAAGTCACTTAACCCCATTGCCTAGCCAAAAAAAATTAAAGAAATTTTAACACTTTGGCACATAATTTGGTACTTTTCTTTGTCAAACTTCAGTTATTAACATCTCCTCTGTAGTTATGGTTCTGTCTCAGGTAGAGGAAAACAACGTTTATTGAATTTTACTTTTTATTTAGTTAGAAGTGGTCTTGGGTGTATACATGGTTCTGGCTCTCTAAGGCTTTGGAACAGCTATGGCATCAAATGTCCCATATTGGCATTTTTCTCCAACTTTTTATCTCAATTAGACCTTTGAATTTTAAGCCTTTATATGTTTTCCATTCTTTTAGAACAAGTCTTCAACTACCTGCTTGTCAGAGAGAAGGTGTTAATTTGTCTTTTTAACATTACAGTTATTTCCTGGAATATAATATTCTTTATTCATTTTTTTTTAAATTGAGATTAAAAACTTTTTTTCTTTAGTGTTTCCTTTCTCTTCCACTGTTAAAAAAAAAGGAAGAGTAAGATATGTTGAGTTATATACCACATTTTCTTGTGACTATCTTTCTAATCATACAGTCCCTCATAACCAGCCTTAGTAAATTCAGCTAAATCCTTTTCCCAGAAGAGAGTTGAAATGTCCAGTTAGTTTCTTTATTAAACTCTGTGAGCTTCTTTTATTTTATAGCAAAAATCCAACAACACAACTGCTTCTTGAAGTGTGAGAGCCTCCTTCTTTCACATTTTAAACATGTCACAGAGATATATGGATTTCTCTGCAGTGACTAAGAGGAAGATTCATCCAGTTCTTGAAACGATGGACATCTGTTCTATGTAATAAAAGCACCAAACTCCAAATTATGTGCTGAGATGTTCATGTTTTTAAAAATCTTTTAAAAAAAATACATTTTATTAAGGCTTACAATATTGAAAAGAATGGATAGTACCCATACATTTAGGGTTTTGTAGAATCACATCTTAAAAAGTGATAGGTGACAAATATCACTATAAAGCTAAATGTATTTGTATGTGTATAAATCAAATCCCTTTATAAAGGATTCTAAAAATAGAATTGGATGATAGGCACGTTGTGACTGCTTATAAATAAATTGGGAAAATAAGACATTCATGTAAAAATGTAACTGGCAGCAATATAAGGCATTATGTAAGTGCTGAAATGGTAGGTTGAGAGTCATAGGAGTTCATATGAGGAAAAATATATCATAGGCTAGTGGTCCTTGTATCACTCTAAACTGTTTTGTGGATCAGAGGACGTGAGTAGGCTTCAAGCTTGATTGGATATTGCTACTGATTAGATTAATTGAATCTTACTGTTTTGTAGCTAGTTATTATTATATTGTTATAAAAATAATTTACGTTTTCTTGTAGGACTATATTAATTGTGCTGAAGTATGGGTAGAATATACGTGCCGGCATTTCACGGTATGTCACTATTCTGAAATTTTGTGGAAAAACTTTTTTTTCCTGTTTTACAAAGAGGTATGCATGCTTTTCCATAGGGTAAAAAAAAAAAGGTTAGATGAGTTCATTGTTTTTTGTATGTAATTGTTATGTAACATAAGTAGTAATTTATGACAATTCAAAACAACAAGCATTTATTGAACATCTTACTATATGCTTGTCCTAGTGCTAGGCACTGGCAAAAAACTGAAAATATTGTCCCTTCCTTCAAGAAGCTTATATCCTACTGGGAAAAACCACATGCATGTATACCTGTAAACATGAAATATGTATAAAGTAGATAGCAAATAATTTTGGAGGGAAGCACCAACAGCTAGAGGGATCAGGCTAGACCTTTTGTAGGAGATGGCACTTGAGCTGAACCTTGAATGAAGTTAGGGATTCCAAGAGGTGGGGGAGAGGGAGGAAAACATACCCAACCCAGGGGAGACCCTGTACCCTGCATGGAGACAGAAGATGGAATTTTGAATTGGGAGGTCAGCAAGGAGGCCAGTTTGGCTCATAGAGTGTGTGAGGAGATGATGTTTCACAGGTAAACACATAGGCAACACCATTTGTTGGGCAGGAGAACACAGGAGGGGTCCTAAAACTAACAGTTTCATTCTAGCACAGGTTCACTCTTGATGTGGTCAGAGAGGAAGACAGCTTCAGAGGGGTTAAATAATACTGTAGTCTCAACGGGAGTTTGCTGATAATGGGAGCACCAGCTCCTACAGCATTCCCTAATCACTCTTCTCTATGGGACAGGAGAGAATAAGAGTACAACTCCTCATTTCTTAAGCCACAATGGGGGCTGGTTGAAGCAAACACAGATTCCCCCTAAGCCTTGATGGGGGTTTATCTAGGCAGGTTCATGCATTCCTCTATGCATTACCCAAATTCCAAAATGGGTTCCCCCCTTACTGATCAGTGCCCACTTGCTTTATAGGGTAACAGACAAAGAAGGCATCTTGCCAATATTAAGCTCACAGGTTAACTTTAGCAATATTGTCATTCAGCATAAGCATAGTAAATTTTCCTTATGTCATCCCTATATCTCACTGTGCAGGCGTGGTGGAAGTTGTTTTCAACCATAATTCATGGGAAATATTATCTAGGATCCTGGAATTGTTGTCTAAAAAGGAATAACAAAATCCTTCTTACACATACTAAAATCCACCTTACTTATAAGAGGAATATGAAATCAGTCAGGAAAGATAGGTTAGAGCCCAGTTGTCAAGGACTTTAAATGTAAGGCAGAGGAATAGGGTCTTTTTTTTATATTACTCCTGAAAATAGTCATGACATCCATCAGAATCTTTGAAAATGAGATTAGAATTGGTTTTCTGTGAGAGCAGCTATATTCTTTGGTTATGGATGTCTTTCCAGATTGTTTGCAGGAAGTACCATCTTAGACAAGTGACATGATTTGTATTTCTTCTCTTAAATTTGGGCTTTGAGGTACATTTAGGGGGAAATGAGTTATGGGTTCCATAAATGTGTGTCCTTTCATCAGCAAAATTTTCACAAACTTGTTCATGGTGTTTTGGGTTTAATTTTTCCCCAAATAGAAACGGGAGGTCAATACTGTTTTAGCAGACGTCATCAAACACATGACTCCTGATCGGGCATTTGAAGATGCATATCCACAGGTAACAGAATTTTCTCTTATTTCAGTTTTGTTAAATTTCATCTTGTACAATTGAATTAAGTATTAGTTATCGTGAAATGACTTGCTTACTATGTTTTATTCAGAACTAAACTTTTGTAGGCCAAGAGTTAGTTTATGTAATGATATAACGGCTCAGAATTTGTCTGAGATTGGTTTTGAACTCGAATGAATAAGAGGCCTGATAAAAGCTATAGAGTGTAGATCAGTTATGGGCTAGCCTTAATGACCTTTGAGGGGCATCTCAGTGGTGCAGTGGATAGAGTGCTGGGCTTGGAGTTAGGAAGACTCATCTTTCTGAGTTTAGATCTGGTCTCAGAAACTTACTAGTTGTGTGACCCTGGGCAAGTCACTTCACTCGGTTAGCCTCAGTTTCCTCATCTAGAAAATGAGCTGGAGAAGGAAATGGCAAACTGCCTCAGTATCTTCGCCAAGAAAATCCCAGATGAAGACACAAAGAGTTGGAAATGACTAAAGTGACTGAAAAATAACACATATGACCTTTGAGATCAGTTCCCATTTAAAGGATTCTGTCAGTATTTTTATTTCAAATAATTGTCCATTACATTGTCAGAAAGGTAAAACCAAATGACTTGAACTCTTAAGCAGTTAAACTTTATGATACTGAACTAATAGGAGTTTTCTTATAGTGTTTTGTCCTGGTGCTTTTTCTTTCTATCCAGGATTTATTTTTGTATTTTTAAATTAAAAAATTTCCCCCAATGAATAAAAATTGATTTTCTCTTCTTCTCACCCTCTGCTCCCCACATTAGAAAAACAAAACTCATATTTATTTTTTAAAATTAGCTTTCCAGAGATGTCCTGGGGTCAGTCAACATTCAGATCAGTTTTCTGCCACCTTCTTGGTGTATGGTCTTGGACAAACAGAATTGTTATTTACAATTTTGGCCCTGAGAACCATTGTAACATCCTATAATATAAAATGTTATTATTTTCATTGTTTAGTTTACATGAATTTTTAGTGATGAGGGTTGAAACAAGAAATCATAGTTAATGGGGCAGCTAGGTGGCGCAGTAGATAGAGCTCTGGCCTTGGAGTCAGGAGGACCTGAGTTCAAATCCAGCCTCAGACACATGACACTTACTAGCTGTGTGACCCTGGGCAAGTCACTTAACCCCGATTGCCTCACCAAAAAAAAAAAAAAAAAAAGAAATCGTAGTTAAAACAACTAATTCCTTGAGCTGAATCCTTTTATGTCCAAAACTGATTTCTTTTATTTCCAAATTAAAAATGTGTATTTTATACATGTATATGTATATATATATGATATGTCTGTTAAATAAAATGTGTACATTTTGTTTTTTAGCTTCATTCAATAATTCAGAAAGTTATCACCTACTTTCATGATTTTTCAGTTCTTTTCTCAGTGGTAAGTGAGTATTTAAAATCATCTCTGTGTGTATGTGTGTGTTTTGTGTGTGTTTTGTGTATGTGTGGTGTGCACATGCATGCTCGCACATGGGTGCACATGGATGCATCTAGCAGTGTCTTGAAACTCTAGAATATCTTCATAGCTTCCAGAACAGTAGTTTCACTTTTTCTTGTGCTGTTATAGTTTACTTTGGTTATAGTTGACTAAATGATATGTTATTTGCAGGAAAGCTTCATTATTAGGATTTTCCTAATTAGGACTGACACTAGGCAAAATGGTAAAGGAGGAAAGTTTTTTTCAATCTCTTTCTACTTTTGTTTTATGCTTGTCTTCCCCTTTCCTTTGTGTCCATTTCCTCCAAAGGTATTTACTGGATTGATACTGCTTCCTCTCTGCTCAGAATTTCACCATGACATCAGACCCAAGCTCCTACTCTTGAAGAAATGCTCCCTTAACTCCTAAATTACTTTCCCCAAACTGCTATTTCTTTGAGTCAACTGATCTCCTTGATCTTTAGTTGTTCTAGGCAATTCCCTCATTGAAATGAATTTTCCTTCATGTGTGAATTCTTAACCTGTTAACTGTCCTCTAGGAGGTTCTTAGACATTTCAAGAGATGGAGACATCGTGTGAAGTTGGATGGGGAAAAAAGTTATCATTATATCTACAAACCTCTAACTAAAATTTAACTTTTTCTTTAGTTATGGATTTTTAAAAATAGAGTTTTATTTTATTTTCAGTTCTGAATTATCCTCCTCTTCCTCCCTCTCTCCCCATCCATTGAGAAAGCAAGAAAAACAAAACCTTTACAAATATGCATAGTCAAGCAAAACAAATTCCTACATTAGCCATGTCCGAAAAAATGCTTTAAATCTGCACTCTGAGTCCATCATATTTCTATTTAGAGGTGGTGGATAGCATGTTTCATCTTGAGTCCTCTGGAGTTGTGGTTGGTCGCTTGTCTTGATCAGAGTTCTTAGGTCTTAATTATGAATTTTTAAAAAAGACAGTATTCTCGATTTCACCAAGACTGCTACTGACTTTGTGTCAGTGACACAAAGAAGATTAAAAACTCTGGCCCTAGAATATGGAGTGAATAAATTAATCAACAAGCATTTGATGAATCCTACTTTGTGTTCAGTTTGATGCTAGGTCTCATATAACTGAAGCAGAAAGAATGGGCACTTCAGGAGTTTTATTGCTGATAAATGTGAGGTTTTTGTTCAACCGTGGTTATGTTGTTGTACTGTGACAAAGACATTTTATATGTCACTAACAGGAACATGAGGTTTGCTTTTTAGGTTATAGCCTCCAAAGTACACTATTCATCCCTTATTGTTATTTTTTTTATCTTTAATTAATTTATTTTGAATTATCAACAATCACTTCCACAAGGTTTTGAGTTTTAAATTTTTCTCCCCTTGTCTCCCCACCTCCCTCCCCAAGATAGCACACAATCTGATATAGCCTATACATATACATTATTAAACCTTGTTTTCACATTAGTGATGTTGTAAGTAAGAATTAGAACCAATAGGAGGAACCACCAGAACAAGGAAACAAAACACAACAGAAGAAAAAAAAATAGCAAATAGTATGCTTTGATCTGCATTCAGACTCCAGAGTTCTTTCTTTGTATGTGGATAGCATTTTCCATCATGAGGCCTTTGGAGATGTCTTAGATCTTTGTATTGCTGAGAAGGGTTAAGTCTATCAATATTAGTCATCGCACAACGTGGCTGTTGCTGTGTACAATGTTCTCCTGGTTCTGCTCACTCCTTATTGTTATTTTAAAAAACACTTCAGGGAAGTTAAATTGAATAATTTTCTGAAGGATAGCAATAAAATTCTTTTCCTTTTCATTGTCTTCTAGGACACTGGTAAATCTGACTTTCTTCTCCTTGATCTCCTATCCAAATTGGTCACTTTATCCTGTCTTGCCTCCAAACCTTTTTCCACTTGAGCTTTTTCCTGAGCTTGTTTTTCCATTTCATCTGTTATCTAGCATTCCTTAGTCTACTGTATTAATTTTCTTCTGAGTTGAGTGAAATTAAATCCTATAAACTTTTCTACTTTTTCCATTGTTTCCCCCTGAGATTTTTGAGTCTCATTCAATTTGTTCTTTTATTCCTTTTGTCATATTTTTGGTAAGTTTTATTCCTTAAGTGGTTTATTATTCATCTGAGCATATCTTTCAGGATTTCTTGTGCCATTTTCAGTGTAATTTTTGATGCTGTTTCAGTATTCGTTTTTTTCCTGATATTCTTTGCCCTTTGTTTCTCTTACATCTTTAAAAAATTTTTATCACAGATTTTCTTACTTTCTTGGAAATTTTCAGTAATTTTTTTTCTTTTTGATATTTCTGTTCCTATTTTTGAGGGAAACATAGGGAGGCTGGATGCCTTGGGACTTCACTCTACCTGAAAGTCCCTTCCTTGTTTTCTATCACCATGGTCTTTCTCTCAGTTCAGCAAGGAATCCAGCCATGCAAGCCAGTAGGCTACACAACGCCACTTAAATATGACAGTTAAGATATTCAGAGTATGTATATTTATAATGTTTATTAATGTTTAGTCAGTTGTACTTTTTTTTTTTCCCAGAGGAGGGAGCATATGAGTTGGGTTTTAAATGACTGATGGATAAGTAATGGTGGAGCCATGGGGAGCAAGAACATTCTAGCATTGTGAAAATGCAGAGCATGCCATAAGATTTAATAGTTCAGCTTAGCTTGACTATTATGAAAACATGGGGATAAGTAGCATTACATAAGGCTGGAAAGGTAGAGGGTCTTAATTCTACAAGACCTTCAATGCTAAGCAAAGGAACTTGAATAGTAATAGGGAATTCCTAATGATTTTTGAGAAGAGTTAGATCTGTTCATCAGAAAAATGAATCTGTGTGAAGAATGGATTGGAAATGGGGAAAGAGTAAATCTTGGACTATCAGGATAGATTCACAGTAAGCTTTTCATATGATCACAAAGTCATAAAGAACCTTGAGAGATTATTTAGACCAATCAATTTGGTCATTTAAAACTTTTGGAGGCGTGAAAATATATTGCCCAAACTCACAAATACTGGTATGGGTAATGGGATAATCTCCTTGGAAATATTGGACCACATTAGAGCAATTAAATTAAAGAACCACTTATTAAGCACCTACTGTATATAGGGAGATGGAGTTTACATTCTATTGGGCAGGAGTAATGTATACTGTTAGAAATTTTATACAAAATAAAAACAAAATAATTTTTCTGGTGGGTTGCACTAATAATTTTTTTTAATGGTAATTTTCATTTATTTTTTGTTTTCAACATTTACTTCCACAAGATTTTGAGTTCCAAATTTTCACCCCATCTTGCCCCTCCCCCCACCCCAAGATGGCATGCATTCTAAATACCCCTTCCCCTAGTCTGCCTTCCCTTCCATCTCTCCCCCCCTTCTCTTCTCCCCTTCCCCTTCAATTTTCCTGTAGGGCAGGATGGATTTCTGTACCCCATTTCCTGTATTTCTTATTTCCCAGTTGCATGTGAAAACATTTTTTTTAAACATGTGTTTTTAAAACTTAGGGTTCCAAATTTTCTCCCTTCCTCCCTCCCCACCCACCCTCATTGATAAGGCAAGCAACTAAATATAGGTTATATATGTGCAGTTATGCAAAACACTTCCATAGTAGACATGCTGTGAAAAACTAACTCTATTTCCCTTAATCCTATCCTGCCCCCCCATTTATTCTATTCTTTCTTTTGACCCTGACCCTCCTCAGAAGTATTTGCTTCTGATTACTCCCTTTCCTAATCTGCCCTCCTCTCTATCATCCCCCTACTCTCTTGTCTCCTTGCCCCCCTATTTTCCTGTAGGGTAAGACAGATTTCCACACCCAATTGAGTATGTATGTTGTTCCCTTAAGTCAAAATCCTATGAGAATAAGATTCACTCATTCCCTCTCACCTTTCCCCATTTCCCCTCCACTGTAAGAGCCTTTTCTTTTCTGTTTTTTTTTTTTTTGTGGGATAATTTACCCTGTTCTACCTCTCCCTTTCTCCTTCTCCTAGTATATTCCTCTCTCACCCCTTAATTTTATTTTCCAGATATGACCCCTTCATTTTCAACTCACCCTGTACCCTCTATCTATCTATATCTATATCTATATCTGTATCTATAGATACATACATATAATTTTTTCCCCTCCAACTACCCTAATACTGACAAAGGTCTCATGAGTTACAAATATCATCTTTCCATGCAGGAATGTAAACAGTTCAACCTTAATAAGTCTCTTATGATTTTCTCTTTCATGTTTACCTCTTCATGTTTCACTCAAGTCTTGTATTTGAAAATCAAATTTTCTATTCAACTCTGGTTTTTTCATCAAGAATGCTTGAAAGTCCTCTATTTCACTGAATGACCATTTTTTCCCTTGCAGGATTATACTCAGATTTGCTAGGTAGGTGATTCTTGGTTGTAATCCTATCTCCTTTGCTCCCTGGAATATTATATTCCATGCCCTGCGGTCCCTTAATGTAGAAGCAGCTAAATCTTGTGTTATCCTGATTGTGTTTCCACAATACTTGAATTTTTTTTCTTTCTGGCTGCTTGTAATATTTTCTCCTTGACCTGGGAACTCTGGAATTTGGCTGCAATATTCCTAGGAGTTTTCCTTTGAGGATCTCTTTCAGGAGGAGATGGGTGGATTCTTTCAATTTCTATTTTGCCCTCTGGTTCTAAAATATCAGGACAGTTTTCCCTGGATAATTTCTTGAAAGATGATGTCTAGGCTCTTTTTTTGATCATGGCTTTCAGATAGTCCAATAATTTTTAAATTCTTTCTCCTGGATCTATTTTCCAGGTCAGTTGTTTTTCCAATGTGATATTTCACATTGTTTTCTAATTTTTCATTCTTTTGGATTTGTTTTACAGTGCCTTGATTTCTCATAAAGTCACTAGCTTCCAATTGCTCCATTCTAATTTTTAAGGAAGTATTTTCTTCAGTAATCTTTTGGACTTCCTTTTCCATTTGGCCAATTTTGCTTTTTAGGGCATTCTTTTCCTCATTGGCTTTTTGGACCTCTTTGCCATTTGGGTTAGGCTATTTTTTAAGGTGTGATTTTCTTCAGTATTTTTTTGGGTCTCCTTTAGCAAGCTGTTGACCTGTTTTTCATGATTTTCTTGCATCACTCTCAGTTTTTCCTCTACTTCTCTTACTTGCTTCTCAAAATCCCTTTTGAGCTCTTCCAAAGCCTGGGACTGATTCATATTTTTCTTGGAGGCTTTGGATGTAGGAGCTTTGGCTTTGTTGTCTTCTTCTGGTTGTATGTTTTGATCTTCTTTGTCACCAAAGTAAGATAATATAGTCTGACTCTTTTTGCGTTGCTTACTCATGATCCCGGCCAATTACTTGAGTTTTATACTCTTTGTTAAGGTAAAAGTCTGCTTCCAATGTGAAGAGTGTACTGTCCCAAGCTTCAGGGGTTTGTATAGCTGTTTTCAGAGATACTTCTAGGGACCTGCAAATTTTCAGTTCTTCCAAGGTGCTATGATAAGGGGCGAGGTGTTTCCTCTCTACTGCCACAACAAGCTCCACCGCACCAGCACTACTCCTTGCCCCAGGACTGCCCCTCAGAACTGTGACCCAGATCCAAGCACGGGCAAAGCAAGAGATTCCTGCCTCAGCACTGGCAAAGAGATCCCTGCAGTTCCCCTCTGATCAGCCATTCAATTCCCCCTCAGTCTGTGGGCAGGGAGCTCAGGAAAAAGCCATGGCCTTGGGCCGCGCTCGAGACTTGAGGCTGAGACCTTGCTCCTCTCTCACCACAGTCACAGACTTTTCCCACTGACCGTCTGAGTTGTCTTTGGTGTTCAGAGGTTGAGAAGTCTGGAAACTGCCACAGCTGCCCGCGATTCAGTCCTCTGAGGCCTGCTCCAGGATCACTGCGGCCTGCACGTCCATGCCGAACTGCACTCCTCTCCCTGCTCGGCACGATATACCTTTCCAGTTAACCATCCAGGCTGTCTTTGGCTGGAAATTTGTTTCACTCTGTCTTTTTGTGGGTTCTGCTGCTTTAGAATTTGTTTAGAGCCATTTTTTTAGGTATTTGGAGGGCTTTGGGAGAGAGCTCAAGACAGTCACTGCTTTCCCTCCACCATCTTGGCTCTGCCCCTCACTGCACTAATAATTTGAGGGATTAAGAAAGTCCTTGAGTTCTTAAGAGGTGGCAGCTGAACTGTACCTTGATGGCAGAGAGGGCTTTTAAGAGGCAGAAGTAGAGTACAACTTGTGTACAGCAGTGGGTTGTCTTGTGTAGCAGACCAGTTGTCTGAAATATACAGTAGTACAAAAAGGAGAGAAATATAAAAATCATCTGGAACCAGATTGTGAATGACTTTAAATGCCAAATATAGGCATTTGTATATTATCTCAGAGGTGATAGGGAGCCTCTGAAGCTTTTTTTGAGTAAGGACCTAATGTGGTCAGATCTGTGCTTTATGAAAGCTATTTTGGTCCTTTGAGAGAAGAGAGACTAGAAGTAGGGATATCAATTCAGAAGATATTGTGGTTATCTAGGTAACAGGATTGAGGGCCCAAATTATTTGTGAGTGGAGAAGTGGAGATGGGGTGAGAGATATTATGGAAGCAGAATCAATAAGACCTGGCAAGTGATTGGACATTTGGGGAGCTATGGAGAGTGAAGAGTCAGAGATAACTGTAATGCTGCAAACCCTGGTGAATTGTTGTTCTATGGTAGTGCTCTGGTGGGGTTGGTATTATCTGGGGAGGGCTTTTTTAAGAAGGGAAGAGACTTGAATATGTAGATGTCAAGGAAGGAAACAATAGAAAGGGAAAGATTGAAGGTTGGGGTGTATGAGAGTAGGGGTAATCTGGTGGAAAAGATGGGAGAAGATAGGATCCATAGTACATGGAGAGGGAGTGGTCTTGGGAAAAAGAAGGGTCATTTTTTTTTTTGAAATGGAAATATTTAAATAATTTATTTCTTCCTTTCTCCAAGCATGACATATTTGCTTTTATCAATAATTATGCAAAATATCAACTTGAATATTTTCCATTATTTTCTATAGTTGTACTTTTTTTTTTAAAGAGGTTTTTTTTTGTTTGTTTGTTTTTTGGCAAGGCAATCTGAGTTAAGTGACTTGCCCAGGGTCACACAGCTAGTGAGTATCATGTGTCTGAGGCTGAATTTGAAGTCAGGTCCTCCTAACTTCAAGGCTGGTGCTCTATCCACTGTACCACCTCTCTAGCTGTACTTTAATTTTCACATTAATACATTTCTGATTCTGTAGCTTTAACACATGGTGCAAGAACCAGGGGCATCTGGGACCATAAGTTTAACCAGGAGAAGGGCCACTTTTCCATCAGAGACTGGAGTAGAGGAGGGAAAAATGGATAATGAGGAGGAGGAGGAGGAGGAGGAGGATGGTGAGTTTGATGAGAGAAAAGGGTGCTAGTGGTGAATGACTTATTTCTTTGTAAAATGTTAGGTAAGTACCTCAGCTGAGAAGGATAGGGGAGAGGGTGCCATAAGAAGCTTGAGGAAAAAGAATAAATGGTTTGAAATAGCCATTGGTGAGAGAGAGGGCCTAGTTGAAATTAGATAACATAAATTTGTCATTGACCCTGTCAGTGTATTTATGTAACTTCCTTTTGCTCCATTAAATACAACATGAATAGAATTGGTAAAGATGGATGGAAAGGGAAAGATAATAAGTTCTCTTTTATACATGTTGAATTTGAAATGCAGTGGGATATGTAGTTGGAAATGTTCAGCAAGCAGTTGATTTGTGAATCTGAGAGCTGAGGAGAGATTAGGGTTGGATATGTAGTTTTTAGAATCATGTAAATAAAGTTAAGTGAACCCAAGGGCAGCTAGGTGATGCAGTGGGTACAGTGCCATGCCTGGAATCAGGAAGACATCTTCCTAAGTTAAATCTGGCCTTAGACTTACTACTTGCGTGATCCTGGGCAAGTCATTTAACCCTATTTGCCTCAGTTTTTCATCTGCAAAATGAACTGGGGAAGGAAGTGGCAAACCACTCTAGTATCTTTGCCAAGAAGATGGGCCAACACAGAGCCTTGGGGTACCTTTACACAGTGAACAGGACATTGACTATGATCCCACAAAGGAGGTGGAGGAGGAAAGTCAAGAATGAGCAGTATCATGAAAGCCATGAGAAGAAAGAGTAAAGGGTTGGCAGCAGTGTCAGTAAATGTAAAGAGGTTAAGAAATCTAAAGACAGAAAAGGCCATTGGATTTAACAATTGTGGAGGGAACAGTTTCATTCCTGGTTCAGGAGAAGAAGGTTTTCTATAGGATGAGAAATGAGTTGGGAGAAGAGGAAGAAAAGATAATGACTATAGATGACTTTTTCTGGTAGTTGTACAATAAAAAACAGGACATAATGATATGGACCTGAAGGGACAGCAGGGTCAAGTGAAGATTTCTTAATGATGGAGAATGTTTTTAGGCAATAGCAAAGGAGCTAATGGATAAGTAAAGATTGAGAGTGAGAGGATGAGAATGAGTATGTGAAGGATTGACAGGCAGGCTGCTGGAAGAGACAAGAATGAATGGAATCCAGGGCACTAGCAGAGGGATTAGCATTGTCAGAGTACTGGAGCAATGGAGGAAAGACTGGGACATGGTATTGAAAGGTTTGGAGGAATTGGGGAAAAGAGCGAGCTTATGACTAATGGCCACTTTTTTTTCTCAGTAAAGTAGGAGGTGAAGTCTACTGCTTGGAGGGAGAAGGGATAGTATAATAAAGGTAGTTTGAGAAGAGAAGTCATAGATTGGCCCCTGTAGAGAGTATGATAGAGTCAATCAAAGAATAAAAGGATTGCTGTGCAGTGAGCATTAAGGGTTTGGTTGAGATTGAATGACATCAGTTTGTGGAGGATCCAGTCAGCATAGCCAGAGCCTATTTTCATAGTAATAAATTGCTGTGCTAATAAGTATTTTTGATGTAAATAATTTCACATTTAATGCTTTAGAACAGGAGTTCTTAACCTGGGGTCTGTGAACTTGTTTTGAAAAATATTTTGATAACTGTATACCGATATAATGAATTTCCTTTTGTAATCCCATGTATTGTGTTTTACGTATTTAAAAATATTCCTCAGAGAAAGGGTCGATAGGCTTCACCAGACTGACCAAGGGGGCTAGTCACACACACAAAAATTTGAGAACCTTTGTTTTAAAGTGAAAAATGTCAGTGATAGTTAACTTTCCACACAGAATCTTTATTTGCATTAAGTGGAACATTAGAATTCTCTTCAGCACAGTTTAGGAAAGCGTGATTTATAGATTTTCCTTTTAGACAAGAACACCCTTGAGCACTGTAGATAGATGGGAATTTCTTTTTTTAAATCTTCAGAGAAATATTCTACAACTTCTTTCCAGTAATCCATATTAATTAGATGTGCTTGGTTATTTTTAGGAGAAGTTTTTGCCATTTTTGGATATGTTCCAAAAAGAGAATATCCGAGTGGAGGTTTGCAAGTGCATTATGGAAGCTTTTATTAAGTAAGTATGAAAGCATTCTTGAGTCAAATATATTGATGAGAAAAATATATTCACTTTGTAGACCCCTTGGCATTTACAACATGTTCTATATATTCAATTATAATAAGATAGAATAAGTTAATATTTTTAATATCCCTGCTGTTGTCACATTGTGATAGTTTTAATATATGAAGCAAATGGAAAACTAATAATAACACATTTGGGTAATTATTAAGCATACGGCTCTGAGCTAACTTGTTTTTGAAGCAAGAAGTGCCTCTCCTTAGTACCTTGGAAGCACCATTTCATATTATGAACTTAAATTCATTATTTTCTGTTAGCTCCAGATGCTCCTGTAAAGACCAGAACATTTAAGTAATTATTTTGATTATCCTGTGAACAGATCCAGTTCTGAAAAATGAATACCTTTTTTGGTGGTTGTGGCAGAATTTACACCATTGTTTGTTGCCTTATTTATAAAATGTGTATTTTGTATGATTAGGAAGGAACATGAGTACTCTAATTTACATAACTCTTTGCTACAATAATTAGTTCTTTCCTTTTTATTGTATACATCTAAATTATGCTTTTACTTGGTAGTTAATATACAAAGAAAATGTGTGGAGGATACCCTGGAACATATTGGCAATATATTTAAGGGGTGATTTTTAATGTATTCTTACTGTGTTTTCAAATTTTTAGCATGTATGAAGTAGTAAACTTTGTCACTTGACCCCCCCAAAAAAACCCCAAAATAAGACCTTGTCCCTAACTAGTGTGATCTATTTCTGATGCAGATTAGATAAAAATGCCCATTTTGTAAATAATGTGAGATTTTTTGGTGTTGTTTTGGCCTGATGTTATGCATTTTCATTGTCCTAAAACATTCCAATACTCTCTATACTTTTTACCCTCTATCTTTAAATGTTTTTTAGGCATCAACAAGAGCCTACCAAGGATCCCGTCATCCTGAATGCTTTATTGCATGTTTGTAAGACGATGCATGACTCTGTGAAGTAAGATCCCATTCATATCTGTGAACCATTGAGTTCTTATGTGGTGAATGTTAGATCAGATATCCCAAGAGTTCATACTAGAAAATTATTGATTTAAAATGCAACTCTGACTATCTTTATGTGTTATAACTTTGTTTAGCCCATTAAGATTTTCTCTAACACAGAGCTAACAAGGGTATTTTGTTCCTTTTGCTGATGGGAAGGCAGTCAACTGGTAATCTTTTGATAAATGAAAGGCAGAAATGAAGTAGCAGGTGGTTTTTTAAGTGATTAAAAAAAAGCCTGTTGTATTTCAGATGAAAAATACTAAGATGAAAAGCCTTTGAGAGGCTTCTTATAACAGCTGGTAGCAGAACATTTATCCAATAATATATAATTTTAATTAAAACTCATTACCAGCTAATTATTTCAAATTTAGACAAAATATTGAATTGTTCAAGGGAAGGACAGCTTTGTTCTGTAGATGGTCTAGACTGGAGTCTGCAAGAGCTGCTTTCATTGCACTTGGGGGTCAGAATCCTTTCAGAATTCTTTGGAAAGGGCCAAATGATCACTTCTGCCATTTTCCTTTTTCTTGGGCGGCTCCATTATGGGTTCATTTAAGTGGGGAAAGGATCTAAAGTTTTGATTTCCTAAGAGTCTTTTTATTTTAAATAAATTTATTTGTTTATTTTTAATTTTCAACATTCACTTCCATAAGATTTTGAGTTCCAAATTTTCTCCCCATCTCTCCCCTCCCCCCATGCTAAGACAGCATGTAAATTGATATAGACTTAACATAAACATTCATATTAAACCTATTTTCACATTAGTCATGTTGTAAAGAAGAATTAGAACCTATGGGAGAAGCCATGAGAAAGAAGAAACAAAAAAAAGAGAGCAAATAATATGCTTTGATCTCTATTCAGACTCCATAGTTCTTTTCTGGATGTGGATAGCATTTTCCATCATGAGTCTTTTGGAGTTATCTTAGATCCTTACATTGCTAAGAAGAGATAAGTCTATTGCATAATGTTACTGCTACTGTGTACAGTGTTCTCCTGATTCTGCTCACTTCACTCAGCGTCAGTTCCTATAAGTCTTTCCAGGGTTTTCTGAAGTCTGCTTGCACATCATTTCTTATAGACAATAGTATTCCATTACATTCATATACCACACAATAGTATTCCATTACATTCATATACCACAGCTTGTTCAGCCATTCCCCAGCTTATGGGCATTCCCTCAATTTCCAATTCTTGGCCACCACAAAAAGAGCTGCTATAAATATTTTTGTACATGTGGGTCCTTTTCCCTTTTTTTATGATCTCTTTGGGATACAGCCCTAGAAGTGCTATTGCTGGGTCAAAGGGTATGCACATTTTTATAGCCCTTTGGGCATTGTTCCAAATTGCTTTCCAGAATGGTTGGATCAGTTCACAATTCCACCAACAATGCATTAGTGCTCTGATTTTCCTATATCTTCTGAAACATTTCTCATTTTCCTGTTTTGTCATGTTGGTCAATCTGATAAGTGTGATGTTGTTTTGATTTGCATTTCTCTAAGCAATAGTGATTTAGAGCATTTTTTCATATGCCTATAGATAGCGTTAATATCTTCATCTGAAAACTGCCTGTCGATGGGGGTGGAGCCAAGATGGCGGAGTAAAAGCAGTGACTTGCTTGAGCTTTCCCCCAAACCCCTCCAAATACATATTAAAAATGGCTCTGAACAAATTCTAAAGCAGCAGAACCCACAAAAAGAGTGAAACAAATTTCCAGCCTAAGACAATCCGAACGGTTAATTGGAAAGTTATATTGTTCCGGGTGGGGAGAGGAATGCAATTCATCATAGGCGCACAGGTCTCAGCAAACCTGGAGCAGGCCTCAGAGGACTGAAACGCAGGCAGCTGTGGCAGTTTCCAGATTCCTCAACCCATGAACACCAAAGACAACTTAGAAGGTCAGTAGGAAAAGTCTGTTTCTGCGGTAAGAGAAGCTCAGGGTCCCAGCCCCATTCCCCCAGCTCGGCCCCAGGGCGGCAGCTACTTCCTGAACTCAGCCCACAAACTGAGGGGGAATCAAGTGGCTGATCAGAGGGGGGCTTGCAGGAATCTCTTTGCTGTTGCAGGATTTTCTTGCTTTGCCTGAGCTTGGATCTGGGTCACAGTTCTGGGTGGCTGTCCTGGGGCGACGAGGAGCACTGGTGTGGTGGAGCTTGTAGTGGCTGTGAAGAGGAAATCCTCCTCACGGTTCCAAGACAGAAAAGAGTGCTTGTGGTCACTCACAGACCAGAGTACAGGCCAGGAAAGGAGTAAACACCTCACCCTTGATCATAGCACCTTGGAAGAACTGAAAACTTACAGGTCCCTAGAAGTATCTCTGAAAACAGCTGCATAAAACCCCTGAAGCTTGGGACAGTACATTCTCCACACTGGAAACAGACTCCTACCTTAACAAAGAGCTTATAACTCAAGTAATTGGCCGGGATCATGAGCAAGCAGTGCAAAAAGAGTCAGACCATAGAATCTTTTATTACTGACAAGATCAAAACATACAACCAGAATTAGACAACAAAGGCAAAGCTCCTACATCTGAAGCCTCCAAGAAAAGATGTATTGGTCTCAGGCCATGGAAGAGCTCAGAAAGGATTTTGAGAAGAAAGTAAGAGAAGTTGAGGAAAAACTGAGAGTGATGCAAGAAAATCATGAAAAACAAGTCAACAGCTTGCTGAAGGAGACCCAAAAAAATACTGAAGAAAATAATACCTTAAAAAACAGCCTAACCCAAATGGCAAAAGAGGTCCAGAAAGCCAATGAGGAGAAGAATGCCTTAAAAAGCAAAATTGGTCAAATGGAAAAGGAAGTCCAAAAGATTACTGAAGAAAATACTTCCTTAAAAATTAGAATGGAGCAATTGGAAGCCAATGACTTTATGAGAAATCAAGACACTGTAAAACAAATCCAAAAGAATGAAAAAATAGAAAACAAAGTAAAATATCTCATTGGAAAAACAACTGACCTGGAAAATAGATCCAGGAGAGAGAACTTAAAAATTATTGGACTGTCTGAAAGCCACAATCAAAAAAAAGAGCCTAGACATCATCTTCCAAGAAATTCTCAAGGAAAACTGCCCTGATATTTTAGAACCAGAGGGCAAAATAGAAATTGAAAGAATCCAGCAATCACCTCCTGAAAGAGATCCCCAAAAGAAAACTCCTAGGAATATTATAGCCAAATTCCAGAGTTCCCAGGTCAAGGAGAAAATATTGCAAGCAGCCAGAAAGAAACAATTCAAGTATTGTGGAAACACAATCAGGATAACACAAGATTTAGCAGCTTCTACATTAAGGGACCAGAGGGCATGGAATATGATATTCTGGAGAGCAAAGCAAGAATCACCTACTCAGCAAATAACCTCAGGAGAGGAGAATTTCTTTTCTCCAAGTTTCAAACCTCTCTTACCCCTGCCTTTTTGTTTGCAGGGGTGGAAAATCTTCGGCCTCTTGAGGCCACACGTGATTTTCTAGGTCCTCAAGTGTGGCCCTTTGACTGAATCCAAACTTCACAGAACAGAAATTTTATTGTTCAGTGAGTTTGGATTCAGTCAAAGGGCCACATTTGAGGACCTAGAGATTTAAATATCTTCTTCCTATTTCCCCCCAATTTTATCTTTTTTCCCCCTCAAGCTTTTATATAGATATTTATAGATTGATCTATAAATCAATATATGTACAAATATAAATATATGTATAGAATATAAACTTGAGGGAAAATAGATAGTCAAAATAATCTATCTCTATAGAGCCTAAATGGTCAAAACCTCTCATGAGTTAGAGTTTTTTGGATTGTACTTTTGATAGCATTTACATTTCAAAGGATGTTTCTTGTTGCACAAAATTTATAATATTGCAAAAGAATACCAGTAAATAAAATGTAATCTGAGAAAGATGAAAGATATATTAGTAAAATTATCTTCAATTAAATAGAAGATAAAAATGTCTAGCTTGTTGTGATTAAAAAACCAACCAATGGGGCAGCTAGGTGGTGCAGTGGATAGAGCACCGACCCTGGATTCAGGAGGACCTGAGTTCAAATCTGGTCTCAAACCAGATACTTGATACTAGCTGTGTGACCCTGGGCAAGTCACTTAACCCCAATTGCTTCAAAAAAAAAAAAAAACACACACACACAAAAAACAAAAAAGCGAAACCCACCAAGTTAAATTTTTTTTAACCATGTTGTTTAACTTTTAACATATTTTCTTGAGAACATGAATTGTTTCCATTGTCAGTAATATAAATCCATTGTTTACAGTGCACTCACCCTTGAGGATGAAAAGAGAATGTTGTCAGTTTTAATTAATGGATTTATAAAAATGGTAAGTGGTGGTAGGGGGGTGTGGAGTAGAAGTTTAGTTCATTTGAAAAGTGACTATGCATATATATATACACATAAAAAATAATATAACTTTTCTGTTTTCTGGTAAAATTTGTTAAAAAGGAAATTTTCTCTATATTTTTGTTGGAATTATTTAGAAAATGCCTCAATCAATGTAAGTATCTTGTCATCATTTTGATTCATGTTTTTCAAATCTCCATATGTGGTAGTCATGCCTTTCTTTGTTGAGGTAACTTTGAGGCAGGAATTAAAGTAACTAGTTTACTTTGAAAATGGGATCATATTCAGCAGCTAGCTTGCTTATATGAAATGAAATATAGAATTGGATGTTGATAATAGGTTAGATTCATGAGCCCATGTTAGAAAATGCAATGGTGCATTTTATTACCCTATTGATTTAGATATTCATTTATAATGTGATGTTTGTAGTTTTGTATTGCTTTTTCTGAAAGTCACAGAAACTAACGTAAAGGAACAAGAGGCATTCTAAGGAATTCTAACAGCCTTGTTGAGAACACGTGTTAAATCTCCTTTTGGCTAAGTATGGGGAGGAAGAGATGTTTGACTTTCCTGGGGAATCAGTCCTACTCAAAGATGGGAAGAGGGAGAAGCCCCTTGGATGAGAAGTTTCTTTTCACATTTTCACTTGCCATCCATGAGCTACCTAGAATAGCAGCACTATTAATAGTAGGAGGATTTTAATATGATTCTTATTAGGAAAACAGTTGATAAATGGCTTTAGAGAACAGATATATGTTTTTGAAAAGGCCATAACCATTATAAAATTCCTTTAATTCTCTTTTAGGTGCTTTCCCCTAGTAATCCATTCCATCTTAAGATTTTGGAAATCTCTTAGAAATTAGAGAACAATGGATACCTCATATACTGAGGTAAATTTCAAGTCATTTTAAATTGTTGTTCAGTCATTCAGTAGTGTCTGACTCTTCATGACGCCATGGACTATATTGTTCATGAGGTTTTCTTGGCAAAGATATTGGAGTGCTTTTCCATTTCAGGAAGAAATGGATTAAGCAGTAGATTAAGGCAAACAGAGGTTAAGTTACTTGCCCAGGGTCACATAGCTACTAGTTGTCTGAGGCTGGATTTGAACTCAGGTCTTTCTGACTTTAGACCCAGTGCCCTATCCCCTGAGCCATCTAGCTGCCCATTTAGATCTTTAACTTTTTTTGTGTCATGGACACCTCCATTTTAGATTAGGGAGTCTTTAACTTTTTTTGTTGGGCAGCTGGGTGGTGCAGTGGATAGAGCACTGCGCCTGGAATCAGGAGGGCCTGAGTTCAAATTGGGCCTCAGACAATTAGTGTGTGACTCTGGGCAAATCACTTAAACACTATATGCCTCAGTTTCTTCATCTGTAAAATGAGCTGGAGAAGGAAATGGCAAACCACTCCAGTATCTTTGCCAAGAAAATCCCAAATGGGGTCATGAAGAGTGTGATATGACTGAATAACAACAAAACTTTTTTTGTGTCATGGACCTCTTTGCCATGGACTGCTTCTGAGAATGTTTTAAAATTTAATATTTTATTTTTCCCAATTAAATGTAAAAACAATTTTTAACATTCATTTTTAAAAATTTTGAGTTTCGAATTCTCTCCCTCTTTCCCTCTACTTCTACCTCATTGAGAAGGCAAACAACTTGATATAGGTTATATATGTGTAGTTGTGCAAAATGTTTCCATATTAGTCATGTGAAAAAAAAAACAGACCAAAAAAGAAAAAGAAAGAAAATTTAAAAATATATGCTTTGATCTTCATTCAGACTCCACCCATTCTTTCTCTGGAGATGGATAGCATTTTTCATCACAGGTCCTTCAGAATTGTCTTGAATTTTTGTATTGCTGAGAATAGTTGTCATTCACAGTTGATCATTGTAGGCGCAGCTAGGTGGTACAGTGGATAGAGCACCGGCCCTGAAGTCAGGAGGACCTGAGTTCAAATGTGACCTCTGACCAAACACTTGACACTTACTAGCCATGTGACCCTGGGCAAGTCACTTAACCCCAATTGCCTTAAAAAAAAAGTTGATGATTGTACAATATTGCTGTTACTATGTATGATGTCCTCCTGATTCTGCTCATTTCACTTTGGATCAGTTCATGTAAGTCTTTCCAGGTTTTTCTGAGAGCATCCTGCTTGTCATTCTTATAACGCAATAGTATTCCATCACAATCATATACCACAACCTGTTCAGCTATTCTGTAGTTGATGGACATCCCCTAAATTTCCAATTGTTTGCCACCAGAAAAGAGCTGCTATAAATATTTGCCTACACATAGGTCATTTTCCTTTTTGTTTTTAACTCTTTGGGATAAAGACTTAGAGACCTAGTAGTGGTATTGTTGGGTCAAAAGGGTATGCATGGTTTTATAGCCCTTTGGGCATAGTTCCAAATTGCTCTACTGAATGGTTGAATCAGTTCACAACTTCACCAACTGGGCATTAGTGTTTCAATTTTCCTGCATCCCTTCCAACATTTATCATTTTCCTTTTCTGTCTTATTAGCCAATCTTATAGGTATGGGGTGGTATCTCAGAGTTTTAATTTTCATTTCTCAAATCAATAGTGATTTTTGGAGCATTTTCATATGCCTATAGGTAGGTTTGATTACTTCATCTGAAAACTGCCTGTTTGTATCCTTTGACCATTTATCAATTGGGGAATGGCTTTTATTTTTACAGATTTGGCTAGGTTCTCTATATATTTGAGAAATGATGCCTTTATCAGAGAAACTTGCTTTAAAATTTTTTTTCACGGTTATGATTATTCTGTATTTCCCTCCATCTTATTTTCCCCGTTTATCCTACTCTTGCTTTCCTTTTACCCTGTCTATCCTCAAAAGTTTTTTGATTCTGACTACTACCTCCCCTAATCAGCCCTCGTTTCCATAGTCCCACCTCCTCTATCCTTCCTGCTTTGCTATAGGGTAAGATTGATTTTTATGCCCAACTGATTGTATCATTATTCCCTCTTTGAGCCAATTCCAATAAGAGTAATTTTCATGTGCCCCTCCCCCCATTTCAAAATGTTTTTAAATGTGTAAAATACATAAGGAAACCAATTTTATTGAAATGTATTTATCAAATTTTTTAAAGTTCTTGGATCCCAGGTTTAGAAGCCTTCTTCTAGATAAAATATAAAAATGATGCTTTTTTCAAGTTTTATTGCCCATCAGTAAGAAGAAACATAGAAAAAGATCAATCCCATCCAAAGAGATATATCTTGTGAAATTAATAGATATGCCTTAGGACTAACTATCCTAATATCTTTGAAGTTTTTCTTATACAATGCTCATCATGGCAGTAAGTCATCATTTTCATCCTGATTATAAGAAGCCCAGTGGGTGTGTAGATTGTATTAGATCTCAGATACATTGGTCTAGGTGCTACCCCGATGAGAAATTTTACTCAGTCTCTCAGCAATTAAACTTCCTAGCATCATGAATCATTCTATCCTGGACATTCAAAAATATAGAAATTTTAATTTTAATTAGCAATGGTATGAAAAAATAGGTCAATATCAGCCTTTTGTTGAGAATTTGGATAACCTTCCCAATTTCCCTATTTCGGTCAGAAGCACCATTAATCTTTTTGTTTCTCTAGCTGATAATCTTTAGTTTATCTTTGACTTTCCTTTCCTTGATCTCTTATATTCATTCTCATCAAATCCTGTGAATTATTCCTTTGTAATATTTCTCAAATTTTTCCTTTACTCTCTATTCCTTGTGTTATCCCCACAATCCAATTGCTTATCACTTCATGCCTGGATTACTGCAAAAACTTTCTAATTTGTCTTCCCAGTTTTTAATATGTCTTTCCTATAATAGGGACAATATATATACTAAGAAAGACTCTGCCCTATTGGTCAGGCTAGTTTCTTTTAAGATTTTGCCATAATTTGGCTTCTTGTGTCCTGAAAGTCAAAGAAACTGTCTCTGAGACTTAATTGATTCAGGGGGATAAGACTCGAGCTGCTAATATGGTTTCACAGTTACCTAGGGCATAAAAAATTTAGCCCACCAGGAGTCAGTGTCCCCTCAGACTTGGCAGAAGATGCCCCACTGCCATGAAAATCACCATACCTCTGATCCAACACCAGCTCTTGACCACATGCATTTCCATGTGAAGAAAAGGGTGAGGGAAGAGGACAACTGTATTTACCTGAACCAGTGCTGCATTCTTGTTGAGTATCCTTTTCTTGCTATCGCTAGGTAAACCTCCTTCTGTTAACTGTTAGATGACCTGTTACAATCCCAAATATGAACCACTGAACTCACCTGAGTTAAACCTGATCTACAAGCTTTTTCCATCTATTTTTTGTGTAGTATTTATTGGATTATGTCTAAAATACCACTTCCATTGTGTTAGTCACTTGTTCAAGGGACCTATAGAAAATCCCTGTTATCTTTTCCATTGAGTCTGAACTTACTTACTTTTAGGCCCTCCAAATCTGGTCCCCTAGTTATCATATCTTATTTATTCCTCAGTATGAAGCTGCTACTCTAGTTTTACTATTCTCCTTAATTTTTACCATTGCTTAGTATGTATCTTTGTGCATACTGCTACCTCATTCAGGACTGTCCTCTCTCTTTTCCTCCTATTTATAATATACTCACCCTTCAGGGTCTGCCTTGTTTCCCCTGTTTAATAAATCCAGCTTCTCTGGGTACTTCAGCCCACACAAATAATTTCCTTTCCTTAATTATACTTAAGTCCCCAAACATAATTTAGCCTCTAATTGTGGTGCCTTGTGTATTTTTTGTTTGATGTGTGTTTCCTATTTCCCCAACTAGATTTTCAAGTTTCACAAAACACCTTAAATGGGAATGATGTCTTGTAATTTTGTATATCCCAGACAGCCTAACACGATTAGCACTAACCGTTCAATGATTGATTTTTATAGCGTGAAAAATTATTCTAAAGTCTTTTAGGAGCCACTCATATTCTCTTCATCCATTAATCAATTCCCTCCCGCAGTATTTTCCTTCTGCCCCTTTCCTCTAAAGTTCCCCTTGCCTAAAGTATTTCTCTCACCTCCTTCCTTTCTAATTCTTACCCATCCTTTAAGGCTTTGTTTGTCTCCATTACCCTTGATTTATTATTCCAAACGAAACTAGAGTAGGATGACTTTTTCCTCATTAGAACTCTTTATACATATATTTTCTGTGCTTCATTTTGGCACTTACATTTTTTCTCCCCAGTTTGATTGTGAGCTCCTTGGAGAAACAGTGATAGTATTTTATACTTCTTTATTAGCCTCAGTGCCTAGCATAATCTCTTGTACATTGTGGTAGCTGGGTAAATATTTGTTGATGAAGTATTATGATATTCTAACTTTTACATATTCCACTTCAGTGGTTTCTATTTCCCACTCACTCTGTGATGGAGGCAGGTACCAAGGCAATATTAACTCATTATTATCTCATCAAATTATCTCATCATATTATCTTATCAAAATCCATCAATCAGGAGCTTCTGAATGAATAGAATAACCTATGACTTATCCTCATATTTCTTCCTGATCCTAGGTTTCATTTGGTCGTGACTTTGAGCAACAGTTGAGTTTTTATGTGGAGACCAGGTCAATGTTTTGCAATCTGGAACCTGTTCTTGTCCAATTGATTCATGTAAGTGTATACACAGACCTGAATCTGGGTTTTTAATGGTCTGCCATTGCTATTGCTTTCTTGGTTAGGAAAAGCAGAGTTTACTAATGTTAACAAAATCATTGCATAATGGTTTTGATTCAAGTTTTCTCTTAAAATTTAAATGCTACTATTTCAGTGTATCTCCAGACAAGGATACAGATGAACTTAAGTTAAGTGGCTTGTATTGATTTTGAATGTTAGACCTGAAGCCCTTGTTAAAAAATTAAAAAAAAGATTATTATAGCAGTTTTCCACCTCTACAAAAAGACTACATGTATTCTATTTTACATTTCACTTGTGTGTTTAAAGGGAAACAACTTTTTTTTGTTCTCAGGGTTAACTTGAAGTCAAAAGAATTTTGAAGTAGTGATTCACCTAGTCTACGTACCTCATTTTATGTATCTTATAGCTGAAGACACTGGGGCCTTGAGAAATTAAGAGTGACATAAGTAGTTAGTAGCAGAACTGGAATAGACCCCACATTTCCTGATTTCATGTGGCTTATTGAATTTTCATAGCAGAAGTAGAAAATAAAAATAAGCAAGGAAATTGAGACATCTTTAAGAATTCCTTAGTCCAAATGTGGATTTAAAGTGAGCAAATTTTAGTGCAGGCAGACCTCTATGATTTTTTGAAAAGGAGATTATTAAATTTTTTTTGTTTCTAACAAGAAATAATCCTTGTACATTTAAATAGCTTTGTATGTTTATTTATAGTTAACTACTGCTGTACTCAAGAAATAGAAATTAGAATAAAAATCAAGTTTCTTAAAAGACCTATGTCTATTTCATGCACAGTCCTCTCCTGTTCTACAATGTACACGGAAATGCTCATTTTATTTGGTGTTTGCTAGGTTCGGAATAAAAAAAAGACCTGTGACTAAGTTTTAGTAAATATTAAATGATGAATTGTGAGGGTGATAATCTGCTGCCATATTTGAAGCACCTTTTAAAGTCAGGTTTTTATTTTTTTATTTTATTTTTTTTTAATTTTGAACTTGGAGATAGTGTAGAGATCATCCATACCAGCAGGAATAGGAAAATCTGAATTTTTTATTCTAAATTATTTATTCTAGGCATAATAATGTTAATCTTACCATTTCATGAGAATTGCTAATTTGACGAGTTTGTTTGTTTTATCACTCTCATTGGAGTGTTTTGATTAAGTTTAAGTGTGCATATTTTTACTATTTTGACAGCCTAATGGTAGGTATTGAGTGGTGCTTTGGAAATATTTAGATGTCCCTCACATTAACTATTTCTATATAAGCTGAGCATAGAACTTTGGCCAGTGATCTGTAGTCTGTTATAAAAGTTGTGTTTCACAGTTAATTTGGATAAGCTATAGCGGCACATTGACGATTAACTTTTTTTTTTTAATTTACTTCAAAACTCTTTAGAGTGTGAACAAGTTGACGATGGAAACAAGAAGAGTAATGAAAGGAAATCACTCCAGAAAGACTGCTGCATTTGTCCGGGTATGTTCTGAAGAGAAAAGATTCTTGAACTCATTATACTAATTTTTTATTTAACTTTTTACTTAGTAAACAGTTATTAAAGTAAAAGAATAATAAAGCAGTTGTTAAGTAGCAGGATGGTCTAAATACTGATTTTTCAAATCACTCACAGATAAATAAATTTTCTTTAATTTCTCCATTAGCAGTAATATTTGAAGGAGAATTGCAAGAAAGTTGATGTCAATTATGTTAAAGGTCATCAGAAGATTAATTGTCTTTCTCATATGCTCTTATTGTAACTGATAAGAAACACTTTTTCATTTGGAAATTCAGATTTGAGGAGCTCTTAGAAACTTCCTTTTTTATTTTTTTATGGAGAGTAGGATCTAAATTCAAACTTGTAGGGGTGGATTTCAATACATTTACCTGAAAAAAAATCTATTTTTAAAAAGTAGAAATATCAAGCTACCACGTTGGCACCAAAGATGTGTCCTGAGATGTAATAATAATCTTTTCCTTTCTCTTTTAGGCCTGTGTTGCCTTTTGTTTCATTACAATTCCTTCCTTGACTGGTATCTTCACACGTCTTAATCTCTATTTGCATTCAGGTCAGGTCGCCTTGGCAAATCAGTGCCTTTCCCAAGGTAGGTTTATGTTTTTTCCTGCTAAAGCAACTTTTTTTTTGTTTCAGAAAGAACTCTGTGATGTATCTGTGGGTTCTTTGTTTTAGAAAAGACCAAGAGAAGTAAATAAATTATGAGTTTTAAATGAGTTTATGAGTATGCACATACATTTTGTATGTAAGGGAAGCTTTGGCCACCTAAATATCTACACTCTTTAAGATGTTTTCCTGTAAGGACTTTATAAAATAATCTATCACAGACAGACTGGGTAAGGTGGCGCAGACAGATTGGGTTTTGTGTGTCTAGTGATTCTATAAATTAAAAATATTTAATAGTTATATATCAAAAAGAGCCAACCATCATTCCATATTTTGGAAGCTTGAAAACACACAAATGGACGCAAATCTTTTTGAAAACAGAACCACTTAGCTAAGTGTTATGGGTGAGAATGATGCTAGAGTGCCTTTGGAGTGTTCTTTCTAGAAAAGGTACAGATCCTATGGACTTTAGAACAATAATTTCATGTTTATTTAGAATATAGTTGAATGAATTCAAATTACTAGAAATCTTCTATAATATTGTACAATGACAATTGGCTATTTCACTGATGACCCCAAGGCTTTGAAATTTCTCAAGTACCATTTGAACCATTAAAGAAAGATTAAATAACTTTAAGTAGGCTTTTACTAAAAATGAATCCTTTTAATTTCAATTAATTGCTTATTGAGTGCTTACAACATGCAAGATGCTGTGTTAAGCATAATATTCAGTTCTCTCATATACAAAACTGATAGTAGCTCTTGTTAGCCTGAATATGATAAATGAACCCCATCCATTTAGTAGTTATATAGTGTAGGAGATGGTGCCCTGAACTTGGAGTTGAGAAGACCTGAGTTAAAAACTTTGTTCAGTCACTTACCAGATATGTGACCTTGGGCAAGTAATTTTGCTTTGAGAGGATCAGTTTCCTGTAAAATGAAGAGGATAATGGCACCAATCTCACAGGATGTTGAGAGGATCAAGTGAGATAACATATGCAAAATGCTTTACAGACCTTAAAGCACTCTAGCTGTTCAGCTCTTATAGGGGTGAAAAAGAACTTGAAACTAATGGGGGTGCCAATCAGAATGATTGGATCAATTGTGGTATATGAGTAATGGAACACTATTTTGCTGTAAAAAATGGCTAAGGATACAGTTTTAGAAAATCCTGAGAAGACTCGTATAAATTTATGTAAAGTTAAGTGAGTAGAACCAGAAGAGTTCATACAATAAAAACAATATTGTAAAAATGAATAATTTTGAAACACTGAGCAGTGCAATGACCAGTCATGATTAAACATGCTACCAACCTGACAGAGAGGTGATGGACTCAAGGTACAAATTGAGACTTATATTTTTTGAACTTGAAAATTTGTTTTGACTGCATATTTGTTAGAAGAATCTCCCCCCCCCCAAAAAAAAGGGAGAGAGAGAAAGAAAATAGATTTTTCTTAATGAAAAAAATAAAATTAAAAAAGGTAAACCACTATTGCAAGAAATCCTAGCTATTTTTCATATAAATAGGATTTGTTTGAATTGAAAATATATATTAAGATCACAAAAGTAAAAATGTGATTATTTATTGGCTGAATTTTATTTTGTATGCCAAAATTAACCTTCTACCCTCTGCTGTTGTTTTTCCAACTAGGCAAGATAGCTTTCAGATTTCTTTTTATTCAGAAAATACTTATCCTTTTAATACATGATTCCTTTAAACATGATTTTAAAAAATAACTTTTTAAGATCGTAAGATGATGGATTTAGAGCTGTAAGAGACCTCAAAAGTCATCTACTCCAACCACCTGACTTTACAGACTAGGACCCTGAGGCCCATTGGCTTAGCCTGAGGTCACCCTGAGTGGCCGAAGCTAGGATTGTAACTTTGATCCTCTGACCCCAAAATGAGTGTTCCTTCCACTGCACTTGTACCACCTCCCAGTCTAAAGCACAGGCTTAAAAACACTGTCACCTTTCACCTCCATGTAATTTTGGTGCATGATATGCATCAATTAGTTGACTTTTTTTAGTATGAGGACTGACCAGAAGACAGAGTGGATCTGAAAAATGTGTGGTAGCTGTCAATGTAAGGTGTTGTCATTAACTTGCACAGAATTATCCAAATGTACTGAAGAGTAATTGGGCATATAGCATCTTACTGTATTTATACTTAATAATTTATATGATTATTTTACTTTAGTATTTCAGTTTTGTGGTACTAAACCTTAAAAGCTTATTATTGTACTTAAAACCACTCACAGTGGTTATAAGCCAAAATAAATAATGCATTAAATTGCTGAGAATATAGAGCAAAACATAAACGAAGTCACATAAATATGCTTCATTGTCAACCCCCCAAAAGCTCCAGCTGCATAGAGAGTACCAAAGTAGAATAATCTATTGGTAATTTATTCCCTTGTCTCATCTTCCTTTATTAGCCTGTGATTTTTACCAGAGCAGTCTTGTGACAAATGAATTCCCAGCTAGCCCAGCCCAGGAAGCTGACTAAGGATTACAGCATGTGACCAGCAGTCCATTTTTTTGTTAGAAAGTGGTGTTACCCGTGGCATAAGCCTGTTGGTATTTAGAACAAAGCTGGCTCATAGGCTCAAGTCTTTAGGACAAACAAAAGACTTGCTAAATCAGTTGTTTGGTTGCGTGTATCTCGCTTGGAGACAGCTGAAATAGTTTTTAATCTAAGTCTGTTCTTAATTTTTTTTTTTTTTTTTGGTTTTGTTTGATTTGTTCTGTACATTCTGAGAGGCACTGGCTGTGATGCGTTAGAAAGCTTGCTGGATTTGGAGGTTAAAGAACTTGAGTTTGATTCCCAGCTCTGCTCCTTACTACCTATGTGATCTTGGGCATGCTACTTAACCCCACTCTGGGCCTTATTTTCTTTCTCTTTAAAATGAAGGGATTGGGCTACATGTTCTTTAGGTCCCCCAAATCTGTAAGCAATCATGTTGAACTCCCATGCCTTTTACTCATCAGTGGTTCCTTCTCTTAGGTTCATGATTGGGTTTCACTAGAATCACAATTCTTTGCCCTTTATAATTCCTTCACTTTTGTGAGTTCTGTTCTTGGATTACTTTCAAAATATAAAAATAGAGCAAAGGGGTCCCTGCTCTTTTGGCATTGCTTTGTTTCAGATCATGGTTCTGGCACCATAGATTCAAAAAGGGCCTTCTATAAGCTCAAAGGATAATCTTTCAGAATTAGGCCTGAGTTCTTAGCCTTGCTGGGGTACTAGCTAGCTTTCTGTCCTTAGGAAAATTTCTTGTTATCTCTGGGCTTCGTTTTCTTCATCTGAAAAATGAAGTAGGTTATACTTTATCAGAATTGGCATCTGTTTAAGGGAGAACAGCCTTTTTTAAAAATATTAAACTATAATTTTTTATATGTGTTATCTTTTATCCATTTATCTTTTTTAGTTAATAAGAAATCTTATATCAGCCTTATCTGTTCTGATTTTTACATTTTAACTTATATAAGCAAACACAATAGAAAGATAAAAGATTTATATATAGTCTCCAGAAAGCTCTTGTCATAATGTACATATGTAGCCTAGGAAATGGAGACAAGGCCCGGAAGAGTTGCTGTGTAGTCTTCTTCTAGTAGTATATTAGTGTTAGGTAAATTGACAGAAGCTTTTATGGTTCTAAAGTAAATTTTAGTTATTTCTTTGTACATATGCAAAACCTTCAGGTTTTCATAACAGGGTAAATGTTTATTTTAAAATTAAATTTTTTCAATTGAACTTGGATAATAAGACCTACTGGGTTTTTTTGAGCTTGTGCTAAAACAGCGTAGAAGAGTATGTTTATGCACACATGAGTGTGTCTATATATGTGTGTGTGTGTACATGTGTTTGTGTCTGTGTGTACATGTATATATCTGTGTATATGTGTATATACGTATGCACATACATACTTGTGGGAAAGTCATAAGTGTTACAAAAAGCAGCTATAGCAGGACATGATTTACTGATTCTCCAGAGTCGAGTAGGAGTAGTTTAGCTAAAGGAATACATACCAGTGTCTGCTGTAGATTTGGAGAAATTATTTTTACAGGAAAAGATAAAATGGATCCTAAAAAACAAAAATGAATTATAATCAGATATTTTCCTAAGTGTATAGGAATGTGAATCCAAGCTATTATGTTGGTTTGATCTTAAGGAAACAAAATGGAATTGTTTTATATTGCAATTATGTGTGTATGTGTGTGTATATATATATATATATGTAGTTATACTGCTGGCAGGCTGTAAGGTAGGAAAATGGAGATAAGGGAGAACAGAATTTTATGTTCTACTGAAAAGTAGAGCTGGAGGGTAAGAATTTTAAATGAAATGGGAGAAATGTCTTTATTTACATAATCTTTGATTTATATTCTTAATACCATATCAATTATATTTACTATATGCTCTCTTAAGTATATTTATTAGATGTGGCCATTGATTCCTTGCCTATATAATGAAGGGATGGAAATATAATAAGCTGTCTGCAACCATGGGTGCCCACATATCTCTCCAGCATAACAAATGAGACAAGAGGGTCAAGGTGGGTTGCCACCTTGAGGTCATAGGTTAAGGTTTAGAATTGGAAGAGACTCTCAGAGGTTGTCCAGCTGAACTTCTTCATTTTGCTGGTGAGGAGACTGAGACTCAGAAATAGGAAGTGATTTGCCTGAACTGAGATTTGAACCTAAGATTTGACTCCAAATCACATCCTCTTTTCACTCCTGTGTGCAAGCCAGCAATTCTGGAGCTAGCTCAAAAGAGAAGCAGATTCCACTCACATGTGTGTCCTTTTAATGTGTTTTTTTTTGTTTTTCTTTTTTATTTTTAACATGTGTTTTTAAAATTTTGGGTCACAAATTTTCTCCCTTCCTCCTTCCCCACCCACCCCCATTGAAAAGGCAAGCATCTCGATACAGGTTGTAGATGTGTAGTCATGCAAAACACTTCCATAGTTGTCCTGTTGTGAAAAACAGTATATTTCCCTTCATCCTATCCTACCCCTCATTTGTTCTGTTCTCTCTTTTGACCCTGCCCCTCCTCATAAGTGTTTGCTTTTGATTATCCCCTCCCCCAATCTGCCCTCCCCTCTATCATCACCCTGCTCTCTTATCCCCTTCCCCCCTTATTTTCCTGTAGGGTAAGACAGATTTCCATACCCCATTGTGTATGTTATTCCCTCCTTAAGCCAAATCCTATGAGAATAAGATTCACTCATTCCCTCTTACTTTCCCCCATTTCCCTTCCACTCACTGTAAAAGCCTTTTCTTGTCTGTTTCATGTGAGATATTTTACACCATTCTACTTCTCTCTTTCTCCTTCTCTCAGTATAAATTCTTTCTCACCCCTTAATTTTATTCTCCAGATATCACCCCTTCATCTTCAACTCACCCTGTGCCCTCTATCTAGCTATCTATACATACATATAATTTTTTTCCCTCCCACTATCCTAATACTGACAAAGGACTCATGAGTTACAAATATCATCTTTCCATGTAGGAGTGTAAACAGTTCAACCTTAATAAGTCTCTTATGATTTGTCTTTCCTGTCTCCTCTTCATGTTTCACTTGAGTCTTGTATTTGAAAGTCAAATTTTATATTCAACTCTGATCTTTTCCTCAGGAATATTTGAAAGTCCCCTATTTCATTGAATAGCCACTTTTTACCCTGAAGTATTATACTCAGTTTTGCTGAGTAGGTGATTCTTGCTTTGCTATCCAGAATATCATATTCCATGCCCCCCGGTCCCTTAATGTAGAAGCTGCTAAATCTTGAGTTATCCTGATTGTGTTTCCACAATACTTGAATTGTTTCTTTCTGACTACCTGCAATATTTTCTACTTGACCTGGGAATTCTGGAATTTGGCTATAATATTCCTAGGAGTTTTCCTTTTGGGATCTCTTTCAGGGGGAGATCGGTGGATTCTTTCAATTTCTATTTTGCCTTTTGGTTCTAAAATAACAGGGCAGTTTTCCTTGAGAATTTCTTGAAAGATGATGTCTAGGCTCTTTTTTTGATCATGGCTTTCATATAGTCCAATAATTTTTAAGTTCTTTCTCCTGGATCTGTTTTCCAGGTCAGTTGTGTTTTCCAATGAGATATTTCACATTCTCTTCCATTTTTTCATTCTTTTGGATTAGTTTTACAGTGCCTTGATTTCTCAAATTGTCACTAGCTTCCAATTGCTCCATTCTAATTTTTAAGAAAGCATTTTCTTCAGTAAGCTTTTGGACTTCCTTTTCCATTTGGCCAGTTTTGCTTTTTAAGGCTTCCTTCTTCTCATTGGTTTTTTGGACCTCTTTTGCCATTTGGGTTAAGCTATTTTTTAAGGTGTTATTTTCTTCAGTATTTTTTTGGGGTCTTCTTTAACATCATTCTCAGTTTTTTCTCCACTTCTCTTTCTTGCTTCTCAAAATTCTTTCTGAGCTCTAATGGCCTGGGACCAATTCATACTTTTGTTGAAGGCTTTGGATGTAGAAGCTTTGGCTTTGTTGTCTTCTTCTGGTTGTATGTTTTGATCTTCTTTGTCAGCAAAGAAAGATTCTGTGGTCTGACTCTTTTTGCACTGCTTGCTCATGATCCCGGCCAATTACTTGAGTTATAAGCTCTTTGTTAAGGTAGGAGTCTGTTTCCAGTGTGGAGAACGTACTGTCCCAAGCTTCAGGGGTTTTGTGCAGCTGTTTTCAGAGATACTTCTAGGGACCTTTAAGTTTTCAGTTTTTCCAAGGTGCTATGATCAAGGGTGAGGTATTTACTCCTTTCCTGGCCTTTGCTCTGGTTTGTGAGTGACCACAAGCACTCTTTTCTGTCTTGGAACCGTGAGGAGGATTTCCTCTCCACAGCCACTACAAGCTCCACCACACCAGTGCTCCTCGTCGCCCCAGGACAGCCACCCAGAACTGTGACCCAGATCCAAGCTCAGGCAAAGGAAGAGAATCCTGCAACAGCAAAGAGATTCCTGCAAGCCCCCTCTGATCAGCCACTTGATTCCGCCTCAGTTTGTGGGCTGAGTTCAGGAAGTAGCTGCCGCCCTGGGGCCGAGCTGGGGGAATGGGGCTGGGACCCTGAGCTTCTCTTACCGCAGAAACAGACTTTTCCTACTGACCTTCTAAGTTGTCTTTGGTGTTCATGGGTTGAGGAGTCTGAAAACCGCCAAAGCTGCCTGTGATTCAGTCCTCTGAGGTCTGCTCCGGTTAGCTTCGGCCTGCGCACCCATGCTGAACTGCATTCCTCTCCCAGCCTGATACAATATACCTTTCTGATCAACCATCCAGGTTATCTTGGGCTGGAAATTTATTTCACTGTCTTTTTGTGGGTTCTGCTGCTTTAGAATTTGTTTAGAGCCATTTTTTATAGGTATTTGGAGGGGTTTGGGGGAGACCTCAAGCAAGTCACTGCTTTTTCTCCGCCATCTTTCTTTTAATGTTTTTACTGCAAAACTGCTTAATAGGCTGCAAGATTTTCATGTAGAACTAAAACACAACCAAGCTGTTATAATAAGTCAAGGATAAATGTAGGAATTGAACTCCAGATTTGGTGTTAAGGGTGTGATGGGAAGTGTAAACTCAGCTCCTTCTTGGCCATTTTTCAGTGTTTTGTTTTCCCAGATGATTACCAGCTCCTAGATGGCAATGCTTGATATCCTTTGTTTAGAAGCTCAAGAGGAGAAGGGAGGGAGAGATAGGTGTAAAAACAGCATTACAATATAAGCTTCAATATAGTCCAGTTTAGGACACAGGTCAAATCCTATGCCTTTTTTTTTTTTTTTTTTTTTGTAAAGAATGATCACGAAGTAGCATTTTGGATAGATATTAGCAACTTGATTTCAGGATCACCCAGACTCACAGTGATCTTTCTTCTCTGAACTCTTACAGTACACAGTATTCATACTAGTCATTTGGTATGTGTGATATACCATTCTGCACTCTGACTTCTCCCAGCTTAACCACATCCTTATAAAATCAGTAGGGACAAATACACTTTGGTGTATGTGTGAGATTTTTCTTTTTCAAAGATACTTATGAGTGGGAGATTTGTTTGCTGGAATTAAGAGCAAACAATCAGTCCATCCTATTTATATGCCTTGTTTTTGTAGGTAAATTTGTAAACCCCTAAAGGTCAGAAATCAGGTCTTGTACTTTGTCATATCCCTCACAGACTCTGGCACAGTGCCTTGAACACAGATGTGCTAATATTTGGTTGGTTTCTTGGAATAGTCACCATAAGTAGTCAGTAGCTAAACTTTTTAGTGTAAAGGGATTAGATTGATAAGGTATAAATTGTGGAAGATGAGCGTGTAAGAATATGGCCCCACAGGGACTATCATTTGGCTCTTTTTGTATCTCCAGGGATTAGCACAGTGCCTGGCACATAGTAGGCACTTAATATTTTTTGAATTATTGATTTGAAAGGACTAAGGATGTTTAGTGTGAAAAAAAGGAGAGGGATAGAGAAAGAATAACTGGTGTTCAAGTATCTAAAGGTCTCTCTTGTGGAAAAGGAATTTTATTTGTTCTTCTCGACCCCAGAGCCAATGACTTCATTTGGATGATGTAAGGAAAAATTCCAGCTGTCCTTTGCAACACTGAAATTCTGGATTAACTAAAGTAAAAGACAGTTATGTCTCTACAATAAAGTCTTTTCCAAGAAAAGAAAAAAATAATATGGCTCCATTATTAATGTTCAGAATGTTCTGTGAGACAAATCTTTTAGGAATATTAATTTTTCTTTAAGGAACAAAGGGTAGTTAAGAAAGCCCTGCTTCAGAATGTAGATTTTAGTATACATATTCTTCTTGTTAAATGCGGGCTTTATTCCCAGTAAATTAAATGTTTGTTGTTGAAGATGTTTTTCTGGTATTGGATAGAATTCCAGTTTTAATTTGTGATGCTATGAACAAGTATAGTTTCTCTTTGCATCATTGGAAATCATTTCTGAGTGGAATTATACTCGGACCATGAAAGTCTTTGATCTGTTGAATATTCTAAAATGTTAGTTGTCAGGTCCATATTTTGATTATTTTGCTGTTCTTATAGCCTGTGCTTTGGGAATTGTGGAAGGGAGAGGAGCTCTTTGTAAAATATGCCCACACTCATTATCTTCCTCCTAAATTCTGAAGGGTAGTGTGGTTAGCAGATGGAGAGTTGGCCTTCCGTTCAGGACTCAAGAAGACTTGGATTCAAATGACACATATTGCTTCTGTGACCATGGGCAAGTCACTTAACTTCTTGGTGCCCCAGACTACTCTTTAGACACTAATGTGCTACAGAGACCATCGGTATTGGTGGATGGGGTTTCCACACTAGATGTTCATCACATTGACAAAAACACAAATACAAACTCACCCCAAAACATTCTTCTAGGAAGATTTCAACTTATCTTGAGTTCTATAGATGATAGAAACATAGTTTTAGAGATGTATGGAATCTTAGAAATCAAGTCCAAATTCCTCATAAGTAGGTAGCAGAGCCAGGATCCAAAACCAGGTGTTATGTTGCTTTGTCTGTCGTTTCATGCTGTCTGCCTCCTATGTATCCTAAATGTTGCCTTAGAAAAATACTTTAGTGAAATAGGAAGCTTCAAAAGCAGATTTTATAATAAGGGTCTAAACTGAATATTCTAAAAACTGCAGTGACCACCTTATTGAATGTACAGTATGTTCAGTAAAGTCACCTTGGCACTCCAGGAAGCTTATTCCAGTATATCCACCTCTGTGGAGTTTGGGGTTTCTGTTGGACCTAACATTGCATTGTTTGTTTGTTTTTTTGCTTGAATTCATGTGTTTCTCACAACATGGTTCACAAACCATTCGATAAATACAATATGTTTTATAGTTTGTAGAATGCTAATACATGACCTTTTTTCTTTGTTATTGTAGCTGATGCTTTCTTCAGAGCTGCAGTAAGCCTTGTTCCTGAAGTTCCAAAGATGATTAATGTAGATGGAAAGATGCGGCCATCTGAATCATTCCTTTTGGAGTTCCTCTGCAATTTATTTTCTACTTTATTAATAGTTCCGGTATGTAACAATGGCATAATTATAAGTAGCAGCTTTTTTCTTCTTGCCCTAAGAATGTCAGGAAATTAGACCTTAAATCTTCTAATGGTCAGATTTTATAATTTTGAATAACTTTACTTTTTATTGATGTAGTATAGTGTATCTCCTTTCAAACTTCTTTGGCTTTTCCAGGGTTTCGGTTTTTTTGTTCTTTGTGTGTGCCTTAGTGACGTAGCCACTTTTATTCTCACCTCTTAGCCTGATTATCTACTTATATAATGGGAGGAAAAATCAGCCCTAAGGTAGGATGTTCCTTGAAGTTGTTATTGCTTGATTAAATAATTTAAATGCATTTAGTTCACATTAGAGATTTTCTTATGTTAATTGACTAAATGAGAAGGAAGCAATGATGGAAATTCACACTCTTATGCTTAAACTCTATACTTAACTACCTTGTGGTTCTCCAGTAACTCATGTCCTCCTTTGAGAACTTTGTAGTGCCCTTTACTAACTAGGGAAGTTTATCTAGAAATGGCCAGCAGCAGGGGAAAACTAGTATTGCTAGAAGCAGTGTGAGTACCTTTCAGCCAGCTGGGCAAATCAAAGAGTTTCTTTGCCTCATTTTATAGTGAGGCAGCTGGGGTTAAGTGACTTGCCCAGAGTCACACAACTAGTGAGTGTTATGTGTCTGAGGCTAGATTTGAACTCAGGTCCTCCTGACTCCAGTGCCAATGCTCTATCCACTGCCCCACCTAGCTGCCCCTCTTTGCTTCATTTTAAAAGATGGGTGATAAATAAAAGAATAGCAAATAGGAAGACAAAGATGAGTCACATTTGTTATAAATAGATTTCTCATTGCCTTTCATATTACAGCCTTTGAGAATGAGTTTGATAAGCCTCAGTCTGGTTTCATTTATTTAAAACCAGATGGAGGTTCTTTCTGACTAGATAAACGGCCTAACATGTTTTTACCTTTACTTAAAATTTCAGTGTTAAGTATTCCTCTGGGACATCCATGCCCCTTTCTCCATTGAAGCTTTTAAAGTAGTCAGAAGTAGTGACTATTTTAGTCAACATCTAAATGGACTCTTAGATAACCAATACTATTATTCATTCAGCTTATTTAATTGATTAGTTGATAGAACAATAACTTCTAGACTTTAATGGCTTTATCCAGAGGACTGAAAGTATTTCACAGACATTTCCACTGATATTAAAAACACCTCTTCAGAGGTTAAGGAAGAACAGATTGCTCTAGTTTCCACATATTTGCCTCATCCTTGACTCTATACCCAGCCAGATTCTCTGACATGGGATTTTAAATTTTAGTATCCATAGAATATCAAATGGTTAGTCAACTCTTATTGCCTTCCTCTTTACCTTCTGCTTCTCTTCCTTCATTTGGTATTGGGTCAAAGAAGGAAGAATCTTAGTTTTCTGAGCAAACTGAAAGAATCACCTAAAGGAAGCATTTGTTCTTTCTTAGTTTGTCGTTTATGTTTTAAAAGTTCTCTTAACATAAAAGAAATGCAGTATTTAAATCTGCCATTAGTGATAACAGTTTTGACTTGGAGACTTACCCATTGTGGGTGGTTCTGGGATTTCATATGATAAGAGAATATTCATCTTTTTTTATTGTTTGTACAAATTAGTGGGTTTTTAACAAAAACTTTTATGTACGCGTAAAATTTGTATGTAATCTTGGGATTTTAGCCATTAAATTGCACCTACCTTTTTTTACTTCTCAGCACTTCTAATGGGAGTTTAAAAGTGATGAGTAATTTGATCTCTGTATTATTTAACTTGGTTTACTAGTGTGATTTTTTTTTAAGTAAAGCAATTTGCAATTTAATTTTGTTACTGTTGGTATAACTAAGGTGCCTGAGCTATTGAATATTTTCCCCCAAGTTGTGTGTTTATATAATTGTGGTTGCCCTTTAGGATCATCCAGAACAAGGAGTCCTATTTCTTGTTCGAGGTTTACTCAATGTGATCCAGGACTACACTTGGGAAGACAATAGTGACGACAAAATTCGTATCTACACCAGCGTTTTACATCTCCTCTCTGCAATGAGCCAAGAGACTTATCTCTACCATGTAGACAAAGGTAGCAATGTGTTCTTCTTTTTCACTAGTAAATATTCCAGAGTGCATGCATTACCCACCTACCTTAGTGAATCTCATGAAAGTCATAAATGAAAATATTTACAGTAGATGGCTTTTGAACTCATGTTTTGATATAGCCTTTATAGACTAAGGACTTTTCTCTATTTAAATACCTCCTGGGGAACTGTATTAGATGCCTTTTTTCCCCATAAATGCTACTAATGCTAGTGCTTCATGGATGTGGACGACCAGAACATCTCATGATCTATGAGCATAGTGGTTTATGAAGGTGCTCCCAGGCTTGGAAATTTATTCAGAGAAATTTGCTTAAATGACCAGCAGCATTGTGGCATTCTCAGATTGGTATTTTATAAAAATCTCTCACAGAGGAGTTGAGTAATGATGGTTAACAGAATCTATTGGTACTGATTAACAAAGAGTATGGTAGAATCGAGATTAGATTTGGAAAATGTAGCTGAAGCAGACTTTTAGGTCTGCTAGGTTAGGTAATAACATAGAAGAGTAAAAAAACTGTAGGTAGTTGGATTTTTTCTTTTAAAACAGATTCAAGTGAAGTCTTAGAACTTTTAGAATACATTGCAGCATCAGATTTTCAGTAATAGAGGTTGTAAGGGTGGAGTTGATAGGGAAGGAGTTCAGTTTTTTAGACGTTTAAAATTAGAGAAACTTCTTTCTTAACACAGCTGTGTTTGAATTGGATGAGGAATTGTGCCTTGACAAGTTTTGTAGCCAGAGAAGTTCTCAAGGAGGAGCAAAAAACTGCATGAATTGGATGAGTTCCAGTTTTCTGACTGCTTATTTTATCTTCATGCTGTGGCAGTTGTATAGTCTTGATACTGACTAAATCTTAAGAAGAAAAGGGTTAAATAATTATTCTGTTTATAGCTAATTACCTTACCAGCTTTATTTCAAGATTCATTGGGAGAGGCCCAAAGTTGCCTCTAGCATTATTAAAATAGCCTTGGGTTTCTCAACCCATATTCTAATATATATATATACATAGGACTACTAAGCATCTACTAGCATTCTCTAGTGCTATGATTTTGATAACCTTGTCTATAACTTTCTTGAGAAGTTTTCTTTTTTCTTGTCTGGTGTGATGACAGCACGAAAGAACATAACTGGCAAAAACCAAAAGGAATTTTCAAGCTTTAAATGTCAGGTTCATGTGTTACATAAATTGTGACAGCAAAAATTTCTTGTGCTAGGGGAAGGTTAAATAAAATCCCTGGCTTCAAGATGAAAGAACAGAATGCAATTGTGCAACGGAAGTAATTAGTTGTCCTTCTGAAAATTTGTACTCTGAGACTACAGTGGTTTATATAGGAGACATTTTGGGTGATCCGTTTGGGATAACTCACGGAAATGATGAAATTAAAAGTTCTCTGATATTAATGTTTCAATGAGGTTTAAAAAAAAAGACTCAAACAAACTTTAAAAAATTCTGTCTTATTCAGGAGGGGTTCTAAAAAATAAAATGGTAGAACTCTGTCTTCAAATCTCAGAAAAACCAAAGCCTTAATTTGTATTTTTTTGGAGAATGTTTTGCAAAAATGTATATTGAGGCATTGAATAGATACAAATATGTCAGTGTCCTCTACTCTAAGCATGTGAATGCAAAGAGGGTGGAATGAGGGAGCTTGTGGCTAAAGTTTGAGATTTTATTGAATTCTGAGTAGACTGTACTTCAAATGAGTTGACTCTAATGCCAGTATTCCAAAAAGATCATAGTCTGTGCTTTTTTCTCTTTCTACCTTCCTACCCTCACCTCCAAACCTGGGAGCCATGTTTCTTTGTAGCCTAGGATGAATATGTATTTATGTAACAGCTTCACAAATACCCATTTATTCTCTTTATGTAATGTCTGGGAAGTCTCAAGTGTGTATAGGTATATGAAGTTTTCTTTTAATCATCAAGCATTTATTGAATGTCTACTATATTCAAGTCACAGAACTAGATACTGGGAATATAGATATAAAAATAAAATAGGGGCAGCTAGGTGACACAGTTATAGAGCTCTGGCCTAGGAGTCAGGAGGACCTGAGTTCAAATGGCCTCAGCCACTTGACACTTAACTAGCTGTGTGACCCTGGGTAAATCACTTAACCCAAATTGCCTCACCAAAAAAATAATAATAATAGTAATCTCTGCCCTCAAGTATCTTACATTCTAAGAGACAATAATGTAAATCAGGATACCCAAAATTATTAAATATAAAGCAATTTGTGGGGAGGTGGAAGCATTTTTGTTGTTTTTTTTTTTGAGATTGCTATTTTAGATGGTAAGGGAGTTTTACTCACCAGCATAAGAGTTGATTCTTGTCTAAAGGAGATTAGAAATTTATATGAGAAACTATCCAGTCTGCAGTGGTAGGCAGGAGGAGTCCCTCCAGCAGCTGATGTTTGGCTGCCCTGTGGCAAATGCAGCTTCAGTCTAAGAATGACTTTCATAACTGATTTTTGGAAAGGTGTAACAGCAGCAGCAATTATCGAGGATGCCATTATTTGGCATACCTATATTCTGTAGAAGAATGATAAATTAAGTAGTGATCACCCACGTTGTAAAAAGAATCATTGGGAGGAATTTCATAAATGGCCATTCTCTTAGCACATATCTGTGTTTACAGAATACTGCTTAATAGAGAGTGGTAGGGTGAGGGGAGTCATGAAGGACTTACAGTTAAGTACTTGTTAGGAGAATTGGCAATTGCAAATATACCAAAATCAGAGCTAATCAACAGACATTTATTAAATGAATGTGCTGTCATGTGCTAATTGCTGGAGATTGAAATATAAAAAGGAAACAGTCTTTAATCTCAAGGAGCTGTGGTCTACTGTGATAAGATAAGCAATCCTGAAATTCTAATGTAAACCAATTAGAAAATGGAATTTGATTTATAAAAATATGAAATGGTTACTCATTTTTTTAAAAAAAGAAATATGTCTACTCTGTAATTTAAATTTTATTTTCTTTTTAGACATTTAATGGCTCCCAAAGAGGTGAGGGGTCAGGGGGGTGATTTACAGAATATCTTTTGAAATCTTTTTTTTTTCCTGTCAGTTATGATTATTATTGTTCGTTGCTGATGGAAACTATAAGGTTACCTGGCCTGGAGCTTGTACAGGGCTTTCTTTTTAAGTTGGTGATGTTTTGAGGCTCAAAAAATATCCATTTGTCTTATAACCTTTCTTCTCATGCATACTGGCTAATCTTCAATTTCCATTGATTGTGATCACCTCATGTCTCACTCCTGTAGCCAGGCATCTAAAACAATTGGCCAGTTGTATAACATGACAGTTCTAGGACCTTGGTCTGCACATTTAACCTACTTCCTTCTGCATAATTCCACAAACTACAAATTGCTTGTCTAGTGATACCTTGGTTATTTTCGAAGGGTTTGTGGGTTTTTAAGCCCTTCTGTACATTTCTTGTAAATATTATGAACTTTTTATCCAATTACATGTAAAGACAATTTTTAACATTCATTAAAAATTTTTTTTTGAGTTCCAAATTTTCTCCCTCCTTCCTGAAGGTCCCCCCCTCCTAAAACAGTAAGCAATTTGATATAGGTTATGTATGTGCAATGATGTAAAACACAGTAAATATTATAAACTTAAGATGCTTAGAAGTACATCTGACTCTCCCTAGCCTCACCTTCAAATCTGGGAGCTGTGTTTGAAAGCTTAGAAGAGACAATATCTGCTTAACTTATTGCAGAGAGCCATAGATGGCTCAGTCACATTTGATGATGATGAGAAAAGCGTGACAAATGACATTCTGGCAGCTGAGCCAGAGTGGCCTTAGGTTGTTTAATGAACATTTATTTTTTGTCAACACACCTGAATTCTATGTGTGTATACTAACTCTTCAGTTAGCCTTATAACTAGCTTGTTTGTACCTACCCTCTAAGACATCAGCAATAGAAGGCACTTCAGTTACCCCATCAGATTTCTTGAAGTCAAAAACAATATTTTGATCTTCCACCAACTTGAAAGTGTTAACAGGTCACTTGTGCTTATCCTTTGTGTGTCTACATCATTAATATGGCATAAATTTCTCAGACTTTTTTGTATCCTTTTGGCTTTAATGCTATATCATTTGTAAAGAATTCTCTGTGTTAAAAGTTTTATTAAGTATATTGAACAGTATAAAGAAAGACTCTTTGTTGAAGTGTCTAGAAATGATCATTTAGAAAAACGAGAATAAGCAAATGTAAAAGAATAAAGGTGAAATCATCTCTTTTGCCCCTTGAATGCAGGGATTGTTTTATTCCTGGGCTTTAAATTATTTTCTTTCATGGCGTCCCAGCCTTTTTCATTCTTAGTGACACCTGTAAATAAATTTTGGTTGTTCCATACACACTGATGAAAATTCGGTGGGATGGGAGAAAACTGGACTTAGTGGAAGTGGATGGCGGGCCTTTGAAAAGCTATATTTGGCAAGAATAATGAAGATAGAAAACATAGGTTCCTCAAATTCCATAAGTGATGGCATGGTGTCATGGGAGATTCTCTCTGTCCAAGGATGTTTAGCATGAAGGAGATAAGACTTTGGAGAGGCATAATTGCTTTCTTCACATATTTGAAGGGCTATTATGTGGAAGAGGGATTAGACCTTTCTGATTTCAAAGCAGTGTGGTGGAGAAGGAGAAGTACATTACTTGGAGTTTGGAGACTTGGTCTCAGGTCCTAGATATAACACTACCTGAGTTACCATGGACAAGTCTCAGTTTCATTACCACTAAATTGGAGTTAAAAATCCTTGCACTACTTAACATGAGGGTTATTTTAAGCGAATTGGTGGAATATTGGGAGTCATATCTTTGACTCTATATATAAGGAAAGATTTCCTGATAATTAGCACTGCCCCAAAACTGAATAGGCTTGTTTTATGTTGTGGTAAGTTCCCTATCACTATGAGTGTTTGAGCAGCAACTGGATGTCCATCTGTAAGAGCTGTGATAGAAAGGCAGTTCCTGTTATTGTAGTCTTTTCTAACTCTGAGATTCTACAATTCTAAGCCCATAGCTATGTTCGAAAGTAGTAGGATAGAGAAAAAGCTGGCAATTGATGTTGAGGAAAAAGTAAGTTTTACTGGCTTCAGCAGTGGTCTGCCCAAGGGGGGAAGAGTAGGCCCATTTTAGCTTATGGTAATGAGCATAAGGATTGAACCTGTAATTTCATTAGTATAGGGAACTTCTAGAGGAGGGAACTCCTTCTACCAATGCAGTTTATAGTTTTAGATTGTTGCCTTGAGTACTGAGAAGTTCAGTAAATTGCATCGTCACACAGTTGGTATATGTCAGAAGTGTGATTTGAACCTGGGTCCTCTTGGCCAACTTTATCCACTAGGCAGTGCTGCCTTTCTTAATGCTACATATTTATTTGGACTTTTACCCTTTATGAAGTTAACATTCCTCATAACAGCTCTATGAGATAGGTTATGCAAGAATATGTCTGTTTTATAGATGAGGAAATTGAGGCTCAGAGATGTTAAATGACTTGGCCATACATGTGTCCTCTGTGTACAGAGAGTACTTGCTGTCCTAGGCTTGTCTGAGCTGAGCTTCCCAGTTAGTTTGTTGGAATGTATTCACGTATTATTATTATTATAAAGACCTCCCTGGTGTTAAGAGAAACCTTCATCTATTGAGGAAGGATATGAAGCTTAAAGGAAAAGAAAAACCGAGTATCGTAGCTAGGACCTGAACCCAGTTTTTCAGACTCCAAGTCCCACATTGGTGTCCAAGTATTCCCTGGGAAACACTGCTCCGATGAACTTAGTTTAGGGTTCTTCCCTCTCCTCATTTACATAAGGGACTTGGAGATACATAGGAAGTAGAATAAAGTCCAGTGGGACTGGGAAGACAATTTGGGGTCAGGTCTTAGAGGGCTTTAAAATCTAAACAAAATAGTTTTCATTTGATCTTAGAGGCAATAGAAAGCCACTGGAATTGGTAGACTAAGGAAGCTACATGGTCACTTCTGAGATTGAGGGAAATTATTTTGGCAGCAGCATTTAGGTTGGGCTGGAGTGGCAAGAGAAAACTTTAAAAATGTCTAAAAATTAGTTTTAATTGGAGAATTAATTAATTGGAGAAAAAAGAAAATATATTAATTTTTTTAAAAAGATACCAAAAAAAGGAAATGCTGAATGTCTCTTGGAGTTTAAATGTCTCATAGGTGATTGATGAAAGGAGACTGAACCTCAGAGGAAAAACTTAGGGCTTGATTTGGAGATCATTGTGTCATCTCCATAGAGATGATAGGTAAATCTGTGGCAGTTGATGAGGATACCAAGAGCATAGAGGAAGAATAGGACCTAAGATAGAAACTTGGGGAAAACCTGACATTGGGGCTAAGATGATGAGCTAGTAAAGGAGCCTTGAAAAAGAGCGTCAGACTAGTGGAAAGAGAACCAGGAGAGAGAAGTGTCATGAAACCCAGAGAAGAATCCATGACAAGAGATGTCATGTGGCTACATTCATCAGCTTTATGAGTATGTATGATGGAGGTGGATGGTCAACAGGGTCAAGTGCAGCTAATAGGGTTAGAAAAATGAATGGTAAGAAGAGACCTGCAGCTTTGCCAATCAAGAGGTCTGTTAAGTAGTAACATAGGAGAGTAGTTTCCATTAAGTGATAAGGCTGGAAACTGGATTTCAAAGGTTTGAGGAAAGAAAGTGGAATCAGCAAGTACAGGCAACTTTTTCAAGGATTGGGGCCTTGAAGGAAGAGATACATAAGGGGGTAGAAGGATCTAGTGAGGGGTTCTTTTTGTTTTTGTTTTAAGGATAGAAGGATAGCCATATTTGAAGGCAGAGAAGGAACCAGTTCATAGGGAGAAGGGGGTGATTGAGGCAGTCTGTTGTATTAGACAGAAGAGAACAGGATCAAATATATAGAGAGAGAGGGTTTGGCATTAGTAAGAAGGGCCACCTCTTAGAGAATGGTGGGAAGGAGGAGAGAGTGAAAGATGATGTTGAAGGGTTTAGAGGTGAGAATGGGAGAGAATGAAACTCATATGAATGGATTCAATTTTTTCAGTAAAGTAAGAGGGAAGGAAGGTCCTTGGCTGAGAGGGGTAGAAGAGGGTAATGTATAAGAGGCTTGAGGAGGGAAAAGAAGAATTAGAATAGCTTCTGTAAGGAGTGAGAGAATCAGGCAGGAAGAAAAGTATTGCCTTGCTGCAGTGGGGCCCAATTGACATTGGACAACATGAATTTGTAATGTACTGGCATAAAGGTGAGATGTCATGTCACCACATTCATTAACTCTATGAGTATGTATGATGGAGGTGGATGGTGTGAGTAACCCAGAGCTGAGGTTTGGCAAGTCTGAATGTTGATTTGAACAGGGTTAGGGATTTAAAAGCAAAGGACTATGGAATTAAAACAGTTAATGATTAGCTTAAGATTGGAGAGAGAAGAAAGTGAAGTAAGACTAAGTGTAATGGTCTCAGAAAGTATTGAGGATTGGCACGATTTGAAGTCTCAATGAGGGCAAAGAATAGATTTAGGAAAGGTATAAGGTATAGGGAGAGGTGGAATGATACAAAGCTCTGGGTCAGAAAGGGGAATTTCAGAGTTTCTTGTTAAGGAAGTAGAACATTTGTAGGTAATGTTGAGAGCTAGTGTGTGACCATGCATCCCCATGACCATGCCGTGAAAGTCATGGATTTTAAGGAGGCTAAGGAAATGAGAGGCTAAGGAGTATGAAGGAGCATCTTTGGGGATGGTAAGATTCCCTAGTGTAAGAGCAAGAATTGGGGAGGAGAGGAAGATGCTGATCCCTGCAGGTGCTGAACCCCTTAAGAAAGGAGGAAGTAAAACCTGGCAGTTAGTATACAACAATTATCATAATTTAGATTGAGTGGAAAATTTGCGTGGATTTCAAAGGAGGAAAGGTTGCTAAGTGATAGAGGAAAAAGGAGGCTCTGGGAGTGACAGTGAAGATCAATGTGTCGGGTGTACGAGAAGGGGCAAGTGCTAGATAGGATGGCTGAGGATGTAGTGTCATCAAGGGAAGCTAGATCTCTGTCAGGTTTAGTTAATGAAAGTGTCTGAAAGAAAGAGGACCAAGATGTCTGAAGTATTTGAAAGAAAGAAGACTCTTCCTATTCTTTGCCACCACAAAAAGAGCTGCTATAAATATTTTTGTACATGTGGGTCCTTTTCCCATTTGTATGATCTCTGGAAGTGCTATTGCTGGGTGAAAGGGTATGCACATTTTTATAGCCCTTTGGGCATAGTTCCACATTGCTCTCCAAAATGGTTGGATCATTTCACAACTCCACCAACAATGCATTAGTGTTCCAATTTTCCCACATCTTCTCCAACATTTATCATTTTCCTATTTTGTCATGTTGGCCAATCTGATAGGTGTGATGTGGTACCTCGGAGTTGTTTTGATTTGCATTTCTCTAATCAATAGTGATTTAGAGCATTTTTTCATGTGACTATAGATGTCTTTAATTTCTTTTTTTGTTTTGTTTTGTTTTTGCTTTTTGGTGAGGCAGTTGGGGTTAAGTGACTTGCCCAGGGTCACACAGCTAGTAAATGTCAAGTCTCTGAGGCTGGATTTGAACTCAGTTTCTCCTAACTCCAAGGCCGGAGTTCTTTCACTGCACCACCTGGCTGCCCCTAGATTTTTTGTTTCTTAGCCTTTAAATAATGTTGAGATGTTTGTGTATATTGGATTATTTTAAGCCCCTCTGCTGAATGGAGGACCACTGAGATACTCTAACTTCCATGCTAGCATTCCCTTGAGCTCCCTTGTTTCAAGTGTGACTATAGTTTAAGTGCTCAAAGGTGATGGGGAATGTGTACTTTGAAAATAACTAATAGAATGAATTTTTTATTCTTCAAAAGCTACTGCGCAGATTCACTTTTTGTAGCATGGGTTCCATTACTAGCCAGTGGGAGGGTAAGTATAACACTGCAGGGTCTCTAGCTCAGTCTCTTAGATGATAAGATGTTTTCTTTATAGTAGCCAAGTTCCCAGGCCCAACAGGAACTTGGTTATGCCATTTCCATTTTGTTTTCCAAATTTTCTCAACATCTGTTGATGCTGTTTTTTCTTCTGACTCCCTTTCCCTTGGAAAAAGATAAAAGTTTGCTCAGGGTAGATTTCTCATGTTTCATTGTTTGTCCACTTAGTTGATTCCAACGACAGCCTCTATGGGGGAGACTCAAAATTTCTGGCTGAAAACAACAAACTTTGTGAGACCGTGATCACACAGATTCTAGAACACCTCAAAGCCCTGGGAAAAGATGAGGTATGTTGACTTGACCACCATTCATACTGTGCTGCTGTGAGAGTATATGGCTTTCCAGGCATGAAATGGAATAATTCCAGATTGGGACAAACTATTATGGTTTTTCTTTAGTTAAAACAGTTTTTATTGTTGAGATTTTCCCATCATGGCTTTTTATTCAACTGCAAAGCTACATATGGTTGTTATTTATGATGGACATAAACAGATCCATGAAACCAGAATTGCCTTTTAATTAACTTATCCTCTTCCCATATAGCCTTACCCTCACAAAGAACTTGTAAAATTTATTTTTTATGCCAAATCCATCACCTTTAGTGAATTCAGAACTTATCCTTGACAGGAGACTTAGAGTCAGGTCTTGCTTTTTCACCTTGATGATAGTTGTTTCATTCCAGTGCTGTGCTGACCACAGTTTCCATTTTGGCAGACTTGGGCAAAATTTATAAATTATGGATGGACCCTTGGTCCTTATTTGAATTCTTGTTTGGATAGATAGATCAGTCAGATTTAATTCTCTCCACCCTTTTTCCCAGGTCTGACCTGTTTCATAAATTCAAAATGCAGCCACGGTGTTAAGTGCCTTCTACTCTGTTAGGTAAAAATAATAGATAGAGGGACTGAGAGTCAGCAAGTGTGGTGTAATGGACAGAATGCTGGATTTGGAGTCAAAGACCTAAGTTGAAATCCTGCCTCTGATATATAATATCTGTGTGATTAGGGGCATAAGTCTCTTACCCTTTCTTAATCTGTTTCCCCATATAAAATGGAATCATAGTATATGTGGTACCTACCTCACAGGGTAGTACTGTGATATATGTGATCATTTTTTTAAAGCCCTTTGAATAGTTTTTACTATGTATCACACATAAATTCCAGTTAATATTATCATCATGATAATATCATTATTACTTGTGACTACTATGCTATTTGGATTTCCTTCCACTAGAGCTTTTCTTTACTTGCCTATTCAAGTTTTCAGTTCAGGCAAATGAAGATTATGAACTTTGAGTATTTCTTTTTTCCCCAATTTTAAAATAAATTTTCATTGACATATTTTGTTTTTTAGTTATTACCATAGTTTACCCCACTGTCTCCCCTCTGCCACTCCCAGAGAACCATATCATATATCAGCTTTGAGTATTTCTAATGCTTTTTCACTCTGACATAATAAAGATGATGGTCTGGTTTTTTTTATTTATTCTTGTCAATATTTCAGTTGAATTTGTGACAGTAACTCTTGGTAATACAGTGTTTTAATATTTACTTTCCTCACAATGACTCTCTGAAGTAATTAGGTTATATGAGTCTTAAATATGTCCATTTAACCAATGTGGACATTAAAGTTCTTACAAATATAAATTGGCTTCTTGAAAAACAAAATCCCTTTTCACTGACCCTTTCCAGCTTTTAAACTCATTTCCAGCTAACTGCTGTTTGTTTCTCTCTCCAAAATGAACTTGTCAGCTCTTCTTCAGTTTCCCCTCTCTCAAGTTCCTCCGTTTTGAATCCGAGTGTTTCTGTTGGGGCCCTTGTCATACACAGCTACTGCTGCGGCTCTGCTCCAGCCTTGGCAGGATCTCTTTAGGGAAGAATAAGCTTAGACTGATTTGAGTCTTTTTAGGCTCTGCAATACACATTTATAAAGTGTGTATCTTTTTTAAAAAAAAAAATGACATCTTCCCCTCCCCCCATCCCAAGAAATTTTTTTTTTTAATATAAACTCTTTGAAGAGGAAAAGGGTAATGTAAGCTAGTACTAGAGTGAGAGTAGACTTTTTTGAGAGTAACTCTATTCCCTATGCTTCCTGTGTTCACTGAATACTAGGTGCTATTCTAAGGATTATAGATCTAGAGCTGGAAGAATGACCATCTAAGATATCCAGCCTCCTAATCTTACAAATAAGGAAACTGATGCTGAGGGAGATTAAATGACTTGCCTCAAAGTCATACAGGAAGCACATATCAGAGGTGTGGTTTGAATTCAAATCCTTGACTCCCTTTCCCCTGTATTATACTACTTCTCTGTGTAAAAATTCTGTATTTACAGTTTAACAAGAGCAAAGACAGTGAAATCTCTCAACTCTGTTCTCTTGAAACTCCACATAGCTTAGATTTCTTTTGGGGAGCATGGCTTGCCACTTCACATTCTTTATTGGGGAATCTTCTTAGTCCAGCTGTCAGCCCTAAGGACTCTATTCAGTGATTTATATCAGTTTAGAAAAAAGTGGGGGAACTCATCATGTCAATTAACATTGGCATTACAATAGGAATTACAATTCTTTTTTACAAATTAGTGCTGCAGCAGAAATGCTAAAGAAAGAAAAGTCAAAATTTTTTCTCCTTTTGATTATAGATTTGGTAGTTTTTGGTCCAAAGGAGAATCTTATAATTTTGAGGAAAGAGTTGGAGACACTTGTCCAAGTTTCCTCCCAATGTGTTAATTCTCTCTGTCATCTCTAAATGATAGTTTTTCTGATGCTGCTTCAGTAATCTTGGATACAGTGAATTATGCCATTGTGGAGATACTATGTGGTATGGTAAAATGACCACTGGGAGGGGAGTTGGGAGACCGAGGTTGAGTTTTGCCTTTTGGTGCTATTATTGTGTGGTTTTAGGTAAGTGTTTAACCTAAAACATGGGAATTAGATTAAATGCATGTGAAGATCCTTTCCAACTCTAAACTTCTCAGCCACAGTATCCTCATCTGTAAAATGAGGAGGCTGAACTGAGTGACCTTTTTAGTTTCTTCCAATGGACCTTACATTTTGTAAATCCTTGTAAAACCTTAGATTCTTCTACTAATTATTAGGTTTTATTCCTATGAAAAATTATGTGAGTCATAGCCCTTTTCCTTTACTTGCTAAGCCCATCAGGTTTAGTCTCCACTTTGGAGGCCGGATAGGGAAGTGATATAATTTGGGTGAAAGGTATCTAAAACAAATGGCCAGAAATTGTTTGAAAATAAACTTCACCCAGTTGCCAACAGCTCTCTGTTTAATCAAGATTATTGTAGGTGATGTAAACTAATAAGAACCTAGTTCTTGGCCCTAGAACATCCAGTCTAAATATAAATCCTAAGCAGCATGTATGTAAATGATAACATCTTTTGGGAATGAAGACAGGTAACTCAACTTGGAATGTGCCATGATCACCATTTAAAAATAAGTTCTAGTGAACTTTGGGAGTATTTTCTGGGAACATTTTTTGACTTTTATAGAACAACAGGTATTCCCATCTGAAATGACTGAACACATATTTATATTACAGTTAAGATGTGGATTGAGTTGAAATTTAAGATTAATATCTTTCCTGAAAGGGCACTATGAAAATCTGTACAGACCACTTCCCTTTAGTAACTGAGCAAGCATTAGACCCATTGCTCATCCACACTAGAAGGACAGAAATAATGGTGTCAGATTTCTCCCTGCGCAGCAGGGAGTGTGATGCTTACAAGTTTGGAGAGCGGCCTTAATGTGAAATTTGATGGTTTCAAGTGACTCTTCTGCTTTTGGCTTGAATGCTGTGACAACCCTGCTTCACAATGAATAAAAATGTGTTTTAAAGTCATCTCAAGGGGATCATGGTGCTTTAATGAAGAACTTTATGCAGTTGTTTGGGTTGAGGTGAAGCTGGGAACCAATCCAGATTCTTAATGCTTCTTACAAGTGACAATTCTCATAAGAGAATTAAAAGAAACTCATAATTTTCTATTTAAAGCCTCCTAGGAGGGATTTCAAAAACTTGGTACTGTACTGTTATAATGTTCTTTAGTGCCTTTCTGTCCTTTTAATATTGGTCAACATAAGGGGCAGCTACGTGGCGCAGTGGATAAAGCAGCAGCCCTGAAGTCAGGAGGACCTGAGTTCAAATCCGGCCTCAGACCAAACACTTGACACGTACTAGCTGTGTGACCTTGGGCAAGTCACTTAACCCCAATTGCCTCACCAAAAAAAAAAAAATATTGGTCAACATGGTTTTTCCTTACAGGAACAAATACAACGATGTTGTTTTAAGTTAATTGTAGCATTTAAAACACAATATAGTTGTTCAAAAGAGAAGTATAATGGGACAGCTAGGTGGTAGTTATGTTCCTCGTTCTGATTTTAACAATATTTTCCACTTCAATGAATTTTAGTTTAAAAGGGATCTGTCTTTTACTTGGCCTTACTTTGAAATTTTCTTTTAGTGATGTCCTTTTAGATCAAAGTAGAGAATGGTGTCATCTTGTTACATGGAGAGTTGAATGTTGGCCACTTCAGCTGAAGTTGGCTGGATCTTCAGAAAGTGTAATTTTTGCTTAATTAGCACTAGCAGGTGAAATGGGGATCTTGCCTCTACCCTATAGTAGAAGCACCTTCATTTCTTTTATTTTCTAGGAGCTTGGATATTGGCAAAAAATTACCTCTATCTCAGTTTGATAAGCTCAATATGCATTTGATTAAGCTGACAGTTAGAGGTTAGTTACCTTTCTCTCTGCTTAAATGAGGGTATCATTTGGATTTACTCAGACCAAAGCTGAGTAAAATTTGTTAATGTAGTGGATCAGACATTACTATGCAGCTATTTTTTGAATAGGTATGTTACTTGTTTCTTTGTGACAAAAGAAGAACTTTTGACTTCTGTCTGGGGTGGGGATTTTCCTTTACAAATGAATAAACAGAAATTTATTCTCCTTCTCCTTCTCCTCTACCTATGCCCCCCCCCCAAAAAAACCAAACAAACCAAAAAAACACTCTAGAAAAGAAGGAAAACGAAATTCCAGATGTCAACTATGCTATATTAAATTAAGCTAGTTCTGGACCATCAGTGATAAACAACATAACGTTTGGAATCAAGGGCCTAAGCAGGTTTTTGACCTGAATAATATGGAGCAGAAAAAATTATGACTGTATATGAAACCTAAAATTTCTAATAGCACAGTGCTTGGTACACAGTAAGCACTTAATAAATGCTACATATAGCTTTTTTGTTTTTCAAATTTCATAGGGTAGTTCCAACACTATCCTGCTTTTCTACATGTCTTTCTGAGTTTCATCTTCTCTTTTCTGGTTTGTTTGTTTTTTTGAGTGATTCATGGAAATTCTTTTTTCTGGGTTTCCCCCCCTTCCTCTCTGGTTAGGTATCCAGACCATCTCACTGAAAAAGATTGGAGGGTCCCTTCTTTTCCTATTTTTGTAAAAAAAAAATGTAATAATGGTATTATTTGTTAGGATTCACTTGTAAATCTATCCAGTCTTGGAGTTTTTTTTCCCCCTTGGAAATTCATTTATGCTTATTAAATTTCTTTTTCTGTTATTGAGTTATTTAAATGCTCTGTTTCTTATGTTAATCTGGGTATTTTATATTTTATCAGTAGCTATTAATTTCCTATCATTATGAGCTTTTTTGATATGTAATTAGGTAAAATAATTTCTGATAATTTCCTGTATTTCTTCTTCAGTTGTTACAAATTCACCTTTTTTATTTTTAATTGGGACAATTTTGGTTTTCTTCTCTTAAAAAAATCAGACTAGCTAATTTTATTATTTTTTAAAAGCATCTAGTTTTCTTAATTCAGTTTTTTGCTTTTATTATTGTTAATCTCTTTTTTAATTATCAAAATTTCTGCTTTTCTATTTAGTTGGGTGTTTTCCATTTGTTATTGTCCTGGGTTTTTGGTTGTATCCTAATTCATTTATTTGTTATTTCACTGTTTTGTTGATGAAAACATTTAGGATTATAAATTTTTCCCCAAGGACTGCTTTAGCTGCATCCCATGAGTTTTAGTGTGCTACCTCATTATTGTTTTGTCTGATGAAATTTTCTGTTTCTATTTGTTTTGTTTTGTGTGTGTGTGATCAGTTCTTTTTTTTCCGTGAGGCAATGGAGTGAAGTGACTTGCCCAGGGTCACACAGCTAATAAGTGTCAAGTGTCTGAGGCCAGATTTGAACTCAGGTCTTCCTGAATCCAGGGCTGGTGCTCTATCTACTACGCCTTCTAGCTGTCGCCATCAGTTCTTTAGGACTAAGTTATTCAGTCTTCCATTAATTAAATACATTTACCCAATTAATTCTATGTTCAATTTTCATTTTATTGCACTGTGGTCAGTAAATGATGAATTTTGGCTTTTCTGTGTATATGGTGAAGTTTAGTTACAATGCATCATCGTCAGTTTTTGGAAAAGGACTATACATGTCTGAGGGCTATGCAAACTTCTTTTTGTTCCCATTTTGTAATTACCAGAGATCTGACATCTTTATTTTCTTCTAAAGTTCTATTCAGGGCCTTAATTTTTTTTTTCTTATGTATTTTTTGGTTGAATTTTTCTAGGTTTAAAAGTGATATGTTAAAGTCTCACACCGTTATAATTTTGCTATTTATTTCTCCATGCAATTCAATTAATTTTTAGATGGTATGCATATATGCTTTAGTGCATATTTGTTAAGTATTTGTGTTGATTCATTGTTTTTGGTGCCTTTAAGCGTAATGTAGTTTCTTTTTTCATCTTGTTTACCTATACTGTACTGTTATCTAAAATCATGATTGCTACCCTTGCTTTTTTGAGTTCACCTGAAACATAAACATTTTGCTACAGCTTTTCATTTTAACTCTGTGTGAATCTTATGTTTCAAGTCATCTCTGTGCTGAAGTTTCATGTCTCCAGTTGACTCTTGGACATCTCAAACTGATTGTTCTATAAATATCTAAAACTCATCATGTCCAAAATGGAACTCATTATCCATCCAAGCTCTATCCTCCTCCTAACTTTTCTGTTATTGTCAGGGACATCACCATCCAATCAGTCACTCAGGCTTGTAATCTTATTTTTTCTTTACTTCTCATTCTTTCACTATTCTGCTCTATCTAATCAGTTGCTAAGTTCTGTTGATTCTACCTTTGTAATATCTTTCATGTACACCCTCTTCTCTCCTCTGACACTGCCACCGCTCTGGTACAAGCACCCTCATCACCTCTCCTTCTGGTTGGTCTCCCTGCATGGTCTCTCCCTACACTGTTTCATCCTCTACTCAGTTCTCATATTTATTTTCCTAAAGCATGGGTCTGATCATGTCATCTCTTTACTCAATAAACTCCTGAGTTTTTATATATATATATATATATATATATATATATATATATATATAATTCTCAGGCTTGTAAAGGCCATCATAATTGGCATTTTTACCTTTTGGAATTTCTTATTCTAAGTGCCCTTCTCCTTTATAGTGGCAGCTGCCAATTCTTGTGTGATCATTATTGTGGCTCCTTTGTACCTTTACTGTTTCTGAATGCCTGCAGTATTTTTTCTTTGGCCTAGAAGTTATGGATTCTGGTTGTTCTGGGAGTGTTCATTGTGAGGTGTCTCTAAGAAGGTGACCAGTGGATTCTTTCTATTTTTACTCTGCCCTCTAGTTTTAAGATTTCTGCAGGGTCTTCACTTATGATTTTTTAAAGTATGGTAACCAAGTTTTTTGTGGGAGTTTTTCAAATAGTGATTTTCAAGTAGTCTAATTCTTAGATTCTCTCTCCTTGACCTTTTTCCAGGTCTTTTGTTTTTTATATTATATTACTTATATTTTTTTTTCTCCATCTTTTGATTTTGTTTCAGTATTTCTTGTTGTCTCATTGAGTTGTTTTCTGTTTGACCCATTCTGAATTTTAGGGTAAGATTTCTTGATGTTTATGTTAAAGTATTAATTGTTCTTGCCATTCTTTCTTCTCTAGCCATTCCATTTTATATGTCTTATTTAATTTCTTCCAGATACACTTGTGGTTCTTGTGGGCAGGGGATTTTTTTTTTTTAGTCTGAGGCTCTATTTGGACTTGCTTACTCTTGAACATCTCTTGGTCCAAAGTATTTTTTCATTTCCTTTGACATTTTCTTCAGTTTACTTATATCACCAGCATCCTTGTCTGTACTGGGAGCTTCTGCTTGGGTCATACTCTACTGCTGTTCTCCTGGATGATGTGGGCAGGCCCTGTTTGATTCTGAGGGTGGTAGCTGAGACTAGACCCCACTTTCTGCAGGAATTGTTTGGCCTTGTCTGCTGCTGCAGGGCAGACTCAGGTTGGGTGGATGCTGGGTTTGGCTAGGGCTGCCTGGAGGCTGCTGCTTGGGGCTTTTTTCCTAGTCCAGAACTTCCTTGCTGCTAGAAGCTTTGCCATCTGAACCTGGGAAAGAAGATTTAGATTTTATTACATTGAATGATCCTTGCCATTTTGGTTAGGATTTTATTGTTTTAAAGAAGTGACAGAACATTTGGTAACAAGTTCCAAATTAGACATTATTTTAAAAAAAAAAGGCCAGGTTTGTCATCAGTTTAAAAATTGGTATTTGCTGTTGTACAAAGGGGTCATGGGTTGCTTTAGTCCAAAGTTGCCAAATTTTGAGTGTCATTTATTACATTTATATTGACCTTTGTTTTACTTTAATACATTATGATTTCTTTTTTTATTGGGCTTGTGATTTTGTTGGTTTAGAGAACTCTAGGGGCAGAAACTCCCCTCTGCCAGTGCAGGTTAGCAACTGCTCTGCAACTTGGTCTTAAAAAATTGCATGAGAAATAGTGTCTTGGCGAGTGCCATGTAAGTGTTAGAGGCAGTGCTTATACCTGTCTCTTCCTGTCTCTAAGGCTGGCTCTTGGAGGTTCTGTGAGCTACCCTAACAACTGTAGATCCTGTCTTAATTTACCATGTTTTCTGTCTTTATGGAGAAAAAGCAGTTCATAGGAAACCACCGTGATTAATCAGAGGTTTCAGTATTTTTTTAATTCCAACACATCAGTTCATCTGCTGTTTGGGGGAGAAAAAAGTTCATTCTGCTTGAAACTTAAAGTACACACACAATATATGTAAATAGCTTGATTTAAAATGTGCTCTGCCACTAATCCACGTTGTTGTTGTTCAGTCATTTTTAATTGTTTCTGGCTCTTCATGACTACATTGGGGTTTTCTTGGCAAAGGTAGTGGAGTGGTTTGCCATTTCCTTCTCCAACTCATTTTACAGATGAAGAAACTGAGGCAAACAGGATTGAGTGACTTGCCCAGGATCACACAGCTAGTGTCTGAAGCTCGATTTAAACTCAGGTCTTTCAGATTCCAGGCTTGCCCCTCTATCTGCTGTGCCACCTAGCTGCCCTACCTCGAATGTAATTAGCTAGGAATAGGCATGAGGATTGTAACATTAGCAATTTGGAATATACCTCTTACATTTTCTACTTGCCTTTAATTTTTTTCTGTGTTAGAATTTATTGTTCAATTTTGAGTCAGTTTTATTTTCTGAACCTATATTTGATATTATGGGGTTAGATAAGATTCAGTCAAATGAGAAAACATTTATTAAGTGCCTGCTATGTGCCAGGCACTGTGCTAAGTGTCAGAGTACAAAAAAAGGCAAAAGACAGATCTCCTCAAGGAGCTTACAATCTAATGAGGGAGACAACATGCAAACAAATGTAAAGAAAGCACGCTATATACAGGATAAATAGGAAATGGTTAAAAGAGGGCACTGGAATTAAGAAGGATTGGAGAAGGCTTCCTGTAAAAGATGAGATTTTAGTTGAAACTTAAAGGAAACCAGGGAGGTCTGTAGTAGAATTAAAGGAGGGAGAGCATTCCAGGCGTACAGGACAGATACAGAAAATGTCTGGAGTTGTGAGATGGAGTGTCTTGTTTGTGGAACAGTCAGGAAGTTAGTGTCTCTGGATTGAGGAGTACATGTTAAGGGAGTAAGGTATAAGAAGACTGGAAAGGTAGCAAGGGGCAAGGTTATGAAGAACTTTGAATGCCAAATAGATCATTTTTGTATTTGATCCTGAAGGCAATATGAGCCACCAGAGTTTATAGTGTCATGATCAGATCTGCGTTCTAGGAAAATTATTTTAGTGGCTGAATAGAGAATGGATTAGAGTGGGAAAGACTTGAGGTAGGCCAATTACAATAATCCAGGCATGAGGTGATGAGACCCTACACTAGGATGGTGTCAGTGTCAGAGGAGAGAAGGGGACATATTTGAGAAATGTTGCAAAGGTAAAATCAGTAGTCCTTGGCAACAACTTAAATATGGATTATGTGTATAAGAGAAAGATAGAGATTCCTAGCTTGTGAGCCTGAGGGACTGGGAGGATGGTGTTGCCCTCTACATATTGAATTTAAGATGTCTACTGGACATACAGTTTAAGGTGTCTGAAAGGCAGTTGGAGATGCGAGATTGAAGGTCAACAGACAGACTGGAGCAGGATAGTTAGATTTGAGAATCAGCATAGAGATGGTAATTAAGTCCAGGAGAACGGATGAGAAAAGCAATGGCTTTGGTAGATTTGAGCACAATGTTTCAGCAAAATAACCCTTGGAGTTTATGTAGAAAGAAGCATGATTCGTCTCTGTCACTTGGAGCATCTGAAGAAAGGTTCAAAAGCAATGAACCTTCTAGAGTGTGGGAGGTAATATTCTGAGAAAGTCCCCAAGGTTATTTCCTAATCGGCTGTTGGCATGACTGGGGAGTATGTGCCTTTTAATTCAATTTAACAAATATTTATTGAGCCTCTTCTATGCTAGAGGCACTGAGCCAAGCATTGAGGGGGATACATGAAATCTAAGATATCCTCCCTGGTTCCAAGGAGCTTACCATCTTCTAAGATGAAAGGGAGGAGATAAGGACTGTGAAGTAAAATGTGATGAAGGTATGAGGGGAACAAAGGAAATATAATGAGAATTGAAAGAAGAGAAGGATCATTTCTAGCTTGGGGGGGCACAGACAGGGAAGGGAAAAGGCAGGATAGATTAGGATAGTTCAAGATTGAAACATGGAAGCACTGTGGTCATAATAAGAATTGCTAAAATGTAACTTCATTGCCTTGGTGGGAGACTGTGGAATATTGAATATACTGTCAGATGTAGACATTTTGGTTGGTCTTAGAAAATTATTTCTTTTTGGATCTTTGTTAAAAGAAAAAAACTCACTGGATCAGTGGGTGGGTGAGATAGATTTGGGAATATTATATAAAAAAAGAGTCATCAATAAAGAGTTGGGGGAAATCACTAGCATTAAAAAAGTGGTAGCACATTGGTGTTTGAGAGATGGCTTGGAGTTCAACTGACAAAGATGCTGAGATATGTCATTTTGAATTTAGAGAGTGGCATGGCAGCTGTGGGAAATAAACATTTATTTGAGGGATGATTTAAAGCCTGATTTGGCTGGAGTGGAGTTATATGAAAGATAGAGCTAGACAGTTAAATCATCAGGGTCTTAAATGCTAAGCTAAGGAGTTTGACTTTATTTTTATGAATGAGAAGTGTCTGTATAGGTTATTAATGTTAAGGACAAAGCCACCTGATTGGCATAATCTGGTATTTTGATTAATACTAATTACATTAATGACTCCAGGAAGAAACTGAGCTTTATTTTAGACTTATTAGTGTTACAATTGAAACCAAGGTAAACTGGGGCACAAAGATTTGAGCATGATCGATTTATTGACAAAACATGAATTTTCCAATAAACAGCGCCCTCAGCCCCCTCAGAAAAGCTAAGACCCTGAATGAGGGGGACAACACTATTTATAGACAATAGGAAGAGCATCCAGAATAGAAGGCAGCATTATAGGTAGAAAAACAATATTATTGGCCACAAAGTCTATAGCGTCATAGGTGGAGGAACAATATGATTGGCTGTAAATTGGGAATGAGGGGCTAGCAACAACCCCTCCTTCCATTCTGTCGCTAAGAACAATTTAGCACTAGTGGACCAGGCTTCCTTGGATATCAGACTAGACTCCCTGGCATCTAGCTGCACCCTTCAAAGATAACAAATTTCCTTGAAGAAAGAATAGATCAGTGATTAGCAGGGGAGTTGAATTTCTAAACTTAACTGAGAGACAATGAGCAATTTATAGGAAAGTTGAATTTCCATAGTCAACTCTGAGACAAATGAAACATGACTTAGGCAGTTACAAAAATGTTAGCAATGATGTAGAATGAAATCAATAACAACATAGAATAATTTGATTTTCCCAGTTTTCATTAGATACCTGTATCTATTAGGTTTTCATTTCTGATTATAGAATCATAGATTTAGAACTCTTTCACTTTATAGATGAGGAAACTGAGGAAACAGAGAGGATAAGTGACCATCATAAGGGAGTGACAGGTAAGCAAAAGGCAGAGCTGGGATTCATACTCAGGTTTCTAACTTAAGATCCAGCACCCTTTCCACTAGGATTGGAGTGTCATTTTGTCACTTTGATTCCAAGATGACCATTTGTGTTTGGATGACAAAATAGCTGATTTTTTTTTCTTCCTATTTTAGACCTTGAAGCGCCAAAGTATTCTGGCACTTTCCTTCTTTAACAGCATCTTAGCTCATGGTGATCTTCGAAACAACAAACTTAATCAACTGTCTGTCAACCTGTGGAATCTAGCCCAGAGGCATGGCTGTGCAGATACCAGGACCATGGTAAGGGTGGCATAGGAAACAACAGCCTTCCTTTTAAACCACAAGTGGCTTTACCATATGTAAGGGGATATCACAGAGCACTCTCCAGGCAAGGAAGGCTTAATAAAAAACTTAGAAGGTCCTTAGTAGAACCATCCAATATGAGAGGTGATGATAAATATCTGACAGCTCCCCAGCCTTATCTTTTAGAAAGGTCACAAGCACATATTTTTGTGAGGTCACTTTCTTTGTAATCAGAACAGTTACAGTTGAAAAGTTTAATAATTTTGGAAGAAAATGTTACATAGAAAGCAACATCTAACTTCTGTAAAGCATAATGTATCTATCTTGAGTGTACCCATATCTCATCTAACTCATATATAGAGTTTTATTTAAAGGCTTTCTTTCCTCCTTCCTTCAGAGTTCTTATCTGTTGTTTTTTTTTTTTTGTTTGATTTTTATTTTTTAATTTTTTTTGCTAAGAAGTTGGCTTCTGGGCAAGAATATGTAAACTTACTCAGCTGATTTAGCAAGTACCTTAGGGGAGTTGGCCCTGAGAATTATGAAACAGAAGGAAATATTTCTTTATTTTTCCTTTTAGGTAAAAACTCTGGAATATATCAAGAAAAGAAGTAAACAACCAGAAATGAGTCATTTGTCAGAACTGGCCCTCAGGCTCCCACTGCAAACCAGGACCTAACCAATACAGCCTTTTTCCTGAGCCCTGAGCCCAGGATTCTGTAGCTAAATCAGGAAATAGATACTTTTCCCTAGACTTTCATTGGAATTTAGTCTTCTTTCATTTTAAAAATCCCTTAACCTACAATAGATTGGCTTTTATTTTGGCATTGGTTTTAAGTATTCTGACAATGAAAAGAGAAATGTTAAAATCAGATTTCATTATATCATCAATTCACATCTGCTAGTAAAGGGCATCTTAGTTTCTTTTTGCAAATAACTTTTTAGATCTCAGCAAGCAGCCTTCTAATAAGTCTGCAGGTCCTCTAAGAAGAAAAAATTAGTGCACGTAAATGTAAAGAGCCTCCTAACACCTTTTCTTTTTTAAAGTTAATCCTAAAATCCTATTTGGAAAGCCAGTATGGGTTAGTCCCGAAGATGGAGTTGGAAAGAATTGGGTTAAAATTATGCTTCAGGTGCTTACTACTCATGTGATAGTACCAAATTACTTAACCTCTCAGAGCCACAGTTTCTTAATCAGTACTATTACCAACTTCACAGGATTTGTGAGATTAAAATGAGAAAATGTATATAAAAGGCTTTGCAAACTTATATCTGTTTAAATTGTCTGTTATTATTTAAAAAGTCACTCCAGTATACTTATACCCATTCTCAATTTTTTGATTTTATGAAAAATTAATTTCCATTAAAGAGCTTTCTAGGATTTTTTAGAAGGCTAATAAGTAGATTTAAAAAATACTTCCTTTGATTGTAATTTTCCACCCTAAAATCTGTGGAGAACTTTGTAGGTAGGGTTTGAGGGGATTCTCTTTTTCCCTTGCACTAGATATGGCATCTAGCATCAGAACAACTTGTGCAGGAAAACACTCCATCCAGCAGTTGAATAGTCAGTTTAGAAGAGTTTAAGTCAAAGTCAAAGAAGCAAAAACACATTTGACAGACATAGCTACGGAGAAGCTTTAGGAGTGGAATCTCTCAAAATGAAAAGAGAGCCAGCTGTGGATTCAAGAGAAAGCTAGCCTTGGCAATAAGAAATTGAGCTACAGGGAAAAGATCCTGGAAGCCCAGTTGAGCAACCCATGAAGTGCCCAGAAAGCTTTGTGAGGACTCGGTCCTAGAGTTAAGTGACTCTGGCCTTATGTCTAAATATGTCCCTCTTTACCATGGTTTGTGCCTGCCCTTCCATGGTTGTATTTCTGGTTAACCATGTCCCAGGTTTATGTAGGGGCAAGAGGACAATATTTTGTAGCTATGCCATCTCAGTAAATGTCTTGCAAAGAGCCATTTCTCTGTTGGTGGATTAAGGAAAGCACATAAGTTGGGGCTCATGAGCTACAGTTGCAAGAATTGGTACCCAAAAGTACCCTTAGAACCTCAAGGTAGAAACTTTATGTGGGAGTAGTCCAGAGCCAGTGCTATGTGCATGTATTCTGTTGGTTATAATAAAGGGAGTAGTAAATTTAGTTCGATATGGAGAGGCTGGAGACTTGAGTTTAAACACAACTTTGCAATTTATTACCTGTGTGACTTTGGGCCTAAATTTCTTCATGTGTGAAATGACTAGACTTCATGTTCCTAAATATAGTGTGTTCCAAAAGTCATAGTGCTATTCAGGCTTAAAATGGCACTAAGATCCCAGGTTACCCTGTATAATTTAGAGGAACAACTGACAAATTTTATAATTTTTCCTTACCTGCTTCATAAATTTTCTTGGAGAATGATTTTCTTTCATTGTGACAATGTGAGCAAAACTAAGGTCAGGTGATTCTTGAAACCTGTGTGCCTTTGTTTCTCAAACCCTTTACCAGATAAATGAGTCATTCTCTGAAACCACAGTTAAAAGTTGGCGTTAGGAGTATAAGTGTGCTTTAATGATAATCCAAAGACTGTTTTACAGGAGACTAACATGAAAATAATGGATAAACTGAGTATAACCAGTTATTCCATTCTTAACCAAAGGAGTTTAGGGATAAAGACTAGACTTTTGTCATATTGGTATAAGGAGTTCCCAGATGATGAAACTCTCTACCAATGCATATATAGTCTCAAGAGAATTGTTTATAGCACTGAGAGTTTAAATGACTTGCCCAGGGTCAGAGCTAAGGCATAATCTACATATTCCTGCCTCTGCTGCAACCTGCTGCCTCTCTTCAGAAGACAAAATGGGATCTGAAGGTTTTGGGAGTTCTATGTTGTTATTTACATATAAACTGTATTTACCAAAAGTTTTTGAAAATAAAGTTCATCATAAAAATGGGGACAACTCTTTGAAGGTTGGGGAAACTGAGCAACATGGAAGTATTAGATGCCAGTAGGTGTCTGCTACTGGCATCTACCTTCCCTAACACGGAGAGTAGCTAAATAGTGACTTTACAATCATCCCTGGTGGCACAACGGATAAAGCGCCAGCCCTAGAGTCAAGAGGACCTGAGTTCAAATCTGGCCTCAGATACCTACTAGCTCTGTGTCCCTGGGCAAGTCACTTCACCCTATTTGCCTGTTTCCTCATCTGTAAAATGAGCTGGAGAGAGAAATGGCAAACCACTCCAGTATCTTTGCCAAGAAAACTCCAAGTGGGGCCATGGAGAGTCAGACATAACTGAAAGGACTCAACAACAAAGGAAGAGAAGAAAAATGCTAAGATTATTTTTACATAAAAGCTATCCCCAAACCATCATCACTTTATATGCTGCTTAAACATCAAAAGTAATTACATTACTTTTATATGTCTGCTCAGTAATATTTTAAAAAACCTAGTTAGATCTTGCTGGTCACGAAGATCAGCTGGGGAGGAAAATCATTATGTGTATGTACAATATTCACTTCCCACAAGCTGTACTTCTTGGACTAGACTTCACTATCATCATGCTCCCAGGAAACTCACCATCCTGCAAGACTGAGTCAGCTTTGAGAATCTCACCTCAGCAGTGTCCCGTGCTGCTCTGACTAGAGGGTAGAGCAAAGAACTCTCCCCAAAGCCTCCATTTAAAGAGGACTCAGAACAGCCAACTTTCACTTTCCACCAGCCACACTCCTTGGAAAGGACTCTACTATGTCCTGCCCCCCTAACCTTCCCCTCATACCCTCTTTTTCAGCTTTCTTTGTGTGTAAGCTCTTTTAGATGTAAGCTCTTTGAGGGTAAGGACTTCCTTTTTCGTATTTTAGTTTCTAGAGTTTAGCACAGTACCTAGCAGGCACATAACTGGCTCTTTATAAATGTTTCTTCATTTCTGTAGTTAGATCTTGCTACTCACAGTTGGGAAGGCGTACAATAAAATATTTGTCCCTTGAGAGACTGTAAATTAATAAAACTACTTTGTAGCCTTCGAAAAGCAGGTATTATATATAATACACATAAATCTAATCACTTTTCACAGCTGTGTATATCAAGGATTGTTGTACATTATGAAGAAATATTTACAAAGGACCTTACATACAGCAAAGGTGGGGAAATCTACTTTTCATATGGTCTGCTCTGCTGATAATCCAGCAGATCTCTGGCCATCAATGATCTTATCCTACAGTTACAATTGCCATTTTGCTTAGTTCAAAAGTAAATCTGGAAAATAACAGGGTTATCTTTTCTGCTCACCCTTCTGAGGGTGTAAAGTTAGTATAGTCTGAAAAGTCAGAGAAAGCAAAAGCTAAACACTGTGCAGAGGAGGCCTCTCATTTGAGAAAGGAACTCAGTCAATTATTAGCTAATGTTGTAACATCTAGCCACCTCAAAAAGATTCTTGACATGTAATATTTGTAAGGCGTAAGAATTTTCTTAGTGAATCTAGATCTGAAAGCAACAAGGATTTTTAGCTATATCGAAGAAATAGCTCTGGGTGGGTGGGATTATGATAAGAGGGCAAGAGGGGCTTAACTTTTCCCACCTGCTGCACCAGAGAACAGGGAAAAAAAAAAACCTGACTAATAAGGAGTTGGGACACAAGAAAAGTTGAAAGATGGTAAGGAAGCACATAGCTAACCTTAATGAGTTTGTCACCGAGCCCAGAGGCTCCTGAAAAAGCCCACTATGTGGGGCAGCTAGGTGGCAGAGTGGATACAGCACTGGCCCTGGATTCAGGACCCAAGTTCAAATCCAGCCTCAGACACGTAACACTTGATAGCTGTGTGACCCTGAACAAGTCCCTTAACTCCATTGCCTAACCAAAAAAAAAAAAAAAAAAAAAAACCCAGAATATGTGATTACTGACTACTCGCCAGTTATTTCTGAAGGACCAAAAACAAACATGAATGAGAGACAAAAGATTTGAGATGGGCAAATGTTCTGATTTTCAAAAATGAAAAGAATGAAGCCTAAAAATGTAGGCTAGTGAACTTTATTTTATATCCTTGCAAAATCCTAGAATGTATTAAAGTGATGGTTAGCAAACTTCACCTATAAGCAGCGACCATAAAGATTCATGGCTTGGGTCAAGGAGAAGATATTGCAAGCAGCCAGAAGGAAACAATTCAAGTATTGTGGAAACACAATCAGGATAACACAATATTTAGCAGCTTCTACATTAAGGGTCCAGAGGGTATGGAGTATGATATTCTGGAGGGCAAAGGAATTAGGACTACAACCTAGAATCACCTACCCAGCAAAACTGAGTATAATGCTTCAGGGTAAAAAATAGTCATTCAATGAAATAAAGGACTTTCAAGCATGGAAAAGACCAGAGCTGAATAGAAAATTTGACCTTCAAATACAAGACTCAAGTGAAACATGGAAGAGGCAAACAGGAAAGAGAAATCATAAGAGACTTATTAAGGTTGAACTGTTTACATTCCTGAATGGAAAGATATTTGTAACTCAGGAGTCCTTTGTCAGTATTTAGGGTAGTGGGAGGGAAAAAATTGTATGTTTGTATAGATAGATAGATAGAGGACACAGGGTGAGTTGAAGATGAAGGGGTGATATCTGGAGAATAAAATTAAGGGGTGGGAGAAGATTATACTGGGAGAAGGAGAAAGGGAGAAGTAGAATGAGGTAAAATATCTCACGTGAAACAGACAAGGCTTTTACAGTGGAGGGGAAATGGAGTGAGAGGGAATGAGTGAATCTTATTCTCATAGAATTTGGCTTAAGGAAGGAATAACATACACAATGGGGTATGGAAATCTATCTTACTCTACAGGAAAATAAGGGGGGGAAGAGGACAAGAGAGCAGGGGGTTGATAGAGGGGAGGGCAGATTGAGGGAGACGATAATCAAAAGCAAACACTTCTGAGGAGGGACAGGGTCAAAAGAGAGAATAGAATAAATGGGGGGAAGGATAGGATGAAGGGAAATATACTTAGTTTTTCACAACAGGACTACTAAGGAAGTGTTTTGCATGACTACACATTTATAACCTGTATTGAGATGCTTGCCTTTTCAATGAGGGTGGGTGGGGAGGGAGGAAGGGAGAAAATTTGTAACCCAAAGTTTTAAAAACACATGTTAAGAATAAAAAAAAAATTTTTTTAAATAAAAAAATGAGCAAAAACAAAACAAAAAACCATCGTTCCCAAAGTGACCAGTTTTGTGTTTGTAAACTTCTGCTTTCTTCTGTGTATTTTATGTGCTTCTTCGATATTTTCTTTCTTTTCTTTGTCACTCTCACTACCAGCTCCCAAATTGCCCCATTCCCCAAACACAAAGCCCTTATAAAACAGAAGCAAACGACAACCAAAGCACTGATTTGCTCAGTCTGAACCTGTACATCTCATTCTATATCTTTAGTCCATCCTCTCTCTTTCCCAAGGTGGAAAATCATTGTTGCTCTTTGGGAACTGTGAGTGGTCATTGCATCGATCACAATTTTTAAGACTCAAAATCGCATTGCAAATACCCCAACTGACTACAAAGGACCTGTGAAGGAAGACGCTATATGCATCCAGAGAAAAACTGGCAAATAGAAGTATGTAGACAATGATTTTACAGACACACACATTTGTGTCTAATGGTATCTATCTCTAGGGCTGGGGGAGGGGGAGGAAAAAAGAGAAAAAAGAAAGTTACAAAATAACTTATATATTTAATAGGAATAGAAAGTTGTACAAAGTAGATTTGCAGTTTCATGTGCAATCACCTTTTTTATTCTACTATGTTATGAAAATGCTTGTTCTATTTCACAAGTTCAAAATAAAATAAATAAAAATTACCAAAAATAAAAAAATTCATGGCTTGATTTAAAAAAAAACAAAAAACAAAAAACAAAAAAACACAAAAAAAAAAACAGGCACTGTATCATAATCCTAAAGCTGTAAGAAACCATGGAGATCATCTGGTCCAACCCCTTCATTTTACAGATGGAGAACCAAGACCCATGTCAGAAGCAGAATTTGAACCCAGTTCCTCTGACTTGAGTGGCCACACCAATGCAAGTTCTTTTTTTTTTTTTATGGGGTTACTAGACTTGCAGACTAAGGGAATACTATCTTTATTTAGACATCTGCAAAGCATGCAGCAAAGTCAGTGGAAAACACGGAGATATGAATTGGATGTTGGTATGTTTAGGTGAATTTAGAAATGGCCGAATGGCTGTACCCACAGAATAGCCATTAATGATTCCATAGAAAGGTCTCTGGGTAGAGTGTGTGCTATGGACCCAGGGTTGGCCCCATGCTATTTTAACATTTTTAGCAATGACTTGGGTACAAACAAAGATACCGTGCTCTTCAGGTTTGTAAATGACACAAATTTGGGGGAAATAGCTAACACATTGGATGACAGGATTGAAAACGATCTTGAAAGACTGGACTATTGGGCCTAATCTTGATGAAATTTATTCACACTTGGTTTTAAAACAATCAACTTTAAAAGTACAAGATGGGAAGAAGTATCCTAAAAGAAGTCTGGGAATTTTACTGGACTGCAAGTTCAATGAGTACAGATCACATGGTAACCCCAAAAGCTAATATGATCTTAGGCTGTATTGAAAAGTATAGTTTCTACACAGAAGGAAATAAGCCCCTACTATATGCTAGGCACTGTGCTATGTGCATTACAAATACCTGATTTGATTCTCACGACTGTCCTATGAGGTAGGTGCAATTATCTCCATTTTACAGATGAGTACATTGAGGCAGACAGTAACTAAGTGACTTGCCCAGGATCACACAGCTGGAAGTGTCTAAAAAGGTCTTTCTGACTCCAGGCCCAACACTCTAATCACTGCCTCTGCTGCCTCTGGAGTGCTTTGTTCATTTCTGAGAGTCACATTTTAGGAAGGACATTCTGTTTTATTAAGACTGAAGGAACTAGAAAGAAAACAATGAGAAACATGGTCAACCTAGGGGAAGATGAATTAGTCCCAAAGGCCAGAACTAGGAGCAGTGGTGGAGGTTGCAAAGGATCCAACTGAAGTGTGATGTTAGGAAAATTTTCCTTATAATCAGAGCTATCCCAAGTAGAAAGGGTCACCTTAGAGGAAGTACTGGTTTCCTCCTGACCAGAGGTTTTCACACAAAGGCCATCTTTTGGGGGATATGTAGAAGGTTGACCTACATGGCTTCAGAGATCCCTACTGACTCAGATCTGTGATCATAAGGCTTGATCCATAAAGATTAGCATACAAAAGGGATCTGAAACATAAGCAACCCTACCATATCCTAACATGTAAAAGCGAACAAAAGAAACCACTAAACCTTGTTATTTTTGAACATCTCTAAAACTGTTGCCACCACTTAAAATCAAGGCAGCTGAAAAAGCTAAATTCAAACTTTGAAAAACACAAGTACTCTGATTAGTACAATGACCAACTATGATTCCAGAGGACCAATGATGAAACATTCTGACAGGTGATGGACTCAGTATAAAACATGTATTTCTGCACATGGCCAGCATGGGAATTTATTATGCTTGTTATGAGGGTTTTGTTTTTTCATATTGTTCCAAGGAGGGGCAGATGGGAGGAAGACAAATTAGGTTTCTGTCAATTGAAAAATAAAATTTAAAGAAAAAAGTTCATTTTACAAATGCTGAGGCATTTAATGTCAAAGTCTAGCTATAATTCTCCTATGGCATTTCACGATTGCTCATTTTCCCAGAGCTACCTTCTAGTGCCCAGGTAAAACAAACAAATATTATTTCACTATTACTATCATTATCAAATCCTAGTTGTAAAAGGACCCAGACCACAAATTTATTTTGGCAAGGGGGGGGGAGGGAAAGCAACTTTAAAAAGATATTAGCATACTGTGGCCTATATTAGTCCAGAATAATTTTGAACACTAAGCATAAATGTTTTTAATAATCAAATGCTATACTGGCTTTTATAATGCAGGTTATCCTCCAGTACCTCAAGGGGCTTTGAAATCCCAACCAGCTGAAGCTCCAGGCTCAATACTGAAAAAAGGAGCTCAACTTTTAGCTCACGTAATAGAAAACTTAAGAACAACTTTGGTGATTTTGGAGGGGGAGAACAAGACATCCGTTAGTCATTAAACTTTACAGATCTAGATGCATTTCTGTCTATATAAAATAATTTGTTTTTGTTTGCAGAAGCTGAATAGCCAAATCCAACTCCACGCTGATGCTTCCAGCTCATTGCTCTGTCAAACTCCACTTGTAGATTTTGTTTTAAGGTGGCAGCAGCCTGCTTGTTCAGAGCCATGTTTGGTTTCCCAAGGGTGCCCGAGGAACTGCTGAGGGATGGGGAAGAATTCTTAAAGCCTCCCATAAGTCTGAGAAATTTCATCTTTTGGTCCGAATTTTCAAAAGTAGCTGTATCCCATTGGCCAAACTGTGTAGGCTATTTAAAGAGAAACAAAACAAAACAGAAAATCAAACAAGGTTATTTTCCTTGACTCAGAACTACAATCTTCTTTCCTTGCCTGATATCTCCAGATTCTCATGATGCTAGCCTTTGTCTGTACAGGAGGGCAACAAGGTGTCTTGAGTTTGTTGAGGAATAGGGATGATTTTGCCCTGAATCATTTATCCTGTTTTGCCTGGTCCTTGTGACTAATGACATACAATTGACATGATTAATCAAGAAATGCAGTGGTCTCTAAGCAGTGGTTTTCTGTTTCAAACTAACCTTTTTGGGGGTTGGAACTCCAACTGGTTTAGCACCAAATGAAAGAACAGGTCTTAAAACCCCTACTTGAATGCACAAAGTTTTGGGAACAGGCACTGTTCTGTTCTGGAAGGGGCTCCTTTGCCCAGAAGCAGCAAGAATCTTTGCCTTTTGAGGTGATGGTATGAGTTCTGCTCCTTTGCCCCCCCCCAAAGTGACTGATAAAAGCAAATAAAACCCCTTCTTCAAGTTTGCCAAGTTGGGACACCAACATAAACGCAACTACTTTATATCATACATGGAATGGGCAAGGTGTTTTGCAAATTTGAGCCAGATTAGCCACTACACTTCAGATCTCCCATATTATATGAGAATTTTCCCCTATAAAACCAAATGTCAGTCTCTATTCATTTCTCTGTCAGCTTGGGAAAAAATATATTTGCAGGTTGGTCAAACAGCTGCCTCAATTTAACATGGGCCACGCTTTCCTGCTGCCGAGGATTTGGGCAGCACAGATGCAAGAATAATTACAGCTTTCCAAACCCTGTAATTTCTGAAGTGAACTGCTGGCAATTATTTTGCATTCGGCTTTTAAGACAGCATTTCCAGCCTACTCTTTATAAAGAAGGTAAATTAGTCCTGTGCCTGACTTTTTCCCTCAGGGTCAATAACCCCTGAGGAAACATTACCAGAAGCCTCTCTGAATGACTTTTGAGCCACTGAGACATTTATGTCTGTGTAACCTACCTGAAGGAACGCAGCCACAGCGACTATATGCCTGCTGGCTCCTTTCCACATGATTTCTAAGACATTGCTTGTGGCTAGGCATGCTAGCAGTTTTCAGTCTGGCTACTAATAAAGCCAACCTACAGTGGTGCTAACACCAGTCCCTGCAAAAGCCAACAAAGAAGGCAGCTGATGTGGCCCTATAACTGCTGAGGACTGGGGGATGGACAAGAAGCAAAGACGGAGAGACACGAGGGATTCCAAATTCAAAGCTGAACCATTAAGGTGAGGCATTGGGGAAAAGAGCCAAACTTGGTTTCCTTCTATTCCAAGAATGTGGGTGTCATAGGTGAGGCCTATGGCAACCATAGCAATAACAGGATGCAGAAGCCACCAGGCTCCTTTGGATGTTTCCTCTCTGTTCCTGACATTTGTGGGAAATGGTTTGCCCTATGAGCAGCTCCCACCCAGTCAAAACTAGCCCTATGCTAGAGTGAGACAGCTCTCTTAAACTTTCCCTTCAGTATTTCTGGTCTTGCTAAGAAAGTTCCCATCAAAACTGTGCTTAGAAAGGTGTCAAAGCCCCAGTGGAAAGATGCCCACCCAACAGCCCCATCTTTCCCCCCTTTTTAGCACTTTTCCAGTGGCCTTTCTGATGCTCAGTAGGAAGTGACTTAGTGATCTATATTCCAAAATGTCCTGCAGTCAAAAAAAAAAAAAAGAGCCAGGTCTTTGTTGCTATCCTATCTCAGCCACCTCTCCCAGGTGGGTGCAAAGCAAATTCTACTTTTCTAAAGATATGATGGAAATTAAGTACAATTCTCACTGCTGAGGGAGCAGGGCAGTCATCTAGTGCCGTGTCTGGGGATTGGACTAATTTGTTCTACTGCATGACCTTAAATTTGCAATCCAAAAACAGACTGGTATACCAAAAGGGCAGCATGACTAGCATGCTAAAGAGAGCATGGCTGCTCTTCGAAACAATCCTACAAAAAACCAGGTCCAATTTCATACATACCGCTTCCTCTTTGGTTTCGAGAGCTTCAGTTTTTCCAGATTCTCTATCAATCTCTTCTTGCAAGGCCTTTCTTCTAATCTAAGTGAGAAAGGAAAGCAAAGCAATAGAGATAAAGAGATACCAATGTTCTAAGGGAGGTCTCAATGATTAAGGGAAGACCAAGGCTTGGGAAGGGGAGAAAAGGCAAAAACCTTCCTTAGTTTCATTACAATAAAATGATGAAGTGTGTTTCATCAGTTAATGGATACATAAAGGAGAAGAGTGGATTTTTTAATGTCTTGAGACTTTGTGATTCCCAACACAAAGCAGGAATAGTTCACAGTTGCACCTCATTTTATCAGACATCATAAAGGAATCAGCTAGTTCACATAAGTAAATTTCCCAGATAACAGAAACCTCCCTGCCTTGAGTGACAAATCTTTATTTTAACTATTTTGGATTTATTATGCAAAACATACATCCTTGCTTTCTCAAACAGAATGTTGCTTTTCTTTAATGACTCAGTGTCATCATTAAAACACTACTGAGCTGTAATGCAGAAGTTTTGATGTCCTTCCCCTTATATATAATAGCATCCTGTTTGTATTCCTGCCTTTATCATTCTTCTCTGACAAATGTGATATTTTCATTTATATTCTAAAAGTTAGTCATTCTCATATGGAGCTTTGTGATAGTTTTTTTCAGGGGCTCATATCTATTATGCTTCTCAAATGATTGGATTCAATCTGTATACCTATATTTGTACAAGTAGTCTTTCCTTATTTTTTGAGGCCAGGGACTGTTTCTGCTTTTTTCTGTATCTCGAGAGCTTAACACAATGCCTGGCATACAGTTAGCAATTAATAAAATGCTTGTAGGAGGGGATAGGAGGAAGGGAGAGAATTTGGAACTCAAAATTCAAAAAGAATACAAAAAATAACAAAATGAGAACCCCCAAATAAATAATGAATAAATGAAGCACTTGTTTAATTGACTGACAGTTGAGGTTACTAAATATTCAGATAACTGGGACATTATTATATATACAAAAAGCCTAGGCCAAAGATTCTAAACTCAGATAAACCATTGGGTTTGCAACTGTGACTGTAGGCAACCTGTCTCTAAGTCTCTCCCCTTTCAGGGCCTTGGGTCCCTATCCCATAAAGTTATGAGGCACTGAAATAGCAAAGATCGTGATCATCCTTCAATTTAAAAAAGATCAAATTCAATTAAAAAAAAAGAAGATTAACTGGAATAGACCTACCAGTCACTTCCTTCTCAGAACGGGGCAGGTTTTCCCAAACCAAGACTTTTGAAATGTGCCTTTAGAGGAGCCTCATCTATAGTAGATCTATGTATTTTCCAAGTTCTACTAGATTCCCACCCTGTCATCTGGTAAGGCAATTGTGGACTTTTGTTTTAAAGACTGTAGCACACAGTGGCAACAACGGGCACTAACTTGTAAAAGGATGGATGGCAATACAGGTTAGCAGATGCTACTGTACCGTGTCTATGGTGACTTCATCCAGGTTTCCCTTTTTTTCAGATACCACTTCCAAGTCTGATTCATGTGCCTGAATAGTAAAAGCAAAAACTCATGTGATATGTGCAAGTGTGTGTACATGGGCAAAGGTCTTCAACAGCCCAGCATTAAGAGCTGGAAAATGGCTATGGGGACAAATTCTACCTGACCTCCTTGGGGAACAAGCACAAGCACTAGCATGTTATGCCAGAAACATGTTATCTCCAAGGATCAAGATAGGGACCAATAGTGTAATGACCACATCTGAAGAAACATACGCTGTTGAAGGGAGAGCTGTCAGCGAGGCCAGGAAGCCTGGTCAGGTTCAGCACCTTGGTCCCAACATCATAGCTTATATCATATCATAATATCATAGCCCAAGGCGCAGCAGAATGCCCTGACAGCTAGGAACTAGGATAGAGGCTGACCACAAGCAGAGGTCAGGTGACCGAAAAATGTTAAGTATGTTAGAGAGCATTCCTGCTCAAGTACAGGAGAGGCAGTGTGGTATAATGGAAAGAATAATGGATTAAGGAGACCCTTGGGTTTGAATCCACTTCTGATATTTACTACCTGTGACCATGATCAAGTCATCTGAATTCTGGGACCCTCAGTTTTTCTGTAAAACTGAACTAATATTACATAGTACCCACCTCACAGAGGTATGTTGATCAAATGAGATAATGTGTGTAAAAAGCCTTGTGAACATCAAAACACACTACAATTAATAGCAGAGAAGCAGTGTGGGTAGTAAACAGAACTAATTTCAGAGTAGGAAAAGCCAGACTTCAAACATGGCCTCAGGCTCATACTGGCAGTGAATCCCAGAATAAATCACTTAATCTCTCAGTGCCCCAAGCAACTGAGATAGCAAATTAAAGAACTGCTAGAGACTAATAATGGTGAGGAGTTTCCTCATGGGAAGCTATGAAATCACAGATCCAGTCCATAAATATTTGCAGCCATTAAGACTGGACTAGCCTTTGAGGTTCTTTTGCAACTTTGAGAGTGGTGTTAAGAGGTCAAATGAGATGGGAAGTAAACATAGAACCTATGTAAACAGTTACAATAAATCAAATGGGAAATTCAGCCAAGTTGATTGGAGGATTTATTTTTAGCTCTTAAAAAGCAACCTATAAAAAATGTTGAAAATTTGGTTGATATTCCCTCTCTTGCCTACATAAAAAGCTTTCGAATAAATGGCTTACAAAACCACACCCATAAGAAGCAAGGGGAGAAACATCAATCTTCAAGCAAGTATCTGAAATCCTCTTGGTTCTAAGACTTTTTCCTCAAAAGGACTATTTATTTGGAGCTGTAGTTAGTTTCTTCCTAAGCAGCCTAGTCTCTCTCTTCTCATTTCCATTAAGAAATGTAAGGTTAGGGGCAGTTGGTGGTACAGTAGATAGAGCACTGGCCTTGGATTCAGGAGGACCTGAGTTCAAATCCAGACTCAGACACATAACACTTACTAGCTGTGTGACCCTGGGCAAGTCACTTAACCCCACTGCCTAGCCAAAAAAAAAAAAAAGAAAAGAAAAAAAAGAAATCTAAGGTTAAAGAGTTGTAAAAACTCAATTCAATAGTGGCTGGTCCTAAGCTCCTAATTCTACAAATGGAAAGGAAATCATGGTACCTCCTGGTTAATTCTTAGAAAGCCAAGACTCCCTTCCCCTTCTCCAATTATGGTTCACAAACCAACACCATACCTTTTGGTGGAGAAGCAATGGAACAGGATATATTAAGACATACATTTTCAGACATTAACATTTTAATGCACATTTACTGGCTTAACTGTATTTCTTACAAGGCTTTTATTTTGGGGGGAAGGAAAAATGTGGGCAGGATATAGTGATAGTGATATAAAAAAGAGAGAAAATGAAAATCAATAAAACATTTAATGCCAAGAAGAGGGAAGTTCAGAAAAAGAAAGAGACAAACAGGGCCATGTTATTATTACCACAATAAAATTAACATGTTAAAAAAAACAAACATCAAACTATGTAATAGATTAACAGTTTCATAATATCCTTTTTCTGGCCTCTAGATTTGTAGAAATGTTCATATTTATTATTTACTAGTTTGTAATTAAGAAATTACTTAAATAAACAAGACAACACATACCTTGACCACCCTCCATACTCAGTTTCAGTCATGTCTCCAGCCGTGGGGGAGGTGCTTGATTGCACAAAACCACTTGGAATTATAAATTTCCAACCCCACAGGGGAAACACAGCCCAGAGTAAATCCATTTTCCTTTCACTCTTCTAGTGGGATAGGAAACAGCCTATATTTTAGAACCACATGACCTCTTTACTTTCCCAGTTTGCCATCCTCCCCACCCCCCAACTGAAATCAATGATGGAGAACATGCAACTGGTGGCCTTCTCAATCACGACAGCAAATTCTAGCTCTCTCAACAGCTTTTATGATTTGGGACACATCAGACATGGCTAATGGTCAGGGGTCCAGTAGCAGGAAGGAGTTCCCATGTTCTCTTTTACTTCCCAGGGCACAGTGTAAAGACTGGACATTATCCTCTAGGCCTCAATATCTGGTCATGTCCATCATTCATTGCTCATTATCTCTCCTCCACAAGCAGCTACAGAAATCCAAATAATGAGTGCTAATCTGCTGCAGTTCTACAACATGGGCAATTTAATTAGAAAATTTATCAGGATAAAATTTTGTGCCCTTCATCCAAGGTCAAGAAAAACTCACATTAAAGGCCACACAAACTATTCAGTGTTATTTAAAAGACCAAGGGCCAATTTCCCTGTCTTTGGGGAGACTAATGGCAGTTGTCTCCTGGAGAGGAGGATGGCTCCTTAAACTACACATTATTTATGTTGCTCTTCAACCAAAGGGATTTTCCATGTTCACCTGCCCATAACACAGTCATCCTGGAAAGCAGGAAAGTGCTGAGTCATCTAGTTTCCATTTTACACTGATAAGTCAAGCTGGAGTAAAGTTAAAGGGTTGAGCTCAAGGCCACAAGACCCCATTGTTCTGACAGTCTCAAAATATCTGGCCCTTACTTAGATGTTTCTTCTGATAATGGGGAGGAAGCACTAGTGATTTCTAGTACCAAAACCCTGTATCTTCTGCTGCAAAGTGGGGAGAGGGGTGTCTATGTCTATTACTCACTTGGGCACATATGTGTATCCAGTCACATCCTCCTCTGCTCCAAAATCTTCAGCGGCCACTAATGCCTACCAAGAAGGTCCAAGCTCCCTTGTCTGGCATTGAGGACCCCCGCAATTGGGCACCATTATCTTTCTGGTCTTATGTCATGTCGCTCCCTTCCATCTGTGTCATGTTTCAGCCAACCTGGAGTATTTTCTGTCCCAACCCCCTGAAAATCCCGTTACTTCCTCCCCAGAAGGGCTTTCCTGGTGTTGTTCCCTGTGCCTGAGCAGTGTTCTGCACTCTCCACCACCATCTCCTCTAAAATCCAAATCAAATGGTTCTTCTACGATAGTGACCCACAAGCCTACAGAGATCACTTAGCACAACCTTTTCATTTTATATCCAAGGAAACCGAGTCTCAGACTTCCGTAGCAGAAATGAACACAAACTTAGGTCCTCCAACTCCAAATCCATCTCTCTTTCCAGGATACCACATTGCCTCCCACTGTGGTGACCTCCCAAGGATTGACTAGTAAACCCCTAGTGCATTTACTATGTATTGTGGATTTCAGTTATCTTTATTTGCATCTGACCTCACTACCAGGCTGTAAGCTCCATGAGGGCAGGGACTGTCTTACCTAAACTTTGCAACATCTCCCCTAACATTTAGCACAATGCCCTGCATCAAGGTGGCACTTAAGTGAAAGGTCGGGGGGGGGGGAATTCAGGTGGATTGGCAAGGTTGAATCCACAACTTTTCCTCCTGAACTACTGGAGGTTTCTTACTAGAAACAAGAAACAAACACACATATCCTGCCTCAGATATTTTTCTCTTGTTCCCTACAAGCTTTCGCTCCTTTAAATATGATTACCATGATAATTTTGTAAATTATATCTAATACTCCTGTATGTTCATAAACAGTGTCCTCAGAACCACAAAGGAATCAACTAAGAGTGTTGATTATATTGCATTTCCCACTCCTCACCTTCTGACATTGAGAGAAAAAAAGAGACTAAAAATTTCCCCCTTTCTCACCTACAGATTCTAAATTTCCAAAAGTGTACATTTCTACTGGGCCCAGAAGGAATTCCTAGGAACATCTTCCTAGTGGTTAAGCCTGGATGCACTTGGTCCTCTATCACATTGGTATTAAACTCAAAACAGAAATAGGGTCTTCTACATAAGGAACATATACTATGTTTGATGGTTGGCCACATATTTGCCATCTCTGCTCTTTACCATTTATTTCCTCAAAAAATTCTGCCTATATATCAGAAGGGTGAGCTTTGATTTAAACCCAGGAGCCCTGTGTTCTAATTTTGGCCCTGCTATGTATGGATGTTGGAAAGCTTGCTGACACTTCAGCTACTTCACTTTCTCTTCCCCATCCATGAAATAGGCTTATCCTTCCCTTGCTTAACTACAGGAAAGTTTTGTATTTGGGCCTCTCAGAACTTCTGATGCTTTTGTGTAACAGTGAGCCTTTTCTTTGTGGACAAAAAATGTTTTACAAAAGCTAAGAAACCGATAAGGGTCATAGGAATCTCACGGTAATTCCCCTGACCAAGGAGGCCAGCAGGTATTGGGCATATAGGGACAGTGGCCTCCTTCTGTGTTTGCTTTTGGGAGCCAGATGGCAGTTCTGGCACAACTGGCCCAGTGGCTGAGGTTGACAAGGAGGGAAGAAGTTCCTGAGTAGTTTCCAATGGAAGATAGAAAAAGATCAAGTCTCATAATTCTGGAAACAAAGCCGAAGGGGAACATGACTGAGGACCACAAAATTAATCACAAAGGTCTGTGCACCTAAACTGTGAACAACAGGACATCTTCCTCCATACCCTATGCCTGCCCTGAAGCAGAAAGTATTGGGACAAATAAAGGGACACAAATTAACAGAACTTTTAAAGTTGAAAGGGGCCTCAGAGGTCCAAATTTGGTTTAACTACCAATTACATTTTCTATCATGAGTCCCAAAGAGTTGAAGTATTTTGACCAAGTGATCCTCAACATAGGAAAAAAAAAAAAACAAAACAATACATTCCAGGCTGAGAAAGCCAATAGTGGCAAAAAAGATCAACTCCTGGAAGAATATGCCAAGAGGGGTCCCTCAACAGAAGCTCCAGAACTCTAAAGATGAAGCCATCAAGGGAAACCCATGTTCTTCTCTGAACCACTGACCCCTAGTGCCCATAGGGTCAGCCCAATCAGGGGCAAATCTTGCATCCTCTGGGGAATGGGGGTACGTGCATCCATGTGTGTGTGCGGGTGTGCGTGTGTTTTCTCCAGTGCAAGAGCACACAGGTGTCTCTATGGGCCCTTATCCTTTCTGTAGACAACAAAGGCTTGGACTCTGTTGGGACATAGGCCAAGAACCTTATCATGCCCACGCTGAGTCAGCTTCTGGGAAAGACTTACCATGCCTGGGCCTTGAAGGTCCTGCATCACTTTCCTACCTTCTGTCATCTTCTTCTTCTGAGCAGGTTCCTCAGCAAATGGTGGCTCTATCTGTGTCTTTGATTTTTTTTCTTTCTTTTTGATGTTCCCGGGGCTGTCTCCCAGGGGGACACTTTCTGCCAATTCGGCCTTGGGCTGCTTCTTTTTGTGGTCTTTCTTTCTGCAACTGCCGAAGGCACAGGGGTTCTCTATGTGCCCCTCATCAATGGGCATTTTGTCAGTTCTACAGTCCTCCTCATCTTCCTTCTCCTCTTCCCTGTAAGTCTTCTTCTTTTTTTTCTTCTTCTTCTTGGTGCCAGAGTCCCTGAGACTGCTGGGATCCTGTTTCTCCTCTCCCTGTTCCTGTTCTATGGGCTCACACTCCTTTTCTTTCTCCTCCTCCTCCTCCTCCTCCGTCATGGGGTCAGGAAGGGCCTCCTTGGGCTCCTGCTCCCCAAAGCTTTCCTGATCTGACTTTTTATCCTTTTTCCGCTTTTTTGGTTTTCTGACAAGGCCCCCTTCCAGTTCCGCATCCACCAATGTCTCTGCTCCTGGGGGATGAGAGAGGAATGATTTTGTTTTCTTTCTTTTTCCCTGACATGGGGACTGTGGTGGATTTGGAAGCAGCTCCTTCCTGCTATGATGCTTCTTCAGAGAGTTGGTTCTGCCCATGCTCTCTGCCTCTATGCTATCCTCATGGAGGGCTCTGTCTGGGCTCTCAGCTTCTTGAGTTTTCTTCTTCTTTTTCTTCTTCTTTTTCAGCAGGGGCATCTCTGGAACCATGCCTGGGGGTGCCACACTCTTCTGAGATGGCTTTGTTTTAACAAGGGGTTCCACATTCAAGGCATCCTCTTCCACTGCCCTTGCCTTTTTCTTCTTTTTCTTCTTCTCTTTCTTCTCTCTTGTTTCCTTGCCAAAGTCCAATTTTTCTGCCTTGGCAATCATTGCTGAAAAAGAAAATCATGCAAGTTACTTCACAACATGGTCTTTCCATAGCATTTTTATGTATGTCAGTAAATGATGATGGTTCTCTGATGTGTTACTAGATTGTTGAGGAAAAGGAAGGAAGATTACTTTCTGTGTCTATGTATACACACACGTCACAAACACAGAATACACAAGAGTGGGAACGTGAAATAATCTAAAGAGAACCAGCAGGGGAGGTAGGAAAACCTAGGTTTAAGCGTTCTGCCCCTCACACATTCTGGAAGAGTAACTCAAAGGAGGTCTGTGAACTCAGTGCCCTTGGACAACTAAGATTCTAAGTTGGGGAGTATTTCCTGATTTGCATTAAAAGAAAGGGTTTCCTCATCCATGAGTTCTCTACAACAATGAAATCACAGGCCAGGAAAAAAATACACAAACACAACAAAAAAATTCTATGTTATTCTTGAATAATACTATGGTACCAAATTTTCAAGCCCTGAACATTGCTATTTTACCTACAAGTCAGAAACCCGCCTACCTACTAGTATCAGGGACACTAAGAAAATTACTACAGACCAACCAACCAATGGAGAGAATGCAGACCAGGGGTGTTAAACTTAGATAGAATAAGCACATGGAAAACCATAAATTAAGATGATCTATGTTGTACTGTATTGTATTTTGATTTATTTTGTTAAACATTTCCCAATTTTATTCTCATCGGTTCAGGTTGCAGTTGATTGCTCTACCCCTAGAGTCTGACAGCACTGGTACAATCTACAACAAAGTCTGACTTTACTATCTTTATTGTATGCCTTTAGAATGCATTATATGCCATCCTCCTTATCCTGCCTTTTAAACTTCTAATTTATATTTGATCTGGCTGTTCCATGAACAAGACACTCCACATTTAGGCTCTGGGCATCTTTCTGGTAGTATCCCATGCATAGAAGGTTTTCTCTCCATATCTCTGCCTACCAGCTTTCTTCAAGTCCCAGATAAAACCTCTTCTTTTAGGGGTGGCTAGGTGGGATAGTGAATAGAGCACCAGCCCTGGAGTCAAGAGGACCCGAGTTCAAATCTGACCTCGGACACTTGACACTTACTAGCTGTGTGACCCTGGGCAAGTCACTTAACCCCAATTGCCTACTCCGCCCCACCAAAAAAATCCCTTCTTTTACAGGAAGCCTTTCCCAACCCCTTTTAATTCTAGTGCTTCACCCTGTTAATTATTTCCTGTTTGCTTTGTATAACAGGCTGTTTGTACTTAGTTGTCTGCTTGTGGACTACCCCAGACTGTGAGCTCCTTAGGGCAAGGACTGTCTTTTGCCTCTTTTTGTATCCCCAGCACTTAGCACAGTGCCTGACACATAGCAGGCACTTAATAAATGCTTACTGATTACTGGCTAGTTTTGAAGAAACAGCATGGTATACTGGGAGCCAGCAAACCAAGGTCCAGATGTGCTACTAACTAGCTGGACAAATAATTTCATCTTTGTGATCCTTAGTTTCTTCTTCTGTAAAATGAGAGGCTGTATCTTTCAATATCAAACCAATACCTATGCATACATGAAGTGCAAATTGGTCTCCATCCTGTGGAAAAAGTGAATAGCATGAAGGCATTCATCTCTATTCTCCCAAGTTATTAGGAAGAATGAAGTGTTGCTTGAAAGAAGTATTTTAAAGAAGTTCAAGAAAGAAAAGGAAGTGAAGAAACAGAAAGGAATTCTAATTTAAATTAGGAGGGAGAATGAAGAGAAGTGGGTCTTTTAAGGGATGGTTAAAAAAAATAAATAAAAACTCTATTATCTCTCCCAAGTCTTTTCTTCTCCAAGCTACACAGCCCCATTTCCTGGAAGGGTCTTTATAAGGAATGGAGCCCAAACCCCATACTATTACAACTGTCTTCCTCTCAACACGTTCTAGCTTATTAAGGTCTAGATCATGGACTGAGAAAGCCTAAGACATTTCTAAGGCATCCTCTGAGGGGGCCTGGCACCTGTGATGAATGACTGATTTAAAAAAAAAAAAAGTAGGGGATAACTGGAAGAATGATACCTGCACTTCAGTGAGCAGCTCCCTCTAGAGTGTAGTTAATAGTTATCTCATTCACATGTTCCTTTAACACCTGCTTCTAGGCTGGTCTTAGCCAGGGAAAGAGTATAACAGGAAGAAAACTGGGCTGGGAATCAGACTTGGGTTCTCCTTTGATCTCTGTGACTAATAATGAATTATTTTACTTTGGGAAAGACCCTTCACTCCTCAGCCTCAGTTTCATTTGTAAAATTAGTTGGACCAGATAATTATTATATTTAATTACAATTATTATATTCCTTTCACCTCAGGAATTTTCTAATTCTGTGACTGGAGGATACCAGAAGGTCGGGTATACATAATTGTTTCTAGAAGGTACACAGCTGAGGTTTTTAACTGGAAGTTCATGATCTTGGTATTTTAAAATAAATTTTTTGACAACTCTATCTCAATATAATTGATTTCCTTTGTAATTCTTTGCATTTCCTTTGTATTTTATTTTCTACACTTAAAAATATTTTTGAAAAAGAATGCCAAAGGAGTTCATGACCAAAAGCATAATAAGAATTCCTGGCTCTAGGGCCAGGTGGCACTTAATAAAGGCTTCTGATAATAAGCAGTGGGTACAGCAAGACAAAACGACTGCACAAAAGGACTGGAATTTTTGGCTTCGCCCGTGACCTTCTTATTTCTCAAACCCTAGTATTTTCTTTTTTTAATAGTTTACTTTTTTGAACTTAGCATTTTAAAAAATTTAACCTGTTCCTCCTCAATGTGCAAATTAATAAAAACTAAAAAAATAAAGCCTCCAATACATAGCTGCATAGATTGGCAAGACAAAGTCCCACATTAACCATGTCCAAAAGTGTATATCTCTTTCTGTAACACCTCTCTGTCAGGAGATGAATGGCACATTTTAGACTCACTGCCTCCAAAATTTTCAAACATCATTACAATCAATAACAACCAAAAAAGCATTTTCACTGCATTCTAGAGCTAAATGAGTCAGATGGACATGTACAATTATTGTCTCCAGCCCAGCTGGCTGACATCTAATCCAGAATGGATAGTAACAAACTCAAACAATTAATAAGCAAACAAGACAGAGCTGCCAATAGCCTGGCTCCAGTGCGAGTAGGCTTCTTGTAGGAGATGATGTCAATGCAATTCAAAAAACATTTATCAAGTGCTCACTATATGCAAAGCATTGTGCCAGGCTTGGGGGATACAACAGGTACACAGGTAAGTCAACAGACAATAATTATAGGCCAAAATGAATTAGCAATAGGAACAGCTAGGTGGCACAGTGGACAGAAGGCAGGACCTAGAGTCAGGAAGATCTGAGTTCAAATCTAGCCTTAGATATTCAGTAGCTGTGTGACCCTGGGAAAGTCACTTGACTGCTGCTTGACTCAGTTTCCTTATCTGTAAAATAGAGATAATAATAGCATCTACCTCACAGTGTTGCTATGAGGATTAAATGAGATAATATTTGTGAAGTGCTTTGCCAACCTTAAAGTAGTATATAAATGCTAGTTATTTTTATTAAATCAGCAAAAACTTATGCAGAGATTTCCAATATAATTTCCTTGGAGAAATTACTATGGGGAGTCTTCTGCTAAAAAAACTGGCTGAAAGAGAGGCAGCCCAAGCTCCTACATACCTTCTCCAGCAAAATCCTAAAGTTTGTTTCAGACTCACTAATGATCAAGAAATACCACAAGAAATTGCATTAAATATTTCTTTTACTACAGAACTAGAATAAAGGTCATCCAGAAGTCTATGGACAATAAAAAAGAGTGTCTGTCCAAGAAAGCTAGTGTTAGTACATTCAGAGATGAGAAACATAGCTTGCAAAATTCTCTGTCCAGAGATAGCAAAAGTGAACCGCCAAAGTGGATACTTTGGAAGCCCCTGGAAATAGCAACCAACTAGCATGTCACGGACCAGTACCACTCAGACCCAGGGGATCTGAGATATCTAACACATGGTCTTGTGATGCAACAGAGGGTCCTGAAGATCAAGCATTCTAAACATCTAAGTGGGGGAGAGTTGAAGGTCAGCACAAGAACACCCCACCTAGAAGCAAAGCAAGGAGCCAAGCTTAGCCCTAGCACAAAGCTCCAATTCAGGAACTAAAACTGTCAACAAGTAAGTCAAAGAAAACACTGACCTGTATAAAAAGGTACTGCAAATCTAACTCCATGACAGTGTCAAGCAGAGACTCAAAAGAAAAAAACGGATTTTCTACAAAGACTATGTTTATACCTAGAAGAAATGAAGCAAGAGTTTAAAAAAGAAAGAAGAAAAGAAATGCCCTGAAGGGCAGAAATGGAAGGAGATGAGCAATTTCTGAGAAAGTAGTAAAACTTTCCCAAGAAATATACTCTCCGAAAACTCAAATAGACTAAGCAGAAATCAATGACTCTATGAGACAGCAAGAAATATTAGAACAAAATTGAAAGATTAAACAAACAGAAGATATCTGATATCAAAAACAGCTGACCTGGAAAAGAGGTCACAGAGAGATGATTTAAGAATTACTGGACAGGCCCAAACACTATCTTAAAAAAAAATTCTTTGTAACCAGTTATTATCTGTCTCTCCTACTTTCTCCTCACCCTATTCAAGAATTACAAAATAAAATCCTCATAATAAACATGCAAAGTTCAGCAAAAAAAAAAAAATTCTAACACTCGCCATGCCTAAAGATATATTTATCTTTTGAATTTTAATTCTATTGCCATTCTGGTAGAAGACTGATGGTGTGCTTTGTTCATATTCAGTTCTCTGGAATTACACTTTATTATTGTATTGATCAGAGATTTAAAGTCTTTCAACAAAATTGTTTCTGTTTATAATATAGTTGTCATTAAACTATTCTCTTAGTTTCATTCAATTCACTTTGCATCAGCTCATATAGACTCTAAAACTGTCCATTTTCATCATTTCTTAAGGTGTAATGATATTATATTACATTCCTATAGCACAATTTCTTTATTCATTCTCTAATAGGTGGGCAACCCCATCATGTGCAGTTATTTTTTATTAGTACAAAAAGAGCCGCTATAAATATTTTTGTACATATTGGTCCTTTTCCTTTTTTTTGATATCTTTGGAATATAGGGCTACTAGTGATTTTCTGAGTCAAAATGTATGGACAGTTTAATGACTAATGAAGCATGGCTCCAAATTACTTTCCAGGATGTCTGGACCAATTCACAGTTCCATCGATAGTGCATCAGGTTTCATACACACCCCAAACATTTGTCATTTTCCTATTATCATCTTTGTTAATCTGACAGGTGTGAGGTAGAGCCTCAGAGATACTATAATTTGCACTGCTCTAATTATCAGCGACTTGGAGTATTTTTTTATGATTGTTGACAGCCTTCCTTTAAAAATAGCTTGTTCATGTCCTTTCATCATTTATCAATTGAGGAATGATTCTTAGTCTTATAAATCTGAATTTGTTCCTTATATACTTTGGATGTAAGATCTTTATCAGAGAGGTTTACTGCAAATATTTTTTCCCAGTTACCTATTTACCTTCTAATTTTAAGTTAGTATTAGTATTTGTGCAAATTTTCTGTAATCAAAATTGTCCTTTTTATCTTCTGTGATCTTTTCTAACCTTTGGTCATGAAATCTTCTCCTATCTATAGATTTGAAAGGTAAGTTCTTCCTTGCTCTTCCAATGTGCTTATGACATCACATTTTATGTTTAAGTCACATAACCATTTGAAATTTACCTTAGTATATGGTATGAAGTACTATGTTTCAAGAAATCACAAATGAAAACTGCCCAGTTCTATTAGAACCAGAGGGCAAAGACAGAAAGAATCTACCAATCATCTCCTGAAAGGAATATCAAAAGGCAAAGCAACAAGAATGTCACAGTAAAATCCAGAGTTTTCACATCAAAGAAAAAAAATGCCTCAGGTACCCAGAAAGAAGTAATTCAAATTCCAAGAAACTAGAGTCAGGATCACACAAGACCTGGAAATTTCTATTAAAACCCAGATATCTTAGAATACAATATTCCAAAAGGTAAAAGCTAGGCTTACAACCAAAAATAATTTACCTTAAGAAAATGTACCTTCAAATGGAATAGAGACTTTTCAGCACTCCTGATGAAAAAAAAAAGAGCAGAGTAGGATTCTGATATACAATCCGGCAGAATTTACATAGCATTTTGCAAAATGCTTTACAAATTTTATCTCATTTTATTCTCACAACTACCCTGGGAGGTGCTATTATTATCCCCATTTTATAGATGAGGTAATTGAGATATAGATTAAGTGAAGGTCCAGGGTCAGCTACAAAGTGTCTAAGGCCAAATTTGAACTCTTCTTCTTCACTCCAGGCCCAGTGCTCTATACAATATGACACCTACCTAGCTGACTCTAAAACAAACACAAGAGCCCAGAAAAATCTACCGGTGAATTTATCTGAGCAACTAGAAGGGGCTCATGATGATGTACTGTTAACATTTTAATAGGGAGAGAAGAAACAAGCATACCTTCAGAACCTTAATGTCCTCAAAGGGCAATGAGGGAGTTAAATGATCTAGGTGGGGTGGACTGTTTCCTTATGTGAAATGGAAGGAAACAGATACCCAGGGAGGGAGCATCTGGACCACCTGGCAACTAACTTGATATGGCTAGTAAGAGAGACAGGAGTGAAGGATGACTCCACTATTGCAACTTGGTCTACAGCTGTTCCTCTCTAAGCTTCTGCAGTCTGTCTCCCTTGCCTGGGATGTGCTTCCTTCTTGATTGAAATTCCTAGCTCCCTTGCAAGGATCAAATCAAGTGCTATTCGTTCAAAAGTCCCTTCCTGATTCTCTCAGCTGTTAGCCTCTCCCCTCCCCTTCTCTATTATTTTTTTGGACTGGGAATAGCTGTGAACATGATGTTTTACTGTCTCACTTTTCTATCTGTACCCCTTAGCATAGTGCCTGCCATAGAACAGACTTAACAAATGTTGTTTAATTGAAGAGAAAAGAAAAAAAAAGCTCAGCAGTACCTTGGGGAACACCAACTCTTAATAAAGCAGAATCAGATTGTGAGGTCTTTGAGAGTAGTGACTGTCTTTTGATCCCCAGCTGCTTAAGACATGTTTATTGACTGATTAAGAATAACCAAAAGATAGGTCAGAAAATCCATGAGGCAGTCACAAATGCTGCAGAGATTCAAATACTATAGGTTTTTCCTTTTTTCCCACAAATCGTTCCCCATGCCTGGAATGCATGCACTGTCTTCTCGAATCACTACCTTCAATGCTTATTTCAAGAGTCAGTTCCAACACGAGTTCCTTCCTGATCCCTCAGATGCCACCTTATTTATTTAAAAATATTTTCCTTTTATATATTCTTACATCTGTACTGAGTTGTGGCACTCCTCTCCCCCCTACACAACCTGTCTGATGGCAGATTTCAGTTTTTTGGTCTTTGGTTTTTTGGGGTTTTTTTTTGCCTCAAGACCTAAAACATAGTATCTGTTTAATAAATTTTCATTGACTTATCATTGATTTAGACCAGACCGACACAATCTGTAAAATTGGCCAAAATTAAAACAGTTGCTAAGCTTCTTTGGCTGCAGAAAGGTTAGACTAGAGACAGACTGACAATGGTTGGGTGCCATGGGGTCATGTGACAAACTGGAGGGAATGAACAGTGGCAACTCTATATTTTTCTGTTCATCTATGTTGTGCAGGCCCGAGTTGGACCTTGAAGGGGTCCTGGTCCAACCTGCTCATTTTACAGATTTGGAAACTGAGGGCCAGAGAGTTTAAGTGACTTTCCCAAGGTCCCATGGATACTAAGCAGAAGAGTTGGAGTATAGGCCTTTTCCCCCACTGCACCATAAATGCTTAATAAATACTTCTTGCATTAATGGATTTAGTGGTTAGGCTAGCGTTGGCGATCTCGGGGAGCAGTCTCAGGGGAGTTGTGGGGTCAGAAGCCAGCCAACAAGGGTTGAGAAGTGAGGAAATCCAGGAAGAGAGGTGGACAACCCTTTATAAGGAGTTTGGCTGTGAAAGGGGGAAGACACAGGACTGCGGCTTGGGGGGACCGCAGGACGGTTGCTAGATTAGGGCGCAAAAAAGGGCTAAATCAGATGCTCCCTATTCCCCCCACCTTCTTTCTATATCCTGTAGTCTCTTCTCCCCCTTCCTTTCTCCCACGCTCACCTCACATCACCATTCTCCGTGCTCCACGTGTGTACCAACTCTTAAGTGCCCCGGAAATAAAAGCCTCCCCCTCTGAAATGGCCTACTAGACACGGATTCTTCCGGGTCACGGGACTTGGCGCTGGGTCGTTGCTTGGTAACCGCGTCCATGGCCGGGAAGACTGGCCGCAAAGCCCCGGCTCCCCAGCCGGTGGTGGAAGTCGCGCAAACTCTGGAGGGGGAAGCGGCGGGATCTGGCGTGACCATCGCGGAGACGGGGTCTCCTCAGTCTACCTTGTCTACAATCTCTCCACTGTCTCCGTCGTCTCCGGCAGTCGGGCCGTCGGCCGCCGTCTCGGCCGCGGCCACAGGGGTTAGTGAGACGCCCGAAGGCTCCAAGACTGCACCAGAGCCGGAGAAGAATCTCTGGGAGCAGATCTGCGAGGGTAGGGGCCTGAAGGAGGAAGGGGCGGAGCCATTCTGAGGGGGTGGGGCCACTGGGTGGAGGCGGGGCTCGCTCGCGGAGGAGCCGGGCCGCGGGCGGAGTTTGCATCTGCCTGAGTCCCGCTGGTCACCGGACAGGGAACACTGACTTTGGAATGAAAGGCCCAGGGTTCGAATTTCGGTTTTGCCTCTGAGTCACTTGACTACTCCGGGTCTCAGTTTCCTCATTTGTAAAACGAAGGGGTTGGACTAAATGGCTTCTTAAAGGTCCCTTCCTGATCAAACTCTGTGCCCAGGCACCAAGTAAGTGCTAAGTTACTTAGATGCTCAGTACTGGGGATACCAAGAAAGGTTAAACTTGGTCCCTTGCCCCCAAGGAGCTTACACTCTTATGGGGGAGACCACCTGCAAATAACTATGTACATACAAGATACATACAGTGTAAAGGGGGGTAATCTGTGAAGGAGGCCACTGACTGTGATGGAGACTTGCAATCAGTGAATCATGAAAATGTGATTGAGTGAATGTATTTATATGTGTGTGTGTACTTACAAATGTATGAATGAATGAAAAAGCATGTGCTAAAAGGTTTCTGTGTGCAAAGCACAGTGCTAAGTGCTGAGGATACAAATGGGAAAGCTAGATAACCCCCCCCCCCCACCGAAGGTGTAGGAAGGACTAGGATTTATTAAACACCTACTGTGTAGTAGGGCCTGAAAATGCAAAGACAAAAAAAAATCACCTTTGCCTTCCAAGAACGTCCTTAAGTCTTGGGGGAGATTGGGAGGGGAAAGGGAATGAGAAATACTTAGACCCCTATGAGTTAGAAAGAAACTTAGAAGCCATCTAGTCTAACTTCCTTATTTTATATATAAGGAACTAAAGCCTAGAGAGTTGAGTGACTAACCCAAGAGCACACAGGTAGTGTAGTAAGTGGCAGAGTTGGGATTTGAGTATATCATTGGACTCCAAATCCAGGACTCTTTGCACTGTATCACATTTGATTCTGGAGGAAAACTCAAAGTTCTTAGGCACATAGGTCATGTTGGGATCAAAGATCTCATGGATTACCTTCATTTAATGCATTGCCTTTACTGTTGTTGTCATTTTTAAGGTCCATATCTATGATTTCATTTGAGTTGGAAACCCCTGTGTGGAAACTCTTTCCACTGATGTAGAGAGGCAGCTCATCTCCCCTCCCCTCCCCTCCCCTCACTCCTCTCTGTCTCTCTGTCTCTCTCTGTCTCTCTCTGTCTCTCCCTTTCCTCCCTTTCTCTCCCTCTCTGCCCCTCCTTCTTCTGCTCTTTCTCTTCCTTCTCTCCCCATTCTCTCCCTCTCCAATTTCTCTCCCTCTCTCTTCCCTTCTAGTGATGGGTGGAAGAATAGTCCCTTCCAAAAACTTAGCAAAAGTGGCACCTTTTTGTATGTTATGGCTGCTAGAGCAGGGGCTTATTTATCCAGGTGCATTCTCAGACCTCTGGTTGCCTTTTCTGCTCTGCATTTCTTTCCTTGAGCATAGGAGCTTGAATAGATCCTTTGAAATGGACTTTTTGGGAGTGGCTTCTATGGGAGCTTCTGGGTTCTTTAGTCAGTGTTGACTGCACTCTGGAGGTACCTCTATGTATACTAAAGAACATCTATGAGGAGAAGATGACCATCAGCAGGAGGTGGTGTTAGAAATGTGGACTTTGAGGGAGCTATTCAAATAAGGCAGAAACCCTGTATCAATGATGGGGAAGGAGTATGGCACCTTATGGCACACAGTGGACAGTATTGTCCTGAGCAAAGTTGTCTCTTCTGGGCCCCAGCAGAGTGGGCCACATCTTGGGCCCCAATAGAAGACTTGAGTTCAAATCTGGCCTCAGAGCTGTGTGATTCTAGGCAAGTCACTTAAACCTATTTGCCTCAGTTTCCTCATGTGTAAAATGTGCCAGAGAAAGAAATGGCAAACCACTCCAGTATCTTCGCCAAGAACACCCCAAATGGGGTCTTAAAGAGTTGGACATGAATGAAACGACTGAACATCCATAACTAGCATAACTACCCAGCCCTAGAGGAAGAAGGTAACAATCCCATAGGATATCCCTCTACAGGAGCAAAAATACGGTTATCAATCCCCCTCACCACCACCATTGGGTTGTCAGGGCAAGAGAGGTTCTGGATAGTGGGTCAGGGAACACTGAATGGATGTAAATCTCAGAACTGACCCTGGCTGTAGGACCCTGCTTCCATGTGAAAGGCTAATGACCTGTTAGCTAGTTTACTACAAATGAACCTAATCTGTGATGACAATTGATGCCTATGCCAGAATATCAACATTTTCACTGTGGCCCTGATGCTTCTGGTGCCACTTCTACTAATAATCACTATTTTACGTCAGGAGACCCACTTTGAACTGTAGCATCAAATACCAAAAAGATCAGATTAAGATCTGGAACTCATCCTTTCTTTTTTTGTTATTATTAATTTATTTATTTTTAGTTTTCAACAATCACTTCCATAAGCTTTTGAGTTTTAAATTTTCTCTACCTCTCTTTCCTCCCCCCTCCCCGAGATGGTATTCAGTCTGATATAGGCTCTACATATACATTCTTATTAAACATATTTTCATATTAGTCATATTGTAAAGAAGAATTAGAACCAATAGGAGGAACCACAAGAAAGAAGAAACAAAACAAAACAGAATAAAAAAAAGAGCAAATAGTATGCTTTAATCTGCATTCAAACTCCATAGTTCTTTCTCTGGATGTGGATAGCATTTTCCATCATGAGACTTTTGGAGATGTCTTAGATCCTTGCATTGCTGAGAAGAGCTAAGTCTATCAAAGTTAGTCACCGCACAAAGTGGTTGTTACTGTGTAGAATGTTCTTCTGGTTCTGTTCACACTTCACTCAGCAGCAGTCCATGCAAGTCTTTCCAGGTTTTTCTGAAGTCTGCCTGCTCATCGTTTCTTATAGCACAATAGCACAATACATTTATATACCACAACTTGTTCAGCCATTCCCCAATTGATGGGCATCCCCTTAATTTCCATTTCTTGGCCACCACAAAAAGAATTGCTGTAAATATTTTTGTACATGTGTGTCCTTTTCCCCTTCTTTTGAAATTCTTTATTTCTGCAAAGAGTACCATCATCCTTTCAATCTCCCAGGTTCACAACCTTGGCATCATTATTGACTCTTCTCTCTCTCCCTACATATGCAATCAATTGACATATTTTGCCATTTCTATAATCATAGCATTTCTCTTATTGAACCCTTCTTTCTATTAATATAGCAACCATCCTAATTTAGGGACTTAGCATTTTCCACCTAGACTATAGCAGTAGCTTCCTTGCCTTCCCTCCCCAATCTGTCTTCCATATAGCTGCCAAAATGATTTTCCTAATGTACAGGTATGACTATGACATCCTTCTACTCAGTAAACTCCAGTGACTTCTTATTGCTTCTAGGATCAAATATAAACTCTTCTTTTTAGTTTTTAAAGCCCTCCATAGCCTGGCCCCAATCTATCTGTCCAAGCTCATTGCACATTAACCCCTTTTCAAGTACTCTACAAAACAGATAACTGACCTTCTTGCTGTTCCTCACATATAACATTCTATTTCCTGTGCCTGGAATGCACGTTCTCCTTCCTTCTGCCTCTTGGAATCATTTGTGTCATTTCAAACTCATCTCTGATGCCCCTTTCTACATGCAGCTTTTTCTGATTCCCTATCTCCTGTCCCTTAACTTTGAGACCTCCTTCCAACAGTTGCCTTCAATATATTTTTATTTATCCTGTATGTACTTCATATATGTACATGTTATCTTCCCTGAGAAAATGTAAGCTCCTAAGGACAGGGACTGTTTCAGTTTTGTCTTTGTATCCCAGTGCCTAGCACAGTGCCTGGTACTTAGTCTACATTTAATTAATTTGTATTGATTGATCGATATTTTCTCCAGTACTATATACTTTAGTAGACATTAATGAGCCAGAGGGTAATTTTTTTTGTTTTATTTGTTTGTTTTGGTCCAAATGAGTAGTTTTAATGATATAGTGAATTCTAGGTGAGAAAATGTCTGTTAATGCAGATCAGCTGTTCCACTTAGAGAGTAGCCTTGGACACTGAGAGGTGGTGACTTGCAGAATCACAAAAGTAATATGTGTTGGAAGGAGGATTTGAATTCAAGTCTTTCTAATTCCAAGGCCAATTCTCAATACTCTTTTATTTTTCTATGAAACTGTGATTCCATCTTAGAAGCTGGAACATGTGTTGTATTCATGGCTTGGTATGAGTTATCCTGTTGTTAAGCCTGAGTTATTTAAAGTTGAACTGTTTATATTCCTACTTGTAAAGATGATATTTGTAACTCATGAGACTTTCTCAGTATTAGGGTAGTTGGAGGGAATATATGTATATAGACAGAGGGCACAGGGTAGTCTGTTCTTCAGAGTTTTCTTGGATCATTGTATTGCTAAGAATAGCTAAGTCATTCACAGCTGATCATCTTACAATATTCCTGTTGCTTTGCATACTTTGCATCAGCTCTTGTAAGTCTTTCCAGGTTTTTATGAGAGCATTCTGCTCATCATTTCTTATAGCACAATAGTATTCCATCATAATCACACACCACAATTTGTTCAGCCATTCCCCAATTGATGAGCATCCCTTCGATTTCCAATCCTCTGCCAACAGAAAAGAGCTGCTATAAATCTTTTTGTACATATAGGTCCTTTTCCTTTTTGATTTTTATCTCTTTTGGGATACACATCCAGTATCGGTATTGCTAGGTCAAAGGACATACATGGTTTTAATAGCCCTTTAGTTATAGTTCCAAATTGCTCTACAGAATGGCTGAATCAGTTCACAACTCCACCAATAGTGCACCAGCGTCTCATTTTTCCTACATCCCCTCCAACATTTGTCATAAGAAAATAATTTCTTTTTTTAAATTAATTTATTTTGAATTATCAACAATCACTTCCATAAGCTTCTGAGCTTCAAATTTTTCTCCCTCTCTTTCTCCACCTTCCTCCCCAAGATAGCACTCAATCTGATACATACTATACATATATATTTCTATTAAACATATAGGAAAATAATTTCTTAAAAATTAGAATTGGGCAGGTGGAAGCTAATGACTTCATGAGACATCAAGAAACAATAAAACAAAATCAGAAGAATGAAAAAATAAAAGAATATGTGAAATATCTTATTGGAAAAACAACTGACCTGGAAAATAGATCCAGGAGAGATAATTTATGAATTATTGGAATATCCAAAAGCCATGATCAAAAAAAGAACCTAGGCAACATATTTCAAGAAATTATCAAGAAAAACTTCCTGATATCCTAGAACCAGAGGATAAAATAAAAATAGAAAGAATCCACTGATCACTTCCTGAAAAAGACACCAAAGTAAAAATTCCCAGGAATATTTTAGCCAAATTCCAGAGCTTCCAGGTCAAGGAGAAAATATTGCCAATGGCCAGAAAAAACAATTCAGATATTATGGAATTGTAGTCAGGATAGCACAAGATTTAGCAGCTTCTGCATTAAAGGATTAGAGGACTTGGAATGTGATATTCCAGAAGGCAAAGGAGCTTGGATTACAACCAAGAATAATCTATCCAGAAAAATGGAGTATAATTCTTCAGGGAGAAAAATAGATATTCAGTGAAGTAGAGGACTTTTAAACATTCCTGATGAGAAGACCAGAGCTGAATAGAAAATGTGACTTTCAAATACAAGACTCAAGAGAAGCACAAGAAGGAAAACACGAAAGAGAAATTTTAAGAGATTCAACAAAGTTAAACTGTATACATTCTTCCATGGAAAGATGATACTTGTAATTGCTAAGAATTTTATTATTATTAGGACAGCTAGAAGGTGTATACATAGAGGGCATGGGTGTAAATTGACTATGATAGGATGATTAAAAAATTAAGAGGTGAGAAAAAGAGATATACTGGGAGAAGGGAGAGGCAAAATGGGGTAAATTATTTCACATGAAAGAGGCATGAAAGGAAGTTTTTACAGTGGAGGGGAAGAAGAGGTGGGGAGGTGTTGAGTAACACTTAAACCTTACTCATTGAAATTGGCTCAAAGAGGGAATAACATACATACTCAGTTGGGTATAGAAATCTATCTTGCCTTACAGGGAAGTAAGAAGGGAATGGAATAACAGAAGGGGTGATAGAAGGGAGGGCAGATTGGGGTAGGCAGTGGTCAGAAGTAAAACAAACTTTTGAGGGGGGACAGGGAGAGAGAGACAGAGAGAGATGGAGGAAAATAAAGGATAGAGGGAAATACACAGTTTGCAATTATGAATGTGAATGGGATTAACTCACCTATAAAATGGAAGCAGATAGCAGAATGGATTAAAAACCCAGAATCCAATAATATATTGTTTATAAGAAATACAGTTGAAGCAGAGAGACACATACAAAGTAAAAATAAGGGGCAGGAGCATAATCTATTATGCTTCAGCTGATGTAAAAAAAGAAAGCAGGGGTAGCAATCATGATCTCTGACAAATCAAAAGCAAAAATAGTCTAATTAAAAGAGATAAGCAGGGAAACTTTATTTTGCAAAAAAAAAAAAAGATACTATAGACAATGAAGCAATAATTTCAATATGTGCATCAAATGGTATAGTGTCCCAATTCTTAAAGGAAAAGTTAAATGAGTTATAGGAGGAAATAGTAAAACTATATTAGTAGAGGACTCAACTAGATAAACTAGTTAAACTAGATAAACTAGATAAAACTAGATAAACCTAACCATAAAATAAAGGAGTTAAGGAGATAAATAGAATTTTAGAATAGTTAGCTATGATAGACCTGTGGAGAAAGCTGAATGGAATAGAAGGAAATATCACTTTTTCTCAGTGGTACATAGAACCTACACAAAAATTGAGCAAATATTAGGATATAAAAATCTTCCAGTCAAATTCAGAAAAGCAGCAATATTAAATGCATCCTTTTCATGTCATAATGCAATAAAAATTACATTCAATAAAGGGCCAAAGAAACATAGATAAAAAATTACTTGGAAACTAAATAATCTAATCCTAAAGAATGATTGGGTAAAAGTGATAGGGTGCTAATGATGGAGCCCTAAAAGGAAAAGACCATGTATTTGGGACCTGGATGTAAAGCCCCCAGAAACCAGGCCCATCCCAGTCAATAATCCTTTTAAATGCCTTTTCACTGGGGCTCTCCTGCCATTTAACTCCTTCCTTTGTCTGTACCTGGCCCTATCCCAGGCTACTGGTCACTCCTTAATCCCATCCAGATCTTCTCACAGTCTTTCTGTGTAAAATATCAATCTTACCCTCATCAAATACTCAGATTCTTAAAATCTAGCCTGCTTGTATTAGTGTCACAGTAAACCGTGATTCTGACTGAAAGAAAGAAGGCTTGAGTGGTTGGATTCTTTTGTAGCTGACTCATGCCCTGTACCCTTGCATTTCAGGGTGCCCAGCACCCCTAGACCACAACAAAAGAACAAATCATAGAAACAGTTTCATTAAAGAGAATGACAATAATAAGACAACATGCCAAAATTTAGGGGATATTGCCAAAGCAGTACTTAGGGGAAAATTTATAACTTTAAACACTTTCATCAATAAAATGGAGAAAGGATTTTAATGAATGAAAACCCCAAAAGCAGAGTTTTGAGGTAATAAACAATTTATTAATTAGAGTAGCCTGTAATCAAGAAATTGATGGTCAGTGTTTTTCTCAGTTAACCAAAGACACCAAGGGAGACCCTGAAATGCCTTAAATCCCTTCTGAAAGGGCACTCCCCTGACAGTGTAACTCAACTTTGATTGGTGGACATTTAATGAGGAGGTGAGCTAAAAGTCTTCAGCTCCTCCTGCTGTGAATGTGGCTTGATCATGAGACTCAGTAGCCTCAAGGCATTGGGGCAGTGAAAGTCATTTCCATCCAGATTTCTGTCTAGTTTTCTCCTTCATGAGCTGGGTTTCCCTAAACTCTAATGGAAGGTGTTAAAGGGGGGATGGTTCTTCACCCAGGCAAAGGGTCACTAGAACCGGATTCTGTTTATACTCTAAATAGAAATTATGTCTCCTGGTTAAGTGGGATCCTAATAAGCATGTGCCTTGAGGGCTTGAGCAATTTCATCAGTCAGCCATGCCCTTCAGAGGCTGACTTACCTTTTCAGGAGTTGGTTCTTAACTGAAACAGTAAGAAAAGAATGGATCATGGGGCAGCTAGACGGTGAAGTGCATAGAGCTCCCGGCCTTGGGGTAAGGAGGACCTGAGTTCAAGTTTGACCTCAGACACTGGACACTTACTAGCTGTGTGTCCCTGGGCAAGTTGCTTAACCCCAATATCCTCACCACAAAAAAAAAAAAGAAGAAGAAGAAAAGAGTGGATCACAAGTTAATAGTTAGTTATTAATGTAACAGTATAATATTATGTGATATATAATTATATAATATAAATAATATTAATTTCAAGCAAATCAATGAATTGGGTATGCAACTAAAAAAAAAAACCAGAAAAGGGACAAATTAAAAATCCTCAGTTAAACATCAAATTGGAAATACTGAAAATCAAAGGAAAGATTAATGAAATTGAAAGTAAGAAAGTAATTGAAACTAATATGTAAAACTAGGAGCTGATTTTATGGAAAAAAAACCAACACAATAAAATAGATAAACCATCGGTTGATTTGATTTAAAAAAAGAAAGAGGAAAACCAAATTACCAGTATCAAAAATGAAAAGGGTTAATTCACTAGCAATTGAGAGGAAATAAAAGCAATTGTTAGGAGCTATTTGGCCAATTATATGCCAACGAATATGCCAATAAATCTAACAATCTAAGTGAAATGAATGAATATTTGCAAAAATAGAAATTGCCCAGATTAGCAGAAGAGGAAATAGAATACTTAAATAATCCTATTTTAGAAAAAGAAATTGAACAAGCCAACAATGAGCTTCCTATGAAGAAATCCTCAGGACCAGATGAATTTATAAGTGATTTTTTTTTGTTTTTACGTAGTTTATTTATTCTCCGATGAAAATTTATCTTCCTGGATAAACATCATCCATAGTACCTTTTATTCCTTCTTTTGCCAGCACCAACATTTGCTTTTGCAGTACCTCTGACTTTCTTCATTCTGTTCTTGTGTTCCTTTCGCTGTTTTCTTGATGTCTTTTTCTTCTCATACAGGCCATGCCTTGCAAGTCTGTGCTTTGATTAATTTTTCTTTGCATAGTCAAGGGAATCATAAATCATGCCAAAGCCTGTTGTTTTTCCACTGCCAAAATGGGTTCTGAATCCAAAGACAAAAATGACATCTGCAGTTGTCTTGTACATCTTGGCCAGTTTTTCTCAAATTTCTGTCCTGGGCACTGTGGCCTTTCCAGGATGAAGGACATCTACAACCATCTGTTTACACTGAAGAAGTCTGTTTGTCATGAACTTCCTGGTTCTGATAGTTACAGTGTCATTCATGGTGGCAGCAGGCTCCTCGAGCAGCAGGAGAGGGAAAGGCTACAAGTGATTTCTACCAAACATTTAAAGACCAATGAATTCCAATACTATATAAATTATTTGAAAAAATGGGCAAAGGAGTCCTATCAAATTCCTTTTACAACACAAATATGGTGCAGATACCTAAACCAGGAAGAACAAAAACAGAGAAAGACAACTATAGACCAATTTCCCTAATGAATATTGATGCAAAAATTTTAAACAGAACACTAGCAAAGAGATTACAGCAATATATCAAAGATCATACACTTCAGAAATTCAGGTCTGGTTCAATATGAGGAAAACTATTAGTATAATTGACCATATCAATAACAAAAACAAGGAAAATCATATGATTACGTCAATAGATGCAGAAAAGGTTTTTGACAAAATACAACAGTCATTCCTATTAAAAACAGTAGGAAGCATAGGAATAAATGGAGCTTTCCTTAAAATGATAAGTAGTATTTATCTAATAATATCATCAGCAGGCATTATCTGTAATGGGGATAAGCCAGATCAGGTAGGAAGCAAGGATGCTCATTATCACCACTATTATTCAATATTATACTAGAAATGCTACCTTTAACAATTAGAGAAGAAAAAGAAATTAAAGGAATTAGAATTGGCAGTGAGAAAGCAAAACTATCATTCTTTGCAGATGATATAATGGCATACTTAGAGAATCCTGGAGAATCACCTTAAAAACTAGTTGAAATAATTAACAACTTAAAGTTGCGGAATGTAAAATAAACTCACGTAAATTATCAGCATTTCTGTATGTTACCAACGAAGTTCAGCAGTAAGAGATAGAAAGAGAAATTCCACGTAAAATAACTATAGACAACATAAAATACTTGGGAGTCTACTTGCCAAGAGAAATCCAGGAACTGAATGAACACAGTTCCAAAACACTTTTCATACAAATTAAGTCAGATATAAATAGTTGGAGAAATATTAATTGCTCATGGGTAGGCTGAGCCAATATAATAAAAAAATGACAATTCTACCTAAGTTAATTTACTTATTCAGTTCCATACCAATTAAACTACCAAAAAGTTATTTTATAGAGTTAGAAAAAATAGTGACAAAATTCATCTGGAAGGACAAAAGGTCAAGAATATCAAGGAAATCAATGGAAAAAAAAAGTGAAAGTAGGCAACCTAGCAGAACCAGATCTCAAACTCTTTTACAAAGTGGTAATTATCAAAACAATCTGGTACTGGCTAAGAAAAAGAGTGGTAAACCAGTGAAATAGATTAGGTGCACAATAGACAGTAGTAAATGACCCTAATAACCCAGTGTTTGATAAATGCAAAGATCCAAGCTTTTGGGACAAGAACTCACTATTTGACAAAAATTGCTGGGAAAACTAGAAAACAGTATAGCAGAAGCTAAGTATAGACCAGTATCTCACACCATGTACCAAGATAAGGACAAAATGGGTACATGATTTAGACATAAAGAGTGATATCATAAGCAAATTAGGGGAGCATGGAATATCTTACCTGTCAGATCTGTGGAGAAGGGAAGAAATTTATGACCAAGTAAGAGACAGAGAGCATTGTGGGAAGTAAAATGGATAATTTTGATTACATTAATTTAAAAAGTTTTGTACAAATAAATAAATGCAGCCAAAATTAGAAGAAAAGCAGAAAACTGGGGAAATTTTTTTGTAGCAAGTTTCTCTCTTAAAGGCCTTATTTTTCAAATATATAGAGAACTGAGTCAAATTTATAAAAATAAGAGTCCTTCCCCACTTGATAAATAGACAACGGATATGAACAGGCAGTTTTTAGAAGAAGAAATCAAAGCTATCCACAGTCATATGAAAAAATGCTCCAAATCACCATTGATTAGAGAATTTGTGTCTGAGGCCAAATTTGAAGTTGGTGAGATGAGTCTTCTTGACTCTAGGCCCATCCACTGTGCCAGCTAGCTGCCCTGAACATGTACAATCTGTATCAATTTGCTTGCCTTCTCAAGGAGGAGGAAAAGAATTTGGAACTCAAAATTTTAAAAAATGAATGTTAAAAATTGTTTTCATATGTAATTTTAAAAAATCTAATATAAAAAGTTAAAAAAAAAGATCTGAGCTCAAGTCTTTCCTCTGATATGTACATTATGGGCAAATACCATAACCACTCAGTGTTCCAGGCAGCAATCTAAGACTATGCTTTATAGATGAATCAGCAGTCTGTATCAGTGGAGAGATATTCCACATCAGAAGTTCCCCACACTGCTGAAATCACAGGGCTAAACAAAAAGTGTGTGTGTGTGTGTGTATGAGAGAGAGAGAGAGAGCACCAGGTGCATTTGTGCTTTATGGTTTAACAAAGCATTTTCTTTACAATAAATAATGAAATCTGGAAGGATACTGGATTCAGAGACCAAGGTGAGGAAGGAGTACATTCCAGGCATGGGAGACAACTAATGCCAAGAGTTGCAAGGCACAGAAAAGGGGAATGGAGTGTTGTGCAAGAAGAACAGTTAGATAGAGCACTGGTTCTGAAGTCAGGAGGACCTGAGTTCAAATTCGACCTCAGACCAAACACTTGACACTGTCTAAAATTTGACCCCAATTGCCTAAAAATAAAAAAAAAAATAATAAAAAGGAACAGTTTGATTGGAACATAGAGCACATGAAGGGAGTAATATGGAGCAAGCCTGGCAAGGCAGGCTGGAGTCAGGTTGAGAAGGACTTTTAAGTACCAAAAATAGAATGTTTTATTTAACCCTAAAACTATTAAGGAGCCATTAAAGTTTACCATGCATCCACAAGACCCATGTGAGGTTAAGTGATACGTCCAATGATCCAAGCACTTAGATTTTGTGGCTGCCTTCAGAAACTCAGTCCCCTTAAGTAGGAGTTGACAAGGTAGATGACTGGGGTCAGCTGGGTAATTTAAAAGGGTATGAAGAAGTTAATAGCAGAATTTATTTCATAGAAAAGGACAGCTAAGTGATACAGTATGGCATAAGAGTCAGGAAGTCTCCCCAAGTTCAAATCTGACCTCAGACACTTACTAGCTGTGTGACCCTGGTCAAGTCACTTAACCCTCTTTGCCTCATTCTCCTCATCTGTAAAATGAGCTGGAGAAGGATATGGCAAACCCCTTCAGTGTCTTTGCCAAGAAAATCCCAAAAGGGGTCATGAAGAGTTGAACACGACTGAATAACAACAGATACCCTAGAAATGGCTTGCTATAGGGTCAAAACCTTTAAGAAGTGTGGTAGCTAAAAGGCATGTTAACCAAACAAGAAAGCCCTGAGGTAACAATGAGGGCAAAAAGGAGGTTCAGGAATAATTGGGTTCGAGTGGACAGACAATATGGTTATATAAATAGTATCAGGTCAGGCTGAAAAGGTAGCAACAGATTTTGAAGAGCCTAGGCAATCTCAGGATAGTTATCTTTTAAAAAATTGCAAATAAAAGTAAACTAGTTTTGAAAGCAGCAGTAATTTCTTTTCATTTTTTATTAATTTATTTGTTTTTAGTTTTCAACATTCACTTCCATAAGATTTGGAGTTCTGAATTTTCTCGCTCTCACTCCTCTCCCCCCTCCCCAAGATGGCATGCAATCTGATATAGGCTCTCTATATATGTTCATATTAAACATATTTTCACATTAGTCATGTTATAAAGAAGAATTTGAACCAATGCGAGGAGCCAGGAGAAAGAAGAAACAACAACAGAAAGAGAGCAAATAGTATGCTTTGATCTGCATTCACACTCCATAGTTCTTTTTCTGGATATAAATAGTATTTTCCATCTTTTGGAATTGTCTTAGACCTTTGAATTGCTGAGAAGAACTAAGTCTATCAAAATTAGTCATCGCACAATGTTGCTGTTACTGTGTACAATGTTCTCCTGGTTCAAGCACCAATAATTTATAATCAGCATTAGATATTCAATTTTGACTTAGAAGCTTTCAAAATATTCCTAAAAGTATTTCTGGGCATCTTCCCCAAATCTTTTTCCATGCTATCTATCCTATTGATATCTTTCCTGATCCTATCACTTGCTAGTACCTTCCCTACCAACATTATTACCCTATATATATTTTGTACATACTGTTCCCTCAATAGAATGTAAGCCTCCTGAGGGCAGGGATTAGTTTACTTTTGTCTTTGTATCCCCTGAACCCTAGCACAGTTCTTGTTACATAGGTGTTTAATTAAATGCTTGTTGGTTGATTATTAATCTCTCTTAGAGTCCTTATAGTCCCCCAAATGGGTCTTCCAGACTTTCTTCTCTCCCCTGTATCTTCACCCCCTTCTATTTAGCATGTGATCTCTTCCTCAATTTTACTGAGAAGATTGAGTACTCCAATTTTAGGTTGTTTAACCCCCTTTGGTAAGGTTGTGCGGTACAGTGGGAGAAAGTTATATTTGGAATCAATGCACCTAGATTCAGATTGCTTTGCCACCTGTGGGAACTGAGGCAAGTCCTTTAAACTCTCTTGGCCTCAATTTCCTCATCTGTAAAATGAGGAGGTTTTATTAGATGACCTCTAAGCTCTCTTCCAACTCTAAATCTATAATCTACAAATCTATGACCTTAGAATCTATATCTTCTTTCATAGTCACCTCTTTCTCTCTGCTCCTTATAATAATGTTTCTTAGCTCTTGGTGTCCTTGGCCTTTAAACTGTTGACCACCTTCTCCATCTTGATATTCTCTCCTCTCATGTTTTATATTCTTTGTTCTGCTCCGACTTCACTGAGCACTTATGAGCACTCTATTCTCTGTGTTTTCTCCTTTGGCAAATTTTCTTCTTATGCTTTCAACTCTTTAGGAATAAGTCCAAAATCTGTATCTCTAACTCTGACCTCTCACTTATCTCCAGTTGTGCAACTACCTGGTTGTTCCATTGACATATCAAACTCAGTATGTCTCAAATTGAACTCATTATTTCCCTTCTAAAACTGGTGAAGTAGAACTTGTGCTAAATTTAGAATCAGAGGAACTGGATTCAAATTTTGGCCCTGCTACTCTGTGCCTTTGGACAAGTCCTTCTTGCCACTCTGGACCTCAGTTTTCTCATCAGTAAAATGAAGGGTTTGGACTAGGTAAGCTGTAAAGTCCATGGTCCTATAAGTCTTCTGCATAACTTCCCTAGTTCTATTGATAACTGCTCTAATTCAGGCCTCTTACTTAGACGATTACAATAGCTTTCTGTCTCCCATCTTTCTCCTCTCCATTCTTCATAACCATTGCTAATCTAAACTTCTTGATGCATTGGTCTGACCATGCCACTCTCTTGCTAAAAAACTTTTAGTTTCACCTATTGTCTACTGAACAGGCTAGTATTCAAGTCCCACCATAATAGGACTCCAATCTACCTTTCCCAATTAATTTTATTTACTCGTTGTACACTCTAGCCAGTTTTGGTCTATTTCCTGAGCCCATCCCACCTTCACTTACTTCTGCCTGTGAACATCTCTCATTCCTGAAATAAGTATAAACTTCAATGCGCAGTTCTGGAGATATCTCTTCACTGATATATTTACTGATTCTACAAGCTAGAAGTTATTCTTCCACACCTTATAATTTGTTCTCTCCATGTTAAGAGACTTGACCAAGGTCATACAGTTAGTTAACTAGACTAGAACTCAGGTCTTTTGGTTTTCAGTTCATTACTCTTCAAAAAATTATTATTTTTTTATTTTTTCTTTACTTGACAAGCATTAATTAACATGAATAATTTATATGTAAAGAAGAATAGAAAAGGGAACTATATATGAAACTATGAATATCCTAGTGTGCTTTTTAAAAAAATGTTTAATACATTCCAGCATGTTAATTTTAGATCTGTGTTGTTTTGCTGTGTCTTCCTCTGAACTTGCATACTCTTCTGTGTATTTTTAAGTGCTTCAGTAACCATATTTTTGTTCTTTTTTTGGACCTCTTTATTGCTCCCTCCCATTCCTCCAAATCTCTTCCCTCTTGTATTAAAACACAGCAGCAGCAGCAGCAACAGCAACAAAGCCTCCTTTGTGACACATAAGCATAGTCAAGCAAAACAAATCCATACATAGACTTTATACAAAATTGTGTATATTATTCTGCATATTTTGAGTTCTCATTGGTGATTGTATTGATTAGTGTCCTTGTCTTTCAAAACTGTTCTTCTTTACTATGTTGTAGTCACTGTATATATTGTTTTCTTGGTTCTACTCATTAATCTCTGTATCAATTCATATAAGTCATCCCATGTTTCTCTAAATCCACCTTTTCCCTCAGTAATATTTTATTAAGGGTTTATTACCTTTTTTGTGTCATGGCTCTGTTTAACAGTCTGGGGAAACCTATGGACCCCTTTCAGAATAATAATTTTTTAAAAATCATAATTGAAGGAAATGCTAAATTTCAGTTAGAGGTTGAAAATAAAGATGTAATTTTTTTTCCCATCCAAGCTTACAGACCCTTTGAAACCTAATCTGGACCTCTATGATATTTTTACAGTATTTATTATTTTTTCATGTAATCATTTTATATCTTGTGCTAAAGTTATTTGCATTTATATTTTAATCCCTCATTAGATTGTAAGCTCCTTAATTACAGGGACAGTGGTTTCTTTGTTTTTTCATTTTTATATACTCAATGCCTAGTACAGTAGTTTGCATAAAGTAAGCATTTCATAAACGATTGTTGAATTGGGTTGAAATGAAATCATACCCATCTCTTAAAGCACAGTATAAATGCTACTTCTTCCATGAAGCCTTCTCTGATGCCAGGAATCAATGTGAGTCTTTTTTTTTTTTTCATTAACTTAACAAACATGAATAAATATATATACAAAGAACACAAAAAGAAGATTGTATATGAAACTGAGCTCCTATTACATTCACTTTTTTAAAATGTGTATTATTTTCAACATGATAATATCAAAACAGGCATGTTTGGCTAACTTCCATTCTAAACTTTCTTCTGTTCCCTTGCATATTTTTAATGTTTCATTGAAGCTCTTTTTTTTTCATCATTATTAATACTTACCCATGTACTGTCCTCCCCATCTTCCCCCAAAATAAGAGCCCTCCTTTGTAACAAACAGGTATAGTCGAAGCAAATTCATACATTGTTCATGTCTGAAAATGTGTGCAGAATTATTCTGTATTTTCTGAGTTCACATAAGACTTTGCATTTCTTTTATGTACCTATTATGTATTATTTTGCATTATAGTTACTTATTTTTTTTATATTGCCCTACTACCTCAAATTGGGGGGGTGGTCACAAAAAGACAGACTCCACTGAATGACTAAACAACTAGACTGTAATGTAAATACTGTAAGGGAAGGCTTGTGTTTTAGGTAAACCATGTATGTCCTGAGGGATAAATATGGTACTCTCCACCTAGTAGGCACTTAGAAATCTGTTTGTTGGATTTATCTAAGGATTTATTTATTTAGAGAGGAATTATTTTTTGAAAGATGTCTTGTGTGTTTCAAGGAATGAAAATCAGGAGACCTGGTTTCTACTCTGGGCTCTGCTGTTAACTAGCTATGTGGTCCTTAGCAAGTCCTTTGATATCTATGGGCCTCACTTTCCTTATCTGTAAGATGGTGGGATTGTATTAGATGATCCTTCATCAATAAATCATCAAGTATTTATTAAATGCCTTTTATGAACCAGGCACTATATTGTGTACTAGGGATGTAAGTAGAAAAAGATGACATAATCTCTACTTGAAATGAGGTTTGTTCTTTGATTCTTTGATTTCTCAGTTACCTGCCAGTGATAGCCTTCTTACTCATCCCAGAATCTGCTGCCCTACTCCAGCCTCCCTCTGTTTTCTGCAAATTCCCATTCAGAAGGAAGAGGAGCATAGTAGCTTCCAGATCAGCATTACTCCCCATTGCTCCCCGCCCATCCTCCACACATATTCATTAGCTGCACTGTCACTCCTCCTCCCCATCCCTAAAGATCAAAGGATTGTGGGGGTAAATTGAAAGTTAATTAAGCTCATATTTGTGAAAAAGAGGTTTTGTCATTTTTAAAATTACCAACTAAAGTTTAAAATAACTTCACAAAGGGCATTAAAGTATGAAAGCCTTTGCCAAAACATATTTGGGCTTTGCTGTTATGTTTTCCCTTTTTAGAATATGAAGCTGAGCAGCCTCCCTTTCCAGAAGGGTATAAAGTAAAACAACAGCCAGTGATTACTGTGAGTATTACTCAGTCCCTGGACTTTCACTAACAGTTTTTTGGTTGAAGAGGCAATATGAACTAATTTGCGGCACTAAATACTAAATAAATACTAAAATTATGCACTAGCAACTTGAGAATTTTTGAGATTTCTCTTAAAATTTGAGAATTCTGTTAACAATTGTTCTATCACAAAGGAAGAAGTTACTCTTTAGTACTTGTAGCCTAAATTATTAACAAAAACCTGTCTTATACTTGGGTAGTTACAGGCTTGTGACATGTTTAGAAATGCATTAACTCTTCTATGCCATTGAAGTAGATTTAGCAAGTGGTTTCTTCTGGGAAATCAAAATCTACTCAACTTTGTTCAAGAGCATGTGCAGTTTTGTTTGTTATGCATATATTGTGGGAAATACAAGATGAATAAAACATGGTCTTCAATGAACTTATAGCATGAATAAGGGTGATGTTAAACATCACCTACACAAATAATACTTTACCTTTGGTGCCAAATAAACTAACTTCCTTGCTGAAACTACCCTCGCAACTTCTTTCACTGTGTCCTCACAGTGGAAAAGCAGTGTGTTGAACTTGAAAAAGAACAAAAGTTTGGAGACCTGTCTTTTTATATCTTCTCTGTTACTAATTTACTGTTACCTTGGTGCTACTTAACACCTCTGGGCCTCAGTTGCCACATCTGTAAAAGGAGAGCTGGATGAACTCTAAGGTTCTTTCCAGCTCTAACATTCTAAGGCAAGTCCACAGTATGCAGATTTTGTTTGCAGTTTGACTGAAGTAACAAACTCCTTTTTATTTTTTATTTGTGTTTTTTTTTTCTTTTAGTGAGGCAATTGGGGTTAACTGACTTGCCCAGAGTCACACAGCTAGGAAGTATTATGTGTCTGAGGCCGGATTTGAACTCAGGTCCTCCCGACTCCAGGGCCGGCGCTCTATCCACTGCGCCACCTAGCTGCCCCATAAACTCCCTTTTAAGTAAAGAGCTGTGTAATTTCCCACACTTTGCTTAGTGTGTCTTTTTTTTTTTTTAACTTTGCCATGCTTTGTTATCTTTCCCTGTACTTTTGTCTATTAAGAAAACCTAGAAAAGTGGATTTAGCCACAAGTGGAGGCTGGGCCAGATTTTATACTCAAAGAGAAGTGTCCAAGTCCTACTTTATTGAATATGTAGAAGGTATGTCTAGGAGGAGCATGGTCAAGATTAAGAAGTTAACAAGGCTAAAGAATGAAGTCTTTGTTTTGATGTTGTAGATGTTCTCTAACACAAAGGGGCAAGCAACTACATTTGAGGTTTTGGTTCAGACATTCATGGTATATGAATTCTCATTGCTACCCCATGGACACCAAGGCTAGTTGATTTTTACATTAATTCAGTTTATTAGTTTCAGAGCACTTGAGCTATATTCCCTGGGAATACTAGACCTTTAAATAGGGGAAATAAGGAGAGGGAGAGAAACCGAGCTGAGAGACACTGATGAGAGGGGCTACAGAGACTTGGACTCTCTTCCATTGAGGGGAAGCCTGTGCATCTTTCAGGCTTCAACACGAGCCATGTAACACCACAAGAGGACAGGCACAGAAAAAGCAATGATTGCTAGTGGCAGAACAATGGAGTAATTCTAGAAAAACAGAGGAATTCCTTACTTTACAAGCCTCGTAAGAGGAATTCCAGGTCAGCACTAAGCTCCTAATCCAAGGTTCCTAGAGAAGATAAGGAGTTCCTGGACAATATTGAGTTATAAGACTAAGTCTCCTAGAGAGAAGAGGTGAAACTCTGAACAATGGCAAATTCCTAGACCCATCAGGAGAATTCCTGGATGAAAAGAGGCCTATTAGCAATAAGGAACAGATCATGATGTAGAAGAGCAAAACGTGCACTTTATCAGTCCTGGATTGTGTGTATTGTACAGGTCTCAGGGAAGGGGTTTAACTTGAGTGACCTGAAATGCTTTTGCCTTTGGGGGGAAGATGGGTGTAAAACTAGGGTAATCCTTTGGAGACTCTGGAAACGCACCAAAGTGGAAAACAGAATTGTTCTGTTTATGGGTTCTGGGTTTATTTACATGGTCTGAGTTCAATCTTAGGGGGCTTCTCACTAAGTATTCTCTTTTTTGGCTTATTCTTTCACTGAAGATTTCCACTGGGAACATCGGAATTTATCTTGTGTCTTGGTCTCTCCAGAAAGTATAAAGGACCCTTTGTGATCATGAAAACATTCAGTCAAACAATACATTGAATAGAAGACTGGCTCTTTTTAGTTGGACAAAATTTCAAAATAGAAAGAGCTAACAAAAACAGTCAAGACAACTCTCCTTTCTTCTTTCCCTCAAAGGATTACCCTGGAGGTAAAACTCTCCCAGAAGAAGAAAGCATGGGGAGTCACTTGGAACAGTTCTGGGCCACAGGTTATAGATAATGTTGTTCAACATATTTCTTGTACCACTGAACTGAAATTTCCTTGGTTGTATTTTACCTCACATGTACCTATTTCTCTTTTGCTTAGTAGATGTATACATTTATCTTTGGAGAATGTGTGCAATATTGCCTGGTTTATTGGTCGGTCAGAAAACTGTGTCAGGAATGTGTACCTAAGTTTGAGGTGACAAGGCATCCAAATAGAAATGTACAGCAAGCTACCTACCTTTTGGTAGAGAGGTGATGGACTCAGAATGAAGATTTACATATGTATGTATTGGCATGGCTAATGTGGCAATTTGTTTTTCTTGATTATACGTAGTTGTTATAAGGATTTTCTTTTTTTATTGGGAGAAAAAGAAAATAGATTTTTGTATTTAAAAATTTAATTTAGAAAATAAATCCACATCAAATAGAGATAAAGAACTGGTATTTGGGAGAGATATAAATTTGGCAGTCATCGCTATATAAGTGACCATTGAAACCCTGAAAATAGACGTACTCTTTGAATTTAGCAAGAAGAGAAGGCTAAGGACTAAGCCCTGCTAAACACCTGTCCTAAGAGAGCAAGTGGAAAAGGGAAGTTAACAGAGGAAGAGAGGAAAGAAGTAGTCAGTGAGGTATATAGGGAGAGAACAAAAATGGTCTAGATGTTGTAGAAGCCAGAGAAAGACAATTTCAAGAGGGAGTGGGCAAGTTTAAGTATGTCAAATGTAGCAGAAAGTCAAAGAGAATAAGGATAGAGAAGAAACCATAAAATTTGATAGTTAGTAATTTGTTAGTGATAGTAGAGAGAGCATCAGTTTCATTAGAGTGATAGGGATGCTGGGCACATTTCAGGTCTTTAGCAAGGCTTGAAGGGCTTTTAGAAACTTGTTACTACCCGTACACAGCCTATTCCCTTTTTGGAAAGTTCTATTTGTTACATTTTTCCTCATACTGGACTTAAATGTACTTCTTTGCAGCTCCTACCCATTGCTACTAGTTCTACATCCATATGTCAGCCTTTCTAATAGTTAAGCAGTCTCTAAGTCTTCTGTCCTATTGCATAGCTCCTCCTACTTTAACCAATCCATGTGGTATCTGTACATGTGCCCTTAATTCCATCTTTCCTCATTTTTCACCCTCCTTTGGGTCTATCTCATCTCCTACTTGGACTTTTGCAGTAGTCTCCTGCTCAGTCTCCCTGCCTCAAGTCTTTCTATTTCAGTCCAGCTTCCACACGTGGCCCTGTCACTTCCCTACTTGATAAAAACTCCAGGTGCTCCCTCTTGTCTCCAGGATCAAATATCAATAATTCCTTCTAGCTCCTCTATCATTCAAAGCCCTTTATAGCCTGGTTGAAATTTACCTTTCCAGCCTTATACCACATGAGTCCCCTTCACGCACACTGTTGTCCAGCAAATCTGGCCTGTCTACTCTTACTACATGGGGCTCCCATCTCTAAGCCTGTACCTCATTTCTGCAGTGAGCCTCCTCCTCACCTCTTCCTGTTGTTACTCTTAGTTTTCTTCAAGGCTCTGTTCATGAACCATCTTCTGCTTGAAGTTTTTCCTGATCCTTCTCCAGCTGCTAGTACCTTATGCTAAAATTGTTGTTGTTGTTGTTATTCAGTCATGTCTCTGGGAGATTATAGGAGTGGAACAATATCTATATTGTCAGACTCTGTCAATGTCTTGATTAGTTTTGTTGATTTTTTTTTCCTCTTTTATTCTTTGTTACAAGGGATGGTTCTCTGGAGAGGAGAGATATTCGGAAATGAAGGTGATAAAAACAAAAGATACCTGTTCAAATATTTTTAAAAAGAATTTTCCTCTTGAAAACTTTTGATTCTTTCTGAAATGTCTTTTCCTTTAGAGCTCCAAGCTATGGAATTCTCCCTGTATTTTGTCCAAGCCCTTTGATATCTGTAATCCAAAATGTAGGGGTTCATGTTATACCATGTTTGGCTTTTCTCTCCCCTATTACAAATCCTAAAATGGAGTGTTCACTTTGCTGCAAGATTCCAATCATTTATAATTCAGCAACCAGTTTTTCTTTATTGGTAAAAATCAGATCCAGAATAATAGTTGCCCTTGTCACTTCTTCCTTTTGAAGGGCCGAGCTATCATTAAGGAAAGCTAAGAATTTATTAGCTGCTCTGCTTTTGGCAGAGAAAAAAATCCAACAAATATTCAGATAGTTGAAGTCCCCCATCCCTCTAGATTATGTCTTTATGCTGGGCTTATGATCTGTTTTCTGTGTTCCTCATGTATTCCCTCTTTCTGCTCAGGTGATCTGTAATATATTTTAGTGTTAATATTACTTTCCTTTCTGCCTCTGTTGATCTTCATCCAGATGTTCTCCATTATGTTCCCACTCTTTTTCCTGTATGTTGTGATGGGTATATCTTCTTAATATTCAGTACTTGCTCATAATCACACCTAATAGTAATTGGAGCCAGAGTGGGAACCCAGATTTTCTGATTGCAAATACAGTTCTCTTTATGTAAGTATCTGATGATTTTTTTTTTTACAGCATGCTCAATGGTAATATCTTTGCACATATATGAGGTAGGAACTGGATCTGTGATGTCATTGAAACAAGGAATTTCATACTGTTTGGCCTTTATTAATATAGGAAGGCATAAAAACCTAACTGCTTATGATTATAATACCATTGTAATCATTAAAAAAGAAATTGCAGCATCTAGGTCACCAGAAAGACATTTAATATTGAATTCTATGTGATTCTATAAAGGAAAACCAAATTATTTATACCATTTATGTAAATTGATTTTTAAAGGTTTCTGCTCCATTGGAGGCAACAGTTTCCCCAGGTTTAAGTCCAGAACACTTTTTTCAAGTTACCCCAAATTATGCCATTGTCCAAGATGTACCTTGTGTAGCACCTGAAGCTCCAGAAGTTTTTGACCCCAAAACATGTAAGTAAGATAATAAGAAAATATCCTCTCTGGTTTCCCTTTGACATTACCATAGAGCATTGGGTGGGTACCCTTAGGGGGAAAAAAATCAAAAGAGGGTCACATGAAAAAAGAAACTTAGTTTATTTTTAATTTTTAAAGGCGAAAAATATTTCACTTCTTTTTAAAGTTGTACTTCAGTTCTTCAAGAGTGCATGATTTCATTGTTTCGGACATCATCTCCACTCATGCTGATTGATTCTTACCCCTCCTCATCCTCATAGCCTTCTTGATGCACTGCTCTGGTTGAAAAATTCATTCATATATTCTGGCAATGAGTCTCTCTGAACTTAACTGGTTCTTAGAAGACACACCCATAGTTGATCACTGGGCCCATCCATAACTTTGCAGCTTGGCAGATCCTACCAGAAATTGTGCTGTGCTAGCATAGCCTTTAAGAATCTCGGGTCATATCCACACTAAGAAAGGACATCAGAATAGGTCTGGAGGAGGCTTCTTAGATGAAGAAAAACTTAGTTTAAAAATGATGTTCTTTATTTGTTGTATTTACTCAATAAACAAGACAAATGACACATAGATTTACTTAGTTACCTAATAAATATTTACTGAATTGAATGTGCATATGCACACACACACTTCAATGCTATATGCTGGACAGTTAGGTAAGTAAGGGAAGTGGGAAGCAAAGAGGAAGAATGATAGAAAGATGTAAAAAGACCCTGACAAAGAGACACATGGATTGGGTGGCTCAGGAGGTTTTATGATAAGTATCTTTTCTTCTCTCTGTTGTTCACTTGGATGCTGGGCATCAGTGGTTTGTTGGGAGCTTTTTGGGTCTTATTTTTATTTTAATTAAATTTACCTTTTCTTTTCAATTTTCAAACATTTATTTCTTCTTTCTCCCACCCACCCCTTACTGGTGAAAGAAAAAAGAAAAAACAAAACCCTTGAAACAAATAGACAAGCAAAATTAATAACCAACACAATTAATCATGGGCATCAACGTTATTACCTGTTATCACTAAACTTTGAAATATTGTTGTGCCAACAATTTCTACACTTTTATATACCAGATCTATGCAGCTACAATTATTCAACAATTATTCATCTAGGTTCTGAAAGGAGTACAAACACTTGACAGGCTTTACCAACTTGGAAAAGTTTTTTAGTATCTAAATATACTTTATAGCTGTTATCTGTAGACCAGGGTAGCTAAGTATAAAAAGGCTCATCCCCAGGTTGGCTGCTGGATGATAAAGTTTTTGGCCACAGCCCCTCTCAGAGATCACCTCTGAAGTTATATAAAGATTGTGATCTGGGACAATGGAGGGAGTCAGTCATACCATTAAAAGCATGCATCCTGTAAGTTCTTAAGCATACGTATAAATAGTCATACATATGTAATTATTTCTATACTGGAATATTCTTTTTTCTTTTTAAAATTAAAAGTTTATTTTTCAAATAAAGTTCTGTTTTCCTATGAAAAAAAATCTGAGGCTTTGGATTTTGTAAAGGAATTACTTAGTTTTTATAATCTTTTTTTTTAATTTTGGCAGTTATTAGTCAATTTATTAGCTCCCTGCCTTGAAACCTCTGTTAGCAAAAGCTACTTAATAATTAGTCAATCAATAAGTATTAAGCAGTATTCTAGACCCTATGGATATAAATACAGCAAATCAAACAATTTCTACTTGCAAAGGGCTAACAGTCTACTAGGGAAGAACAAAAATACATGTATGTGTGTATATAAAATAAATATAAAGAGAATAAATGAAAACGAATACAAAGTAGCTAATACAAGGTAGTTTGAGAGGAGAGGGTTTGAGCAATTGAGTATCAAATAGAAGGTTTAGAAGGTGGTGCTTGAGATGCATAGTGAAGTAAAAGAGGGGATTCTATGAGGCCAACTGGAGGGAGTGCCTTCCAAGCATGGAGGATAGCCAATACAAAGGCATGTAAGGTGGTGGGATGGAATTGGAATGGCATTGTTGTGGGTGAAGAACAGAGGGAAGACCAGTTTGGTTGGAATATAGAGGGCAGGAAGGGGGATTGATGTCCCATGAGACAGAAACAATAGGTTGGGATTACCTTGTGAAGGGCATTACAAGCTAAAGAGATGAGTTTTTATTTTATTATAGATTCAATAGGAAGTTATTGGAATTTATTAAGTAGGGGAGTGACATGGTCAGATCTATGTTTAAGAAAAATTACTTTGGCAGTCGTATGGAGGATGGATTTTAGTGGGGAGAAATTTGAGACAGTGAGACCAATTAGGAAGCTGTTGTGCAATTATCTTGGCAATAGGTTATGAACGAAAAAGCATTTATAAAACACTTAGTACAAAATGCTACATTAAGCACTGAGACAACATATATAATCAGCATCAGCTGCAAATCAAATGGAAAGGTCCTATGGTTCTCAGGGTACATGGTGAATCATACGGTAATGCGTGAATCATACGGTAATGCATCTTCTTTAATATCATTTAATACTGATAAAATCCTATCTGTTTCTTGATGATGAATGATTTAAGAGTGCAAAGGATTTTGGTGTTGAGAACTTGCTTTTTCTAGTTTTCAATACCACTGCTGAGGACCACCAAAGCAGTTGCCAGATCCTGTTTCCACAGGTGCTGCTTCCTAAAATGATGGCTTTAGGGACTAGACTGGAGACAGGACCAGTCCTCTGGGGAACTATCATTTCTAGGGATCTTGGGTATTCCTACTTGTTAGTGACAGCAGGTCATCCACTAATGTTGCTGGTGGTAAGGAAAGTAGGTCCTCCATCCACAGAGATTATTCCCCTCAATGATGGTTTTGGATCCCGGGCTGGAAGCAGGACTAGTGGCCTAGGGGGCATTGTTATTTCCAAGACTTGGATTCAGGGTCCTGAGCTTTCTTCATTGGTATCTGAGGGAAGGTGGTGGTCAAAGTAGAGATTATTTGACTTGTCTGGCCTGTGCTGCCTCCTGGCTCTCTGATTGCCTTGTGACTTCAGCTAGACTAGCTTGAACAGAGGTGATGGCTGAGTGAGTGGATAGAATGAATGGTTTCTGTAAGAAAAGTGTTACGGAATTAGAACTTCAAAATTTGGCAACTGATTGGATATGTGGGGTGAGGGACAATGAGGGGGAACAAGGCCAAGGTGCCTAAAAATATGGTAGTGCCTTTGACAGAAATAGGAAAGTCTGGAAGAGGAGAGGGTTTTAGGGAAAAAATAATGAGTGCAGTTTTGGACATGTTGAGGTGAGATGACTCTGGGACATCCAGTTTAAAATGTTCAAGAGGCAATTGGTGATACAGGTCTGGAACTAATAGGCGAGACTGGAATTGGATATATAGATCTGGATGTATATAATTGGATACACACAAACATGCACACACACACATACATATCTCCACATAGAAATGATCATTAAATCCACATTAAATGATCATTGTTGATGAGGTCAACAAGAAAGAAGGTAGAGAGGAATAGGTTCCTAGTTCAGAACCTTGAGGATCGCACACAACTAGGTAACCGGTTTTATTTGGATAATGAGCCAGGAAAGGAGACTGAGAGGACAGTAGGAGGACCAGGAGACAGTCATGTTATGAAATCACAAAGAGAGCATCTGGTAGGAGAAGGTAGTCAGACTGTAGCAGAAAATTGAGACGGATCAGAACTGAAAAAAAAAAAAAGATGATCAGATTTAGCATTTAAGAGGTGATTGGTAACTTTAGAGATGTTTGTTTCAGTTGAGTGATGAGGTTGGAAGCCACATTGCAAAAAGTTGAGGAATGAATTAGAGGAAAAGAATCAGAGAATATAGACAAATTTTTCATGGAATTTGGCTGAGAAAGAGTGATGATAGCTTGAGGGTCTATGGAAAGATTTTTTGTTTGTTTGTTTTAGGATGGGCCAGACTTGGGCCTGTTTAAAGGCACTAGGGAAGCAACCAATAGATAGGGAGAGAGGTTGAAGACAACTTAATCTTTTAGAGATTAAGATTGCTTCATTACCTGTTTCCTGGAAAAAATCCTTGTCCCCCACTCCCCCCAACATCAGGCTAAAGCTTTTTATCTAGTTGACTAGTTCACATTTAGTTTATATTTACGTAATACTTTAAGATTTACAAAGTACTTTTCTCACAACAACACTGTTATGCAGATAGTACACGTAGAGTACTTCTAGTCACATATGAGGAAGTTTGAATTTAGAAGAGTAAAATGATTTGAGCTAGAATTTAGACAAAGATCTTTTGTCTTACAGATCAGTGCCATTTCTACTTGACTGTTTGAACCCTTGTGAATGTTGGGGAACCCAAAGAAACAAACAAACCAAGATCAAACTTGGTAAAAAAAATGTTTTAGGAATAATAAGATTCTTCAATAATACGGCATATCCCTGATGTAAGATGTTATAAAATATAAAGATGATAATGATGACGGTGATGATTTGGTTGTTTATTATAAACCAGGAAGACCATGCTTCAAGTTTGACCTCTGACATACCCTGGCTGTGTGACTCTGGGAAAGTCATTAAGCTCTCAGTGCTCTAGACCAGAGGCCCCGTGTAGCCCAAACCAGATTAAAATATAATTCGACATATAATTTAACAAAATAAATAAAAATACAATAAAACATAGATAATGTTGTTCATATGTGATTTTCTAACTATATATGTAATCTGTAGGGACCCTTATATACAGTTTATGGCCCCTATTTCAATCTGGGTTTGACACCACTCCTTTAGGTAACTCTTCAAGAGAAAGTGATGCCCTGCATTAGTACAGGGAGTTTCCTCACCTGGGAGTATCCTATAACAATAAAATCACAGATCTAGTTTTTATTTGTTATCTTTTTTAATTCAGTGGAAATCTCACTTTTCTTCAAGTTAACAGTAATAGATGAAATGTATTTTAAAATAGCATATCATTATTATAATTTTTTCCTAGGTTCTCCCAGAGAATATCTAGAAAATTTTGTATTTCCAGTGTTGCTTCCTGGAATGGCTAACCTACTCCATCAAGCTAAGAAGGAAAAATGTTTTGAGGTCAGTTGCTTTTTTTTTTTAAGAGATAGCAGCTTTGCCATTAACTTGTCTTTCTCAAAATGACAAAAAATGTACTATATCGGGGACCATTTTATTCATTTTAGTAATGTGCCTATTAAACTTTTTGTTATAAGGAATATTGATTTTTTTCTTTTCCTTGCATATATTTTTAAATTTCCAGTGACTTTAAGTCATTGTGCTCTTTCCATAGACCGTTTTGAAATCTTCAAGTGTGTCTAGTGTCAATGTCTGTCCAATTTGATACTACTAACGCATGTTCCACATTTTTGATTAACACTAGAGGGCACTCAGCTGAAGGAGACTATAAATAGAAAAATTTGATTTAAAAAATAATTACAATTTGTGATCTTAGGATACTGATTTTCAAATCCAGGTTATCACTCACTATCACTCTTGCAATTTGAATACCACAATAAGTGGAGGTTTTACTTCAGCTCAAGAAAGTATTTAATGCCTCATGTTCTATGTGACTCTCTTACAACTGCTTAGGAGAGAATGTGATTATTTGTTATATGCCTGAAGTCACCAACATATAAGCATTTTTAATCCTTCCTTGTAGATTATTTTCCTTTAGCATTTCTAATTTCTTTCAACATAGGGTTTGTAATCCCTTTATTATGATGAATTTTCCTATATTTATTGCTAAAATGGGAGATGTGGTTTTATTTTGTGGTTGGTTTGGTATGTTCAGTTTGTTTTCTCCTCATAATATTGAACACTGGACATTATTAAATATAATAAGTGAAACACAGGCAAAAGGCAATCATACTTTTGAAGGTCGTTACCTAGGCAACTGAGAATAATGGGTGGTAGGAATGGGATACTTGTGCTCAGTAAAGTCAACCGAATATTGGCTGTGATAAGAGCGGCTGTGGTAGTTCATTTACTCAGTCAACTATTTTTCATCTTTGGGCATTTGTTTCTTTAGGAAACATTGGTTGAATGCGCCTTGTGTACAAACCACTGTGCTAATATGCTGTATTAGAAATGGTCAGTACTGATTTGGCCATGGAAGTTCACCTCATGACCCTGGAGAATTCCTCATTGCACTGTATACCATTTATAGTAATTTGCCAAGTTGTTTTGTTCTATAGATAAAATAGTTCTAATTTATTCCAACTTGAAAGTCAGCAAAATCAGCCCAAAGGACAATAAATTAAAACTTTATGTTGAAGGTTGCATAACAATGTTTCCTATAAATGTATTGGTATGCTGTTTTTTAGCCTCTAGCAAGTAATAACATGGTTTTAAAAAATCAGTACATTTTATATTTATAATGAAATTTAATTAATAATTCTTGTTGGATCAACTCATATTTCATTTTTGATATGTTCCAAATAATTCCATTCCAAAGCTGTTAATGAAAACTGCCTAGAAGTTAACTATCACAAGGTGCCTAGATGAAATTTTAAGGTTAAAATTTTTTTTATTCCCTCTCTAAGAATGAAAAAATTATGTTTCTTAAAACTATATTAACCTGCTTGCCCACTGGGTTTACCTAGTACTAAGTTTTTACTAACTAGTACCTAATATTACCTTGTGTTAGTAGTGTAACCTAGTGTCACTTTGAGCTACCATTGAATTGAAATGTTACAAATATCCTCAGTGACTCAGTTAACCGGGTTGTTTTTTGCCTTTTTCAACTTCATATTTCACTTTCAAATTTAGCATCTACATGTACTTTTTTTCCATTCCTATAGTCTTTTGTAGATTTTCTTCATGAAGATTTCAAAAATGATGTTATTGATGATTCAGTACTTGAGACCTATGTTTGGTTTCCTTCAACCAGATCTGTTGTACAAGTTTACATTTTACAAATTAAGCTTCCCCCCACTCCCCACACACAGTGTAGATAGAAGTTTTAAGCTGAATAATAACATATACAACCTGCTAAAGTACAAAACCCAAGATGTATCCTGTGCCATCCACAGCTTAAGTTTCATACAACATATCTGACAACTACAAAACACCAGTTGTTTGTTGTGATTTAAATTGTTTTCTTAAAAAATCTTTATGTTAAAAGCATTTATAGTAATGAAAGTGCAATTGCTTATTTGTGTTTTTTCTTGGAAATGCTATCTCCCCCACCCACCATTTTGTCTACACTAGAGATTTACAAATCTTTATATAGTAATTTCCCTCTCAGTAGGATAGGAGCCCCTTGAGAGCAAGTAGTATTTTTCATTTTTGTATCTCTAGCATTTAGCATAGTGTTCTTGTGCATGCAGTGGTGTGCAAATTACTGGGGTCAAGGTAAAACACTTAAATTTTCTTATACAATAAACCTTACAACTTTTTACATCTTTAAAAAACTTTTCATATACTATATGTTCTATCTCACAGACCCTTGTTCTACTCAATTTGACAATGAGGTTAAAGGATTTTGATGTATATTCTTTAATTATTGGAGCAGCTGGATGACCCAATGAATAGAGCACTAGGTCTGAAATAAAAAATACCTCAGTTCAAATCTGCCCTCAGATACTTAACCAACTGTTTGATTCTAGACAAGTCGTTTAACCTCCATTTGCTTCAATTTCCTCATCTGTAAAATGGGATAATAATAGCACCTGCCTTGCAGGTTTGTTGTGAAGATAAAATGAGATATTTGTAAAGCACTTAGCACAGTGCCTGGCATATAGTAGGCACTCTAAAAATGTTAGCTATGTTGATGATGATATTGAAACCACACATTGGATATTAATCTTACCTTTGATGAATAGTCCATTTTCCCAAGTCTAGTCAACATGACCTTGTACCATGCCAAACATCATAAGAGCTTAAGAAATTTATGGGAATTTGCCTGATTTAAACACTATTGAAAATCTATGGACTTTAGTCAAGATTAAACTTGGAAAAATGAACTGCCAAAAAAGAGGACATATTGCATATGAAAAGTTTTTCAAAGATATAAAAACTTGTAAGGTTTATTGTATAAGGAAATAGATTTAAGTATTTTGTTTACCTTGACCCCAGTAATTTGCTCACCACTGTATGCCAAAGCACTATGCTAAGTATTAGGGATACTAAATTTAAAAACAGCACTGGCTCTCAAGGAACTTCTATCCTACTGGGAGGATACTTACTATACAAAGATATGTAGATCTCTAGTGTAGACAAAATGGTGGACTGTACATGAACTAAAACAGATTTACAATGAGAAAGAAAGAATAAAAAGTTCTTTGTAAAAATAATGGATAAAACTTGAGGGAGGTCAGCATGGAACAGTAGAAAGAAGACTAGAGGAATGGGGTTCAAATCTTATCTCAGATACTTAACTAGCTGAGCTATCTATCTATCTATCTATCTATCTTACCAAATTCCATTGTCTTAACTCAAGCTCACTGTGTTACAGTAACTTCATCTGTAAAATGAGGGCATTGGACTCACCCCCAAAGTCCCTTACAGCCCTAAATCTATGATCCTTTGATCTTATAGGTATATCTTCAGAGAAACAACAGACATTATACGAATGTTTCTTTTAAGTATGCCCTGACTAATATAGCATTTGAGGCTCAAATCATTGTAAATAAATGTAGGTCATAATATAACATGTTTTCTTTCTAATAAATTTTTTTAAAAAGTTACAATTTTGAGTCACTGAACAGATGATAGGTATACTTTTCATTGGATATCAGAAAGAGGAGAGAGTTTCAAGTAGAATGAAATAGTCAAACATCCTTTAAAGAGAATTAGGACTGCAAAAATAAACAACAACATCTATTGGATTCAATTGAAGATCAGTAGTGACTTTCAAAGAGTAGTTTTTGTGAAATTGTGGAGATAGGAGATTATAACAGATTAAAGAAGTACTGGAGACCTCCATGAACTGATGCAAAGTGCCGTCAGCAGAACCAGGAGAACATTGTATATAGTAACAGCAATATTGTATGATGATCAACTGTGAAAGACTTAACTATTCTCGGCAATATAATGATTCAAGACAATTCCAAAGGACTCATGATGAAAAATATTATCTGCCTCTAGAGATAGAACTGATGGAGTCTGAATACAGATCAAAGCATGCTATTTCTTACTTTCTTTATTTTTTGGTCTGTGTTTTCTTTCACAATAAGACTAATAGAGAAATATCTTTTCATGATTGCACATGTATAACCTATATCAAATTACTTACCATCTCAGAGAGGGGTGAGGCGAGGAAAGGAGGGACTGAATTTAGAACTAAAATTTTTTTAAGTGAATATCAAAAAATTTTTTTATTAATAAAGTTATTTATTTTTAGTTTTCAACATTTACTTCCACAAGATTTTGAGTACCAAATTTTCATCCCATCTTGCCCCTCCCCCTACCCCAACATGGCATGCATTCTGAATACCCCTTCCCCTAGTCTGCCTTCCCTTCTATCTCTCCCCCCCTTCTCTTATCCCCTTCCCCTTCTATTTTCCTGTAAGGCAGGATAGATTTCTGTATCTCATTTCCTATATTTCTTATTTCCCAGTTGCATGTGAAAACATTTTTTTTTGAACATCTGTTTTTAAAGCTTTGGGTTCCAAATTTTCTCCCTTCCTCCCTCCCCACCCACCCTCATTGAAAAGGCAAGCAACTCAATATAGGCTATACATGTGCAGTTATGCAAAATACTTACATAGTAGACATGTGGTGAAAAACGAACTCTATTTCCCTGAATCCTATCCTGCCCCCCCATTTATTCTATTCTTTCTTTTGACCCTGTCCCTCCTCAGAAGTATTTGCTTCTGATTACCCCCTTTCCCAATCTGCCCTCCTGTCTATCATCTCCCTACTGTCTTGTCCCCTTCTTCCCCTATTTTCCTGTAGGGTAAGACAGATTTCCATACCCAATTGAGTGTGTATGTTATTCCCTCCTTAAGTCAAGTCCTATGAGAATAAGATTCACTCATTCCCTCTCACCTTCCCCCATTTCCCCTCTACTGTAAGAGCCTTTTCTTTTCTGTTTTTTTTTGTGAGATAATTTACCCCATTCTACCTCTCCCTTTCTCCTTCTCCTAGTATAATCCTCTCTCACCCCTTAATTTTATTCTCCAGATATGACCCCTTCCTCTTCAATTCACCCTGTGCCCCCTATCTATCTATTTATCTATCTGTCTATCTATCTATCTATATACATACATATAATTTTTTCCCTCCAACTACCCTAATAATGAGAAAGGTCTCATGAGTTACAAATATCATCTTTCCATGCAGGAATGTAAACAGTTCAACCTTAATAAGTCTCTTATGATTTCTCTTTCCTGTTTATCTCTTCATGTTCCACTTGAGTCTTGTATTTGAAAGTCAAATTTTCTATTCAGCTCTGGTCTTTTCATCAAGAATGCTTGAAAGTCCTCTATTTCACTGAATGACCATTTTTTTCCCTGAAAGATTATACTCAGTTTTTCAGGGTAGGTGATTCTTGGTTGTAATCCTATCTCCTTTGCCCTCTGGAATATCATATTCCATGCCCTGCGGTCCCTTAATGTAGAAGCTGCTAAATCTTGTGTTGTCCTGATTGTGTTTCCACAATACTTGAATTGTTTCTTTCTGACTGCTTGTAATATTTTTTCCTTGACCTGAGAACTCTGGAATTTGGCTACAATATTCCTAGGAGTTTTCCTTTGGGGATCTCTTTCAGGAGGGGATCGATGGATTCTTTCAATTTCTATTTTGCCCTCTGGTTCTAAAATATTAGGGCAGTTTTCCTTGATTATTTCTTGGAAGATGATGTCTAGGCTCTTTTTTTGATCATGGCTTTCAGAGAGTCCAATAATTTTTACATTCTCTCTCTTGGATCTATTTTCCAGGTTAGTTGTTTTCCAATGAGATATTACACATTGTTTTCTAATTTTTCATTCTTTTGGATTTGTTTTCCAGTGTCTTGATTTCTCATAAAGTCACTAGGTTCCAATTGTTCCATTCTAATTTTTAAGGAAGTATTTTCTTCAGTAAGCTTTTGGACTTCCTTTTCCATTTGGCCAATTTTGCTTTTTAGGGCATTCTTCTCCTCATTGGCTTTTTGGACCTCTTTTGCCATTTGGGTTAGGCTATTTTTTAAGGTGTTATTTTCTTCAGTATTTTTTTGGGTCCCCTTTAGCAAGCTGTGGACTTGTTTTTTGTGATTTTCTTGCATCACTCTCATTTCTCTTCCCAGTTTTTCCTCTACTTCTCTTACTTGCTTCTCAAAATCCCTTTTGAGCTCTTCCAAGGCCAGGGACCAATTCATATTTTTCTTGGAGGCTTTGGATGTAGGAGCTTTGACTTTGTTGTCTTCTTCTGGTTGTATGTTTTGATCTTCTTTGTCACCAAAGTAAGATAATATAGTCTGACTCTTTTTGCGCTGCTTACTCATGATCCCGGCCAATTACTTGAGTTTTATACTCTTTGTTAAGGTAAGAGTCTGCTTCCAATGTGGAGAATGTACTGTCCCAAGCTTCGGGGGTTTGTACAGCTGTTTTCAGAGATACTTCTAGGGACGTGTAAATTTTCAGTTCTTCCAAGGTGGTATGATAAGGGGCGAGGTGTTTCCTCTCCACAGCCACAACAAGCTCCACCATGCCAGCGCTCCTCCTCACCCCAGGACTGCCCCTCAGAACTGTGACCCAGATCCAAGCACGGGCAAAGCAAGAGATTCCTGCCTCAGCACTTCAAAAATTGTTTTTTACATGCCATTGGGAAAAATGAAATAATATTAAAATATTACAAATACAAAAAGGAAAAAATAAACTGAAAAAATACTGGGTGGGTAAGGAAATAGAGGTAGTGGATATAGACTGGGGGGGGTCTTAATTTTTTTTTATCAGGGCCACCTCAGCAGTCTGGTGAAGCCTATGGACCCCTTCTCAAATAATATTTTTTTTAAATTCATAATTGAAGGAAATGCTGAAGTTAATGAAATACTTTAGTTAGTGTTAGTAAAGATATAATTTTTTCCCACCCAATTTCACAGACTCCCTTGAAATCTATGGACCCCAGGTTGAAAAACTCTTGCATAGACTATTTCTGAAGTTTTGTGATCAAAGGAAGGAAATATCACCACGTGGCTCAGAATTACACTCCTTCCATCCCAAGGTGGATTCCCAAAGACTCACATAGACCTGATTCTTATTCTGGGGGGCCTGATGTCAAATGGATCTGTTCATCAACTTGCCGTATTGCCTCCAATCTGGAGTGTTATCCCATTTTTGTTACCAATTTATGTTTTTGTCTTCTTAAGTATAGTCAGAGTCCCTTTCCACAAAGGCACTTAGTGTACAATATGAGTATCAGGTGTAGGACAGCTTTTTATTTCCTCCACCACAGAAAATGTGTAAGACAAAAGGATTCAGGCACCCATGAACAAATATAGAAACATAGTACATTCAAATAATAGATTTCATTCTCCCCCTAAGGTAAAGTCACTTTTTAGGGCTGCTAAACAAACACTTCCCATTATTCTCAGACTTATACTGTTTGAGCAGCTCACAACAACATTATGAAAAATTGATGAGTTCTAGATCTTCTGACCCTTTGTGGTATGGCTTCAGTCTTCCAGCTGCAGGGCAATCCCACTGGGCACCATTTTTTCCCTCTGGGAAGTGCAATATTAAGAGAATCCCCCTGTAAGTGGCAATACCTGACTTTCAAAATCAGGAACTCATGAATTTAAAATTAATGGAATCTGTAAGGCTGGTCATGTCCATTCTTAGTCTCTCTACCCTCTGACCTGTGCCAGAAAAGGAAACAAAGTCATAAGAAAGCAGGAAGGAAGGAATTGTAAATCCAGGAACTCACATCTCTGGCTCTCATGATCTTGATGTTGAGATAGCAATGGAGACTGAGAAGGAGAGGTCAGATAGCAGTAGGAAAATGAATTGGGCATGCAAGTAAAAAAGCTAGAAAAAGAACAAATTAAAAATCCCCAATTAAATATCAAATTAGAAATTTTGAAAACCAAAGGAGAGATAAATAAAATTGAAATTAAGAAAACTATTGGACTAATAAATAAAACTAAGAGCTGGTTTTATGAAAAACAAAACCAATAAAATAGATAAACTTTTGGTTAATTTTTAAAAAAAGAAAAAAGAGAGGGGTAGAGCCAAGATGGGGGAATAAAAGCAGTGAGTTGCTTGAGCTCTCCCCCAAAGCCCTCCAAATATCTATAAAAATGATTCTAAACAAATTCTAGAGCAGCAGAACCTACAAAAAGACAGAGTGAAACAAATTTCCAGCCTGATAACCTGGATGGTTGAAGGGAAAGAGCTGATGCACCAGGCTGGGAGAGGAGCACAGTTCATCATGGGCCACACTGGCAACAATGGAGCTGCAGCAAACCTGGAGCAGCTTTCAGGGGACTGAATCAAGGGGAACTGTGGTGGTTTCCAGACTTCTCAACCCACAAATGCCAAAGAAAACTTAGAAGGGCAGTGGGAAAGGTCTGTTGGACCTGGGTGAGAGAGGAGCACTGTTCAGCCCTGGCCCTAATGCAGCCCAGGGGGATAGCCACAGTAGCTCTTCCAAAGCTCTTGGCCCACAGACTGGGCGGGGGGGGGGGGGATCAAGCAGCTGATCAAAGGTGAATTGAGGGGATTTCTTTGGTGGCACCAAGTCAGTATTCTTTTGCTTTGCCCATGCTTGGACCTGGATCCCAGTCCTGGGGCAAGGATGAGCACTGGTGTAGCAGAGTTTGTGGCACAGTGGAGAGGGAACCCTCCTCTCATTTCCAGGGCAGAAGAGAGTGCTTATGGTCGCTCACAGATCACAGTGCAGGCCAGGAGAGGATTAAACACTTCTTAGATCATACAACCTTATAAGAACTGAAAACTTACAGGTCCCTAGAAGTATCTCTGAAAATAGCTGCACAAAACCTGTGAAGCTTGGAACAGTACATCTGCCACACTGGAAGCAGAGCCTACTGTAACAAAGAGTTAAAAAGTAACTTAACTGGCTGGGAAGATGAGCAAACAGGAAAAAAACTCAGACTATAGAAGAATCTTACTTTGGTGACAAGGAAGATCAAAACATACAACCAGAAGAAGACAACAAAGTCAAACCTTCTACATCCAAAGCCCCCAAGAAAAATATGAATTGGTCTTAAGCCATGGAAGAGCTCAAAAAGGATTTTGAAAAGCAAGTAAGAGAAGTAAAGGAAAAATTGGGAAGAGAAATGAGAGTGATTTGCAAAAAAATCATGAAAAATGAGTCAACAGCTTGCTAAAGGAGACCCAAAAAAATACTGAAGAAAATAACACCTTAAAAATAGACTAGACCAAATGGCAGAGGAGGTACAAAAAGCCAATGAGGAGAAGAATGCCCTAAAAAGCAGAATTGGCCAAATGGAAAAGGAGGTCCAAAAGCTCTCTGAGGGAAATAATTCCTTAAAAATCAGAATGGAACAAATGGAAACTAATGACTCTATGAGAAATCAGGAAATTATAAAACAAAACCAGAAGAATTAAAAAATAGAAGACAATGTGAAATATCTCATTAGAAAAATAACTGACCTGGAAAATAGATCCAGGAGAGATAACTTAAAAATTATTGGACTATCTGAAAGCCATGATCAAAAAAAGAGCCTAGACATCATCTTTCAAGAAATTACCAAGGAAAACTGCCCTGATATTCTTGAACCAGAGGGTAAAATAGAAATTGAAAGAATTCACCAATCACCTCCTGAAAGAGATCCCAAAAGGAAAAGTCTCGGGAATATTATAGCCAAATTTCAGATTTTCCAGGTCAAGGAGAAAATATTGCAAGCAGCCAGAAAGAAACAATTCAAGTATTGTGAAAACACAATCAGGATAACACAAGATTTAGCGGCTTCTACATTAAAGGATTAGAGGGCTTGGAATATGATATTCTAGAGGTCAAAGGAGCTAGGATTAAAACCAAGTATCACCTAACTAGCAAAACTGAGCATAATCAATGAGGGGGAAAATTGACATTCAAGGATGTAGAAGAATTTAATTCATTCTTGAGAAAAGACCAAACCTAAATAGAAAATTCAACTTTCAAATACAAGACTCAAGAGAAGCATGAAAAGGTAAACAGGAAAGAGAAATCATAGGGGCCTTATTAAAGTTGAATTGTTTACATTCCTACATGGAAAGATGATATTTGTAACTCATGAGACCTTTCTCATTATTAGGGTAGTTGGAGGGAAGATATATAGACAGAGGACACAGGTTAAGTTCAATATGAAGAGATGATATCTAAACAATAAAATTAAAGAGTGAGAGAGGAGTGTACTAGGAGAAGGAAAAAGGGAGAGGTAGAATGGGGTAAATTATCTCACATAAAAAAGGCAAGAAAAAGCTTTTACAATGGAGGGGAAGAGATGGGGAGGTGAGAAGGAATGAGTGAATTTTACTCTCATCTGATTCGGCTTAAGGAAGGAATAACAAACACACCTAATTGGGTATGGAAGTTCATCTTACACTAGGGGAGAAGGAGACAAGAGTGGGTGGGGTGAAAGAAGGGAGGGCAGATTGGGTGAAGAGGGAATCAGAATGTCAGCCTTCATGGGATAGAGGAAGGGGAGGGATGGAGAGAAAATTTGGAACTAAAAATCTTGTGGAAGTGACTGTTAAAAGGTAAAAATAAATAAATAAATTGGAAAAAAAATTTAAAAAAAATAAAGAAGAAAACTAAATTACCAGTATCAAAAATGAAAAGGGTAAATTTACCACCAAATGAAGAGGAAATTAAAACAATAATTAGGAGCTATTTTGCCCAACTGTGTGCCAATAAATTCGACAATCTTAGTGAAATGGATGCATATTTACAAAAATATAAATTGCCCAGATTAAGGGAAAAGGAAATAAAATACTTAAATAACCTGATTTCAGAAAATCTCCAGGGCCAGATGGATTTACAAGTGAATCTTATCAAACATTTAAAGAACAATTAATTCCAATACTACATAAACTATTTGGGAAAATAGGTGAAGAATGAGTCCTACCAAATTCCTTTTATGATACAAATATGATGCTGATACCTAAACCGGGAAGAGCCAAAATAGAGAAAGAAAATTATAGACCAATTTCCCTAATGAATATAGATACAAAATTTTTAATTGAAATATTAGCAAAGAGACTACAGCAGCTTATCTTAAGGATAATACACTATGACCAGGTAAGATATATACCAGGAATGTAGGACTGGTTCAATATTAGGAAAACTATCAGTATAATTGACCATATCAACAAAAAAACTAACAGAAATCATACGATTATCTCAATAGATGCAGAAAAAGCTTTTTTTAAATTTTTTTTTGTTTTTTGTTTTTTTGTTTTTTTGGGTGAGGCTAGGATTAAGTGACTTGCCCACGGTCACACAGCTAGTGAGTTTTATGTCTCTGAGGCCAATTTTGAACTCGGGTCTTCCTGACTCCAGGGCCAGTGCTCTATCCATTGCACCACCTAGCTGTCCCAGAAAAAGCTTTTGACAGAATACAACACCCATTCTTATTAAAAACACTAGAGAGCATAGGAATAAATGGAGTCTTCCTTAAAATGATAAGTAGCATCTACCTAAGACCTTCACCAAGCATCATGTGTAATGGGAATAAGCTAGAAGCATTTCCAATAAGATCGGGGGTGAAACAAGGATGTCTATTATCACCACTGTTGTTCAATATGGTACTAAAAATGTTAGCTTTAGCAATAACAGAAGAAAAAGAAATTGAAGGTATTAGAATAGGCAAAGAAGAAACAAAGCTATCATTCTTTGCAGATGATATGATGATATACTTAGAGAATCCTAGAGAATCAACTTAAAAAAGTACTTGAAATAATAAGTAATTTGAGCAAAGTTGCAGGTTATAAAATAAACCCTTATAAATCATTGGCATTTCTATATATTACCAATAAAGCCTAACAAGAAGATAGAAAGAGAAATTCCATTTAAAGTTACTGTAGACATAAAATATTTAGGCGTCTACCTGCCAAAACATATCCAGGAACTATATAAACACAATTACAAAACACTTTTCACACAAATAAAGTCAGATCTAAATAATTAGAAAAACATCAGTTGCTCATGGGTAGGCCAAACTAATATAATAAAAATGACAATTCTACCTAAGTTAATTTACTTATTCAGTGCCATACCAATCAAAACTACCAAAAAATTATTTTATACACGTAGAAAAATGACAAGATTCATTTAGAAGAACAAAAGGTATCAAGGGAACTAATGAAAAGAAATGCTAGGGAAGGTGGCCTAGCCATACCAGATCTTAAGTTGTATTATAAAGCAGCAATCATCAAAACTATTTGGTACTGGCTAAGAAATAGAGTGGTGGATCAGTGGAATAGATAGGTATGCAAGACACAACAGTCAATAACTATACTAATCTACTGTTTGATAAACTGAAAGACTCCGGCTTCTGGGTTAAGCACTCACTATTTGACAAAAACTGCTGGGAAAACTGGAAAATAGTATGGCAGAAACTAGGCATGGACCAACATCTTACACCATACACCAAGATAAAATCCAAATGGGTACATTATTCAGATATAAAGGCTGATACTATAAGCAAACTGGGAGAGCAAGAAATAGTTTAACTGTCAGACCTATGGAGAACAGAAGAATTTGTGACCAAACAAGAGATAGAGAACATTATGAAATACAAAATGGATAGTTTTGATTACATTAAATTGAAAAGCTTTTGCACCAACAAAGCCAATGCAACCAAGATTAGGAGGGAAGCAGAAAACTGGGAAAGAATTTTTATAACCAATGTCTCTGATAAGGGCTTCATTTCTAAAATATATAGAGAAATAAGTCAAATTTATAAGAATATAAGTCATTCCTCAATTGATAAATAATCAAAGGATATGAACAGACAGTTTTCATATGAAGAAATTAAAGCTATATATAGTCATATGAAAAAATGTTCTAAATCATTAGAGAAATGCACATCAAAACAACTCCGAGGTACCACATCACACCTATCAGATTAGCTAACATGACAAAACAGGAAAATGATAAATTTTGGAGAAGATGTGGGAAAATTGGAACACTAATGCATTGTTGGTGGAGTTGTGAACTAATCCAACCATTTTGGAGAGCAATATGGAACTGTGCCCTTTGACCCAGAAATAACACTTCTAGGTCTGTATCCCAAAGAGATCATACAAATGGGAAAAGGACCCACATGTATAAAAATATTTATAGCAGCTCTTTCCGTGGTGGCAAAGAATTGGAAATTGAAGGGATGCCCATCAATTGGGGAATGGCTGAACAAGTTGTGGTATATGAATATAATGGAATACTGTTGTGCTATAAGAAATGATGAGCAGACCAACTTCAGCAAAACCCGGAAAGACTTGTGTGGACCGATGCTGAATGTAGTGAACAGAACCAGGAGAACGTTGTACACAGTAACAGCCACATTGTGCAATGACTAACTTAGCTCTTCTCAGCAGTGCAAGGATCTAAGGCATCTCCAAAAGTCTCATGATGGAAAATGCTATCCACATCCAGAGAAAGTACTATGGAGTTTGAATGCAGATTGAAGCATACTATTTCCTTTTTTTTTTCTTGTTTTGCTTCTTCTTTCTTTTGGTTCCTCTTATTAGTTCTAATTCTTCTTTACAACATGACTAATGTGAAAACATTTTTAATAGGAATGTATATGTAGAGCCTATATCAGATTGCATACTGTCTCGGGGAGGGGAGGGAGGAGGGAAAAATTTAAAATTCAAAAGCATATGGAAGGGATTGTTGAAAACTAAAAATAAATTAATTAATTAAAAAAAACAGTGCTTTTTGTAAAATCAATACATGGACCCCATGCTAAGAACTCTTGGTATAGAATCTTATGGGAAATAATAAAGGAAAAAAAGTAGGAATGAAGGTGAAAATAGCACATGTTAAATGCTATGTGATGAAGTAATCAGCAAAACTGGTTAAAAATAAAATAAATAGGAAAGATCATTAGATTGGATAAGGAAGAATCAGAAATTATCAACCTTAGCCCACTGTTTGATAAAATCAAGAACCCTACTTAGGGAAGGACTCAATAGTTGACTAGAATTTCTGGGAAAACAGCTTGGCAGAAAATAGGTTTAAAGTAGCATTTTCTACCATATACTACAATAAATTCCGAATGATTCAAATGGTAGTCAAAGGGATCTATTATCTCTTTAATTCTAGAATTTCCTTCTTATCTTGCCCAGATCCAGGCCTCCATCTCATTTCCCAACCATCTATATTTCATACTATCTCTGCTTGTTTCTACTCATGACCTTATGTCCACCCCTTCCCCACCAGAAAATTGGACTTTGCCCTTGGAACCACCATGGGCTTTGGTAGCCCAGTTTAAAGAATAAATGGGAGTTACCTTGCTGTAAAAGAGCCTGTAAGGTGATATTTTGTTCTACCAAATCAAATGTGATTTTTTGTTTGTTTGTTTGTTTTTGGTAATCAACAAATAATAAGTACAAATAGGATCTTATATTCTCTACACCTTTCAGGCAGCTGTGAGATGATAAAGTTATGTTCCATTTTAAAATAAAATAATAATAGCTAACTTATATATTGCTTTAAGATTTGCAAGTGCTTTAATATTATTTTATCATCACCAATAGCACTGGGAAGTAGGTGCGTTTCTTATCCCCATTTTGTAGATGAGGAAACTGAGATAGATTGGTTCTTCCGGGGTCATACAGTTAGTAAGTGTCTGAGACCAAATTTGAACTCAGATCTTTGTAATTCCTTTATTGTGACAGTGCTTTAATCCACTGTACTTACTACCTGGCTACTGTCTGGTGAAATAGCTCTTGAGAAAGGCTTATTCCTAATACCCTCATCAAATATGCCCTGAGTTCATGTACAGATGAAGCACTTAAAGATTTTTTTAATACATGGGAAAGTAGGTATATAAGTCAATAGTTACTCATTCTCTCATTCATCTTTTTTGTTATTAATAAAATTTTAATTTTTTTTGATGCTGGTATCTTCTCTGATACCTTGATATCAGTCAGTTCAGCTGTTTCTTCTCTTTAATGCTATTCTCTGTCTTCTATAAGCATCTCAAGAGCAGTGATGTTAGAGATCCAAATATGGTGGCTTCACAACTCTTGATGCAGAAAACAGTTTGTCAAAATGGTTTTGCAAATATTTACATGTTTATGCTGTTTGTAGTATTCCTTTCATTTTCTTCCTTAAATGCTCATAGGATGACTTTGCTTAGTTGGCTGTATTGGCAAGCTTTCTTTATGCTGGTTTTGCCCTCCACTACTTATCTTTTTTTTTTTTTTTTTTGCTTTTTAGTGAGGCAATCTGGGTTAAGTAATTTGCTCAGGGTCGCACAGCCAGTAAGTGTCAAGTGTCTGAGGCCAGTTTTGAACTTGGGTCCTCCTGAGCTCTATCCACTACACCATCTAGCTGCCTCGTTTATCTTTGCTTTATGAAATTTTGCTCTTAATTGTTCATCATCCTTCTTCAAAAGATTTTACAGACCAGCTTATAATCTAACTTGGTGTTACCATTAGGAGCTATTTTTCTCCATTTGTCCAGTCAAATATTTGCTGACTAATGTACTTTCAGGGTTCTTTTGATCATTAGTTTCCAGTTGTTTGACATCTGGATGCAAACATATTGTCAAATTTTTGTTGTCCATTTTCTATTTTTGAATTTCAATAAATTGTTTAAATAATTCAGGGCTAAATCTTTTAAAATTGAATGCCATATGGTTTTCTTATTATAATACTTTATCCTTATTTATTATAAATTCTGATCTTAGCTCTGATGAGTATAATCTCTCTGGGCACAGGGAAATGACTCAGTGGTAACTCTAAAATGCATAAAAAGTCTTTTTCTGTCTGTTAAAATGTCAGTTTCATCTTTTGTGAGGTGATTTGGTATTCACCCAATAGGCACCATCCAATGTCTTTTTTTTTTAAGAACGTATTCATAGCGGAGCATTGAGGCTTCTTTCTACATCATCTGTAAGGCTTCTTTGATATTTTTCTCCTGAATTATACTTTTCCATATATTTCTCCACTACTTCATATTTTCCCATCTTTTCATTGACATCACCCAATGTCAGAGTGTTGGTTGTTTTGATTTGGAAGGTCTTTGATTTAGAACTAGAAGGAACTATAGATATCATTGAGTCCATTTTATAGATAAGGAACTGAGGCACAAAGAGGTTAAATGTCTTGTCCAGGTTTAAATAGCTAATGAGTATCTGAGGCAATATTTGAACTTAGGTCTTCCTGACTCCAAGTTCAGGGTCCTCTCCATTATGCTACCTACCTTCCCCTATCAAATTCTTTATAGAAATCTTTCTACCACTTAATCATCCTCAGCAACCAATGTTGGTGAATAAGCTGCAATTATTTTAATGTTGGTCTTTGTGCAAATGTTTATCACTAATCAGTGATAACCAAGTAACACATGCAATAATTTTTTCCATTACTTTGGTGTATACAACAAAATCTCTGCCAACTTTTATTGCCTCTCCAAGGAGACTCTGTGAGCTGTTCTTCTTTTTAACTGCAACCTCTTTCTTCTGGTTTTGTTATGGCAAAAATGTCAATATTGATATTATTGCATTAAGGGTATTAAGAATCCAAATGGATACTCTTCCTATATACAAAAGAACAACATCCTAAACAAATTTAGAGGAAATGGTAGTACTTTTCACACTATGGCTATAAGAATTCTTTTTTGGGGGGGGGCTAGGCAATGGGGTTAAGTGACTTGCCCAAGGTCACACAGCTAGTGTGTGTTATGTGTCTGAGGCCGGATTTGAACTCAGGTTCTCCTGACTCCAGGGCCAGTGCTCTATGTACTGTGCCAGGCTGTAAGAATTCTTAACCAAGCAATGGGTGGAGAAGATCATGAAAGCTAAAGTAGGTCATTTCAATTACCTTATAAGTATTTAGGGGAATCTTTGAACTTAACATTTATTGTTTTTATTATGATAATATCCATGGTTCAGTCATTTAGTTATCATTTTTAACTGGGTATACAATGGGATTCCTTCTTCTTAGAATAGTTTGTAACCTTTGCTTCTTGACCCTCTTTTCTGGGGTGGAATTATGTTAGTCAGTTTCTAGTTTTTTCTGTCACTGTTCTTGAGTCATTTATTCATTTGTCTCCTTTATTCATGTCCGGCAGAAAAGTCCATCTATCCGATACCAAATTCTGACTGAATTGGCACCCCTTCTTTATTTGTACTCTTGTATTCTAATGCTGCTATTTTCCTTCTTTAATATACAATTATTCTTTGTTTCTAATTCGTTGTTTTTCATCCTTGATTCCTATCCCCTTATTCTAAGTATTTCATCCAGTATTCTACTCCTTGTCTTTACAGCTTGGTTGTGGACAGCTTCTATATTGATCTTGATTAACATATATTTGTCCAAGTTATATAAACCACTTAGCACGCACTGCCTTAATATTTCTTTTTGCTTTTTTTCTGTACTGCTTCTCCTGTCTCTCCTCGTCTCCCTGTTCGTTTGTTTTCTTTTCTCTCTTGCAGCCACTCAGTTGATAATTTTTAAGCTAAACAACAACTGAACAATATCCTCACTGTTCCTGCATGCCTAAGTATGCATAACACGTCTAAGCTTATCCAGAATGGAAGGACAACATGATTTCTTCCATTTTATTTCTTTGCATCAAAAGTGATTACATCTGTATGCATTGCACTTATATGTAAGATAATTTGACTATTTTTAAAGTGCATATTAACAGACACTGTGCTTTCTATGCAGAGTGAAATCTTACTAACAAAATGCTGCTATAAATGCCAACAGGAACAGTGCTTCTTTTGTAAGAAGAAAGAGATACTTTCATTAGATGTACAATTGTTGTTTTGTTTAAATGATAATAAAACCATTTATTCTGGTTATATATATATATATTTTATTCCTGTATAAGTATTTTCTTATTTTGATTAATAATGCAACTTTGAAGTGACTCTTGATCTTGAAATCCAGTGCAATGTTTCATGGTCCAGTATATTTTTATTTTATTATCTTATAAATAGCATTTCAAATCCATTTTTCCCCCAAAAAGCTTTTGGTGATTCAGTTAAATTTAATGAACATTTATTGAGTGCTAACCATGTTTAAAGTACTTTGAAAACAATAGGAGTCCAAAATATGGAATATTATGTGTTTATATAATGCAATACCTATACAAATGATTGCAATACAAGATAGGGAATGATGTGGGCAAGGGAGGGGGCTAGACAAAATGCTCTAGGAATATTTGAGGAGGAAGGGAACACTTTTAGTTGAGAGAATAAGGGAAAACAACTGAACAAAGTGGCACCTGAAGACTTAAAGGGAAATAAGGATTCAGAAAAGGGGAGAGGAAGAGTAGGTCTGTTATTGTCATAGAGCACAGCTTATGTGAATGCACAGAAGGAGGAGATGATATTGAATTTGGGGAAAAGCAAGTTGTTCTGTTTGACTGGAATGTAAGTGTGTATGAGGAAGAATAATGTGAAAGAAGGCTAGGAAAGTATATTGAAAGCAAATTATGAAGGTCCTTAAATGCCCTATTAAAGTTTGTATTTTACCTCAGAAGCAGTTGGTAGCTGCTCCTAAATAAAGATTTTTGAGCTGGTTAGTAAGAGGGTCAGACTATTACCTTAGTAACGTTATCTTGGTGATTGTGTGGAGGATACATGAGAGAGAAAGAGAGAGACAAAGACAGAGAAAGAAAGAAAGAAAGAAAGAAAGAAAGAGAGAGCAGATTGCTTTTAGGAGACTTGGAGTACTCCAGGTAAGATGACTTGAAAGGGATAGATGATAAAATTGAAAGGTTTGAAAACTGATTAGTTAAAGGGGTAAGAGAGAGAGAAAAGTCAGTAGGAGAGAGTGTAAAGAAAGAAATGGACCAAAAACAGAGCCTTTAAGGGATTCCCCATGATTAGGGGCTGATAGGCTGATGATGAACCACCAAAAGAGACTAAGAATGAAAGATAGACTCAGATATATAAAAAATAAGTCATGTGAAAAGCACCTCACAAATGAGGTGCTTAACAGATGTTTATTGACTTCCTAAGGGGTGGAAGGAGAGGGTGTGTTAGAAACTGAAGACTGATGAATAAGGATGAAGATTGAGAAGAGATCATCAGATTTAGTAATTAAGAAATCATTGGTAACCTTTGAGAGGCAGTATCAATAGAATGGCTGGGTGAGAAACCAGATTGCAAAGCATTGAAAAGTGGATGGTGAAGTGGAGGCAGCAAATGTAGACTACTTTTTTCTTCATTTTTTAATATTATGAACTTGACAAACCATCACATATGAATATTTCTATTTACATAAAAAAGAAAAAGGTAATAATTTACAAAGTTGAACATCATGCTAATTAGGCTAATTAACACTAGCTAGTTTTTAACATATATATTAAATATAACAGGATATAAACAGAATGCTATTTATCTGTGTGCCCTTTTGACTTTCCTTCTCCATTTGTCTATATATTTTAATATTTCATTGACATTTTCTTTCTTTTTTTCTTATTTTGTGTCCCTATCGCTACTTTCCTCCCTCCAAAGCCCTTTTTTGTAACAATTAAGTATCAGTAAGGAAAACAAATTCACCTATTGGTCATATAGACTTAGATTTTAATTGAACAACCATTTATTAAGCACCTACTATATGCTATGCACCATGCTTAATGCCTTATGCATATTATGTCATTGTAACCTTACAAAAACCCTGGGAGGTAGATGCTATTATTACTCCTTATGAGGAAATTGAGGGAAACAGAGATTAAGTAGCTTGCTGAGGGTTGCATAGCTGGTAAATGTCTAAGTCTGGATTTGATGAAAGGTTATAAACCACTTTTTGGACTGAAAAAAACAAACAAACCGGGGTGCAATGATTATTCACTGGCGAAGATTATGTGGTGAAATATAGTCACTTAGGTAGTATTTCAGTTTTTATTATGTGAGCATGACTCAACCATGGGCAATTAATAACTCTCTAATTAGTTAAGTTTTTCTTTATTTCTCTAAAGAGTCTTTTTGTAGCTATAGTCATATAATTCCTGTGTGTCTTTTGGTAGGATGACTGATATTTTATGCATTCTGTAGTTTTTTGGAATGGGATTTATTTCTCTATCTCTTCCTATTGGGTTTTGTAGGTAGTATACAAAAAAGCTGATGATTTAAGTAAGTTTATTTTATATTCTGCTTACTTTATTGAAGTTATTATTTCAATACAATTTTAGTTGAATTTATAGGGTTATCTAAGTAAACCATCTTATCATTTGCAAAAGTGGTCATTTTTTTCCTTATTGCCTATGTGTTTTCTTGTCTTATTGCTATAGTTAGTATTTTTAGAAATGTATCAAATAATAGTAGCAATAGTGGAATTCTTCTATTACTTCTAGTATTTCTGAAAAAAACTCTAGTGTTTCTCCATTATAGATAATACTTAATCTTGGTTTTAGATAGATGCATTTATCATAAAAAGTAAGGACCATTTAATGATATGTGTTTTAATTTTTAAAAACATAATGGATGCTGTATTTTGTCAAAAGCGTTTTCTAGGGGCAGCTAGTGGATAGAGGGCGCAATGGATAGAGCACCGGCCCAGGAGTCAGGAGGACCTGAGTTCAAATCCAGCCTCAGACCAGATACTTGACACTTACTAACTGTGTGACCCTGGGCAAGTCACTTAATCCCAATTGCCTTGCCCCAAAAAAAAAAAGCATTTTCTGCATCTGTTGATATAATCATGTAATTTTATTGTGTTAGTTATTAAAATGGTCTGTTTTGCTAATAGGTTTCCTAATATTGGACCAACCCTGCATTACTGGTATAAATCCAACTTGTCATAGAATACAAATAAATATATATAATAAGAATATATAAATATAGATAATAAGAATATAAATATATAATTAAATATATCACTATACCATCTTTGTTAACATTTTATTCAACATTATTGAATCATAATATTCATTGGAGATATTAACCTATAGTTTTTCCCTCTGTGTTTTATTTCCCCCTGGTATAGGTATTAGGATCATAATTGTCTCATACTGTATGAGTTTAGTAGGAGGCCTTCTTTCCCTCTTTTTGTTAAGAATAATAAACTTTCTCTTAAGGACTGCTTTGGTGGCATCCCCAAAATTCGATCTGTTCTCATTGTGCTATTTCCTTGATGAAATTATTTATTGTTTTTATGATTTGTTCTTTGATCCACATATTCTTTAGTATAATAGTATTTATTCTTCATTGGATGTGTTCTTCACATTCCCTTATTTGATTATGCTTTTTATTTTGTTGTGTCAGCAAATGATGTGTTTAATATTTCTGCTTTGCCACATTTGTTGTGAGATTTTTATGCATGATAGTTGTGAAACAGCTGCCTCAGAAAGCTACTCCAACTCATTTATAGACCCACTTCTCACCAGTACTTTTTAAGGTTCAGTGGGTTTAGGTATGGTTTCACTTTTGGGAAGCTATCAAAATATGTATCAATAAAATTTTCTTTTGCTTTAAATCCCAACTTTGTGCCAAGAAATGCCTCTCAGCCATATTAAAATCTATCAGTATCTTTCCCTCTATACCTCATTGACCATAACTTCTGTCTTGGCTATATTTAATCTTCCAGGGACACATACAAATCAGAAGAGCAGAGGAACAGTCATTTATTAAGTGCCTACTATGGGTCAGGCACTGTATTAAGCACTATACAAATATTGTCTCATTTGAACCTTGCAAAAACCCTGAGAAAGAGTTGCTATTATTATTCCTGTTTTACAGTTGAGGAAACTGAGACACATAGCATTTAAGTGACTTGTCCAGGGTCACACAGTTACCAAGTATCAGAGGCTGAATTTGAATTCAGGTCTTCCTGACTCCAGGTCCAGAACTTTATCCATTGCACCATCTATCAGCCTCTAGTATTTCAATGAATGTTGTCTTTAGAGAAACCAGTTTCTTTTTAAACAAATGGTAAAATTGTCCACAAACTCTTAAAAGGCAAAGATTGGAAAAATAGATTCATCTTTCCCTGGAGAGAGCAGGGATGGGAAAAGGGGAAGGTAGAGAAGGAAGACAAAGGATGAGACTCAGGATCACCATTTCTGGTTTCCTCTCCTAGCCACATATTCTGTTAGGGCATCTCTGTATTTTGTCCTTGCTCTGTAGGCCAGTGTGTCTCTCATGCTGCCCATGCGTGGGGTTAGGAACAGTGGTATCTGCCCTGTCAGCCTGTACTGGTAGGTGTTCTAGCTCAAGAACCACTATGACAGCAATAGCATCACTGCTTTTTCTGACTATAATTGCTTTCTTCTCTCTAGCAGATACTAGTGTCCTATGTCCACATACATTAATGGGAGTATCCTTGCTAGAAAGGAACCTTTAAGATTACATTTTGCTTTATCAAGTCAAATACTTAAAAATAAAAAAAAAACAACAGAAAACAACTACAGTGGTGTTTGTATTCTCTTTATCTTTTTATCGCTAAAGAGGTGATCGATTATAAAAAATAATTTGTGAAAGCCTATCGATAACCACCTCATATTTTCAAGGATACCTTTGATGCATGTGTAAATACTTTATAAAATTTTAATAAAGATGAGAAAGTAAGCATTTCTTCCATAAATTATTGCTCTCTTGATCATCCTTTTTTGGTAATTTCTTTTATTGGATATAACATCACTATTCTGGAGAGCAATTTGCAGCTATGCCAATGGGCTATAAAATTGTGCATATTCTTTGACCCAGCAATACCACTGCTAGGTCTATATCCCAAGGAAAGTTTTTTTTAAAGGGAAAGGATGTATTTGAACAAAAATATTTATAACAACAATTTTTGTGGAGACAAAGAATTGGAAATTGAGGAGATGCCCATCAGTTGGAGAATGGCTGAACAAGTTGTGCTATATGATTGTAATGGAATACTATTGTGCTATAAGAAATGACAAGCAGGATAATTTCAGAAAAACCTGGATTTACATGAACTGATACAGTGAAGTGAGCAGAACTAGGAGAACATTGTACACAGTAACAACAATATTATATAATGATCAACTGTGAATGACCTAGCTATTCTCAGGAATACAGTGATCCAAGACAGTTCCAAAAGACTTGTGATGAAAAATGCTATCCTCCTCCATAGAAAGAACTGATGGAGTCTAATTTTTTTCTTGAGTTTTTTTGGTCTGTGTTTTCTTCCACAACATGACTAATATGGAAATATGTTTTGCATGGTTGCACATGTATAACCTGTATCAAATTGCTTACCTCTAAGGGAAGGGTGAGGGGCGGGAGAGAATTTGGAACTCAAAATTTTAAAAAGTGAATGTTAGAAATTGTTTCTATACATAATTGGGAAAAATAAAACATTATTAAATTTTTTTTAAATAATAACATAGGATCAGAGATCTGTAGCTAAAAGAGACCTTAGAGGTGATCTAGTTCAATTCTCTCACTTACAGATAAGGAAACTGAGGTTCAGACATGTAACATAAGTTGCCCAAATTACACAAGTACTAAGTGGCAGAGCCTGAATTTAAAGCCAGAGTTTCTGACTCTCAAGTCCAACTTCAAATTCAGTGTTCTCTCTACTATGCTGCCAGCATCTTCCTATACTTAAGAATTTTTAGTTATTAATATGGGAGTCACATCAAAATCAACTATTTGCAAAGCAAGACAAAATCAGTATCAGGTTAGAAGGATAAAGATGAGAAGCAGGCAACATAAATAATTGCAAAAAGCTTTAACCTGCCCTATTTAAATAATCTATCAATGCCAAAAATTAAGAAATGAAAACAAACAAACAAACAAAACTTGGCTTCATCCTTATTTCCTGAAAAATTTTAACCAATGTAAAGTAATAGTCAGAGTGAGGAGGTCAAACAAATCCAGAAACCACCTATCTTAGGCAGCAAACATTTCATCTTTTTGCTAGAAAGAAATAGCTGTCAAGGGCAACATTGGCTTAGAATACAAGTTATTTGTAAAACGTAATGAAGGAGGATGGTAAAATATTATGAATGGTATACCACTAATAGGCCTATATGCAAAGAGATCAAAGAAAGAAGAAAGGTCCTTTATGTATGAAAACATTTTGAGCAACAGTTTTTGTAGAGGGAAAGAAGTGGAAACTAAGGAAGTGCCTATCATTTGGGGAAAATCTGAACAAATTATGGTTTATGAATGTGATAGAATACTATTGTTCTGTAAGAAATGATGAAAGAGATGGTTTTGAAGAAACCTTGGGAAGACTTGTATGAACTAATACAAAGTGAAGTGGAAACAGAACAGTCTATGCTATAGCAATAACCTTGTAAAAACACACTATGTTAAAAGACTTAAAAATTCTGATCAACTTTGGTTCTAGAAGACTAATGATAAAGAATTTTATCTACCTCCTGACAGAGAGGTGATGGACTCACTGGTGCAGAATAAGACATACATTTTTGGATATGTCTAGTATGAGAATTTGTTTGGCTTGACTATGCATGTTTGTTACAAGGATTTTGTTTTTCTCTTTTTTCTCTTGGGGAAAGAAGTGGGAGAGAGAGCAAATAAATGCTCAATAATTTTAAAAAAATCAACAAACAAAATAAATGTTCATTGAATTTAATTGAATTATCCTAACATGTTGTTTAGGAGTCCTTGATTTTTTTTATAAAAATGACTTTTGGGGAAAAAAAAAAGGATTGAGCATTTTTGCTCAGTAAAAAGCTTCATAGACTGAATTAAAAAAAATACCAATTCTGTTTAAGGAATGTTTTTACTTAGATCTAGCTCTGTAAATCTTGAACATTCATTTAAGCTCTGCTGCTGACTAGTACTTACAAAACTAAAGTAGACTCTCATGCATATTTTATCTAACAAAAGCAATCAATTAGCCTCTCTTCCTCTGTACTTTATAGACATGTAATCAATTGCAATAGGTACGTAATATGAAACTCTCTTCTCTCTTCAGCGGAAAAAAACAAAATTTATTGCCTGTGATTTTCTAACCGAGTGGTTATACAAGTAAGTTCTTTATCTTTTTGAATATTCAGCATCCCTAATAATATTTCAGCAATGTTAATTTGTAATGTGGATTGTAACAATTAAGATGAATACTTATTTGTTTTTTTCATTCCAACCAAATATTATGGCATAATGATCAGCCAGAATCCAAAGAGGATAGATGAGCCATTCACAGAATTCTTCTCAATTCCATTTGTGGCAGATTGGCTAAAGATTCAGTAAGTACTGTCAGATATCTTTTTGAGTAACTTATACCTAATTGTAAAGTGGTGTTAAAACTAACTCTCTAATTTAGGTAAACTCGCTGCTAAAATTCAGGTAGGTTTTCAAATCAATTGTGTTTATTTCTGTGCCTCTCTGAGTTTATTTTAGCAAAGTGTAAGCATATTTCTACTTGTCAGTAAGCATTTATTAAGTGTCTACTGTGTATCAGGCACTGCCTGATACACAGGGGATACAAAGAAAGGCAAAAGATGGTTCTTGCCGTTGAGGAGCTCACAATCCACTGGGGGATACAATAAGCAAACAAATATGTACAAACAAGATAAATAGGAATAATTAATAGAGGGAAGGCACTAGAATTAAGAGGGATTTAGAAAGGCCTCCTGTAGAATGTGAAATTTTATCTGGGACTTGAAGGAAGCCAAGGAAGCCAGGAGATAGCGATAAGGAAGGAGAATAATCCAAACATGAGGGACATCCCCAGAAAGTGCTGGGAGCAGAGAGATGGAATGTTTTTTCATGGAATGGCAAGGAGACCATTATCATTGGATTGAAGAGTACATGGAGGAAGTGTAAGGTATGAGAAGACTGGAAAGGTGGGGGATGGCCTAGGTTATGAAGGCCTTTGAATGCCAAACAGAGGTTTTTGTATACAATCCTGGAGGTGCTATACTCATTTATTATATCAGAAAGATTTTTTAAAATGAAATACGAAGCTATTTTTGAGCCTTATTTTAACTGATGCATCTTCTCAATACATTTACATGCAGTTTTGTATTTGTAAATTTTAGGTAGCATAAAAGATAAGTCATTGACAAATCTAGAGAAGTAATAAATCCTAAGTATATTGCTTTGATGTATTTTTCACATATGGTCTTTTTCTGCCCTCCTTATTTTATGAATCTTACATTATTTTGTAAACAGATGCAAAGTGATTTATCGAGGACACATTCTGAATGGGCTACAGGACCAGAATTATACCTTAATTCTTCTGGCTCCCAGTTCAGTATTCAGACAGTTTGTCAGTCAATAAGCATTTATTAACCACCTACTTTGTTGCAGGCATTGTAGAAACAAAAAGAGGCAAAAGACAGTCCCTTCGCTCAAAGAGCTCACAGTCCAATGGGGGACATAATAAGCAAACAAACGTGTATAAACAAGCTATATATAGGAAATATATATAGGAAATAATTAAGAGAAGGAGAGCCCTAGGAGTTGGGAAAGGCTTCCCATAGGAGATGAGATTGTAGTTGGGACTTAAAGGAAGCCAAGGAGATTAGTAGTCAGAGAGGAGGAGGGAGAACATTACAGACCCGGGGGACAGCCAGAGAAAATGTCCGAAGCCAAGAGATGAAGTGTCTTATTCATGGAATAGAAAGGTGGGCAGTGTCACTGGACTGAAGAGTATGTGTCTGGTAGTAAGGTGTACTATAAGAGGACTGGAAAGATAGGAGGGGTCTAGGATATGAAGGTCTTTGAATGCCAAAGAGGATTTTGTATTTGACCTTGGAGGTGATATGGAACCACTGGAGTTTATTGAGTAGGGGGATGACATGGTCAGATTCATTCTTTAGGAAAATCACTTTGGTGGCTGTACAAGGATGGATTGGAGTGGGGAGAAACTTGAGGCAGGCAGGCCCACCAACAAATCATGAGAGAAGAGGGCATATTCAAGAGATGTTGCAGATGTGAAATTGATTGTCCTTGGCAGAAACTGGGATATGGGGGGGTAAGGGCATGAGAGATAGTAGTTCAGCATGATTCATAGGTTGTGAGCCTGGGGGACTGGGAGCATGGTGTTGCCCTCTTATAGTAACAGGGGAGGTAGGAGGTAGGAAGGGTATAGGGGAGGAAAGATAAATGAGTTTGATTTTGGACATGTTGGATATCTAGTTTGATAAGTCTGAAAGGCAGTTGGAGATGTGAAGTGGGCAGAGAGGTCAGGTTAAGGCAAAATATTTGAGATTTGAGAATCATCAACATTGAGATGGTAATTAAATCCATGGGAGCTGATGAGATCATCAAGTGAAGTAGTATAATGAGAGAAAAGAAGAGGTCCCAGGGCAGAACCCTGAGGCACACCTATGGTTAGAGGGTGTGATTTGGAGGAGGATCAAATAAAGGAAACTGAGAAGGTGCAGTCGGATAAGTAGGAGGAAAACCAGAAGAAAGTGGTTTTCTTTGCATGTCACCATACCAAATGGAGTATGTTAAAAATCCTTATTTCCCATTTTGATTCTACAGGGCTTAAAACTTCAATTCAACTAGTATTTGTTAAATGCCTACTATGTGTGAACTGTGCTAAGAATTGGGGATATAAGGACAAAAATAGCCCCTCAAGGAGCTTACAGTCTACTAATAGAAAAAATGTTAATAGAAAATTAAATACAAAATATATACAAAATCAGTTCTAAGGGGAGGGCAATAGCTACTAGGGGAATTAGGAAGAATCTCATGTAGGAAATGGCCCTTGAGCTGAGGTGTAGATAGGGGGAGCACTTATGTCAGGCACGAGGGACAGCCTGTACAGATACTTAGAGGTAGATCAAAAGTCATTTACAGGGAACAGCAGGTAGGCCAGGTTGTCTAGAATGTAGAGAAGGTGAAGGAGAGTAATGTTCAATAAGCCTGGAGCTAGATTCCAAAGGGCTTTCTTTAAAAGCCAAACAGGAGTTAACATTTTGTCCTAGAGGCAAGAAGAAATACCACTGGAGTTTAAGTAGGATCATGCCGTGGACAGACCTATGCTTTAGTAATACTGCTTTGATTACAAAAGAGGGAAATGACAGTTGTTAGAGGTGATAGAGGAGTGCAGGCACACCCATTCCCAGTTGGTGGAGTTGTGAAATGGTCTAGCCTTTCTGGAAAATAATTTGGAATTATACTCAGAAAGTCACCAAATTGTGTATATCTTTTGACCCAGTGATAGCACTCCTAGGCATATGATACAAAGAGAAAGGACTCATGTAAAAATTGTTGTTTATGGCAATATTTTTTATTGTAGCAAAGAACTAGAAAAATAATTAGGTGCCTATCAATTGGGGAATGGCTGAATAAATTATGGTGCATAAATGTAATGGAATATTATTGTGCCATAAGAAATAAGGAGGGGTGGATTCAGAAAAACATGGGAAGACTTGTATGAAATGGTACAGAGCAAAGTGACCAGACCTAGGAGAACAATTTATATATTGACTACTGCACTGGAAGGAAAAATAAATTTTTTTTTTTTTTTTTTTGGTGAGGCAATTGGGGTTAAGTGACTTGCCCAGGGTCACACAGCTAGTTAAGTGTTATGTGTCTGAGGCCGCATTTGAACTCAGGTCCGTCTGACTCCAAGGCTGGAGTTTTATCCACTGTGCCACCTTGCTGCCCCCAGGAAAAGTAATTTTGAAAGACTTAAGAATTATAATCAATGCAATGAGCCCCCACAACTCCAGAGGACCAACAACAAAAAGACCACCTCCTGGTAGAGTTCATGGACGTGAGATTTAAAACAAGATATATATTTTTAGATGTGACCTACATGTGGATTTTCTTTACTTAACTGGACTTATTGGACACAAGAAAGGACTTTTATTTTCTTTTTAATGTCAAGGGAAAATTTTAGGAGGACAAGGAGAAGAGTGATAGTAATGTAGCATTTATAAAACAGAAGAGAACAGAAGGCAGTTTGGAGGGGGATACAAGCAAGCAGGAAAGATTTAAATCTAACTTTTTTCTTTTTTAAAAAAGATGCAAGCTGTTTATAATAGAGATTCACAGTTTCTTATGCAATCTTTCTATTGTTCTTTGTATGAGGAAATGCACGTGTTAATTAGTGTCTGTTAAGTACAGAATATCAAAACATTTTAAAAATTACTTAAAAAAGAATATCACTTTGCCAGCTATTTGGGGAATGATTTGGAGAGAGGAGAGATAGGAGACAGGGAGGATGTTGTTAATAGTACAAGGGAGAAATGATTGGGTCTGTACTAGGGGGGCAGGTATGTTAGTACAGAAAAGGGAATGGATATGAGATTATGCAGTAGAATTAACAAGACTTGGCAACTGACTGGATGTGAAGGCTAGGGAAGAGGAGAGTAAAGGATGGGTCCGAGATTGCATAATTAGCTAAATGAAAAGATTGTGATGTCCTCGACAGAAAGAGGCAAGTTAGGAGAAGGAGTAAGTTTTCTGTTTTGGATGTCTTGAGTTTGAGATGCCTCTTGGAGATATTGTTGGAGATTATAATTTATCATGTTAAAAAAGGCATTAAGGAAAAGAAATAGTGTTTTTCCCCTTTGGAAGAGAACATATTGGTAGTATTCCTCAAATGGTTACTTTATCTTTGGAGGAGGGATTGTTTAGTAAGAAAGGTTGAGAGTTCTTTTGGGAACCACTGGGCTGTTGAGCAAACCACTCTGAGCCTCATTTCCTTTAGCTATAAAATGAAGAAATGCAATTTTCCTTAGTTGCTTACTTATTTCTCTTTAAGTGGCATATTCTTTTCTCTACATTTTATGTCTTGTACATAGTCATGAACTGAATGGTATATCTTCTATATACTATGCTCCTAATAGCACAACCCAGTTCCAGGTTCATTTTGTACTTTAGATGGGACCGACTAGTTAGAAATTTAGAAACCATTGCCTGTAATTTTTAGGCTGAGTAAAATTTAGTTTTCCTTATGGGTCAAAAACAATAGACTTGAGATTTGTTCAGATTCACTTGCAGAAAAACAGGCACAAAGTTCAAAGGTCTACTGCTGGCTTTCTAATCTCATATCCCTAGGGATAAAATTCATGAAAGACATTGTTAAAAGTAAGAACTCCAGTGAAACAAAAACTGTATTTTAGAAGAAAGAAGAAAAGATTACTTATGGTGAAATGGCTTTCCAACCAAGTCCTCTGCTGTAAGACAAAAACCTGTAAGGCAGGACTTTTGCATCACTGAGAGGCATTTTTTTTTTAAACCAAAATACAGAGGCAAAAATTAAAACAACACTTTGTACATTAGTACAAGCCCATCCTTGTGTTCAGTTTTATAACAGAAGGGAAATATCTTGGGCTTCCAGTATCAGAAATTAAATAGTATGTGTTAAAAAATGTTTTTTCCCTCTAAAATCCATAATTAAATGGTTTCAGAGTAAGACATTAGACTGTCGTGCAATGTTGATGAAAAAAATTCGGAACATTGGTCTAGTTGTGTTCTGTATGTGTGGATTTCTGTCTGTATTTTTTAGAGTGACTCAGGAGACTGAACATTTGATGTCTTAATATGAACATCTTTTTAAAAATTTAATTCAATTCAATAGACATTTAGTAAATGTCTCCCGTGAGTTGGTCACAATTTGTCATGGGCATGACAAAAAAGAGACTGTTTTCCTATAAAGTAGCTCATATTCTTCTGGGAAGCTGCAACATTTATACAACTAAGTATAATATATAAAGTAATTTGAGGAAGAAGAGAGCATCAAGAAATAGGAGAATCTGGGGGCAGCTAGGTAGCTCAGTGGATAGAGTCTTGGAGTCAGGAGGACCTGAGTTCAAATGCGGCCTCACACACTTAACACTTACTAGCTGTGTGACCTTGGGCAAGTCACTTAACCCCAATTGCCTCACCAAAAAGCAAAAAAGAAAAGAAAAAGAAAGAAAAAAGAAAATTGGGAATCTGGAAAAGCTTCAGAAAGAAGGTGGTACCTGCAGAAAGCATGAAAAGAAGATAAAAATTCTGAGAGGCCAAGATGAGGAGGGAGCATGTTCCAGGTATGGGAGAGGGTTTATGGGAATGTGCAGAGGTAGGAGATAGAATGTTGAGTTGAAACAGAAGAAACAAATTGTTTTGAGAATTAGAATCTACTGAAATGTAAAGTTTCTGTCCATTCTCACTCATATGAAAAGCTTGATGTGGGTGGTCCCATCTTATACACTTCACAGTGCATTTTCTTTTGCTGATGTTTCTAGTTTAACGAAAGTCAGAAAACAGGTGTGCAGCAGCTCATTTCATTAGAATGTGCCCCCAGGGGATTTTATTATTTTTTAAAGGCAAACATTTATGGAATACCTAATAATGGATGTTATTTTTATTTATCAAACTAAAAAACACTAAAATTTAACTAAATTTATTTTTAAAAAATTAAAAACTTTACTTTAAAATGCAAACTTTAAAAATTAGACAGAAAACACCAAATTTTTTTTGAGACATTATGATATGTCTAGGCATATCCAGCATACATACCTTGCACATCTCCCTTCATTTTATTTCATTAAGTCGTAGGATATGGCACAGTCATAGTTATCATAGGATCACAAAACCTCAGTTACAAAGGACCTCATAGGACATCTCACCCATCATTTACCTGAAGAGGAATCCCCTCTACCTTGACAATGGTCACCCAATCTCTAATTAATACCTTCAGTGAAGGGGAACAGTAGCCCATTTCACTTGTGGACAGCTATGATTGCTCTTAAGCTTTTTCCTTACATGAAGTCTGGTGTAGTGCCTTTGGTGTGAAGGCTAGGGAGCCCTTTTCAGGGCTGCTTTCCTGGTGTCCACCTGTTTCATTTAACTCTCACCTGTGGCTCTAAGAAGCTATAGCATGCGCAGCAGCCACACCCCAGTAAACTGTTTCAGCAGATGAGCTAAACAAGGTTGAGGGTAACAACGGGTCTCAAACCCGTTGGTGAGTTAGGGAGGTGTCTACCCCAAGCATGTGAAGACTTCCCCTGGTGGAATGGGTGGATGAGAACAATCTGTTCCAATGGCCATGAAGGCAGCTGAAGCAGGCGCTGTGGAGCGCTTTGAGCTTGGTTAGACATCAAAGATGCCAAGGTCATCCACTGCATCTTGAGCCATCACCAGACATCTTGACTCTGTCCTGCCACTGGACTGTAATGACTCTGGAGGAGAGAGGGAGGCTGATGACTTCATGCAATTCTGCCTCATTTGAATCCAACTTACACATGAATCAGAAGACATCACCCATACCATTTCACCGTTTTTACCTATCTCAAAGTCCTGTGGCAACAGGCAAGGGATGAAGCAGCAGGTGTGGATACACTGGGAGCCGTAGTCACCATACTGCACAGAGGTGGCCCAGGACATAAGGTCGTCTTTTCACTGGAAGAAGCACTGGGATTCAGCATCCCCCTGGGTGTCTGAGCAGCTTTTTAAGGATTGCACTGCTCACCTACTGGTGTGAGGAAGGGACTAGAAAAAATGCCCTAAAAATTGTTTGCTTACCCAGCCCTGGCCTGATTACCACAGCCTGGGGATCCCACCTTGAAGTCAAAATGCCAAAAAAATGTACAAAAATGTCTGGAAAGACTCACTAACAATTGTTACATGGAATGTACGCACACTTACAGACAACACAAAATCAAAATCTAGTGGACCTGAAAGGTGAACAGCTCTTGTTGCAAGAGAACTCAGCAGGTATCACATCCAAATAGCAGCCCTGAATTAAACAAGGCTGGTGCGTGAAGACCAGCTTATTGAAGTTGAAGCTGGATACATGTTTTTCTGGAGTGGTCACAGTGAAGGGGAGCACTGTGAAGCTGGTGTAGGTTTTGCAATCAAACTAATCTATTCAGCAAGCTTATATGCCTCCCAAAAGAAGTGAATAACAGACTCATGATTACCACTTGCAGGAAAATATCATGGCACCATCATCAGTGCCTATGCTCCCACCATGATGAACCCTGATGAGGTCAAAGAAAAATTTTATGAAGACCTGGAGACCCTTATCATCAATGTGCGAAAAGAGCACCAGCTTATAATTCTGGGTGACTTTAATGCTAGGGTAGGCTCAGACTACCAGACTTGGCAGGAAGTCCTAGGGAGGAATGGAGTAGGAAACAGCAACAGCAGTGGTCACTTACTACTGAAGACTTGTGCATCTCATGACCTTCTCATCACCAACACTGTCTTCCATTTACTAAATGCAATAAAGCTTCATGGATGCACCCTCACAGCAAACATTTGGCATTTAATGGACTATGTGATTGTAAGGAGAAGAGACAGATGGGATGTGAGAGTGGCAAAGGCAATGTGTGGTGCAGGGTGCTGGACTGATCATAAACTTATCCTCTCTATTCTAAATATTTACATTCAGCAAAAGCAGCAGCCACAAGGCAAAATGACTATCAGAATTAATGTCAACAGGTCTTCTCTGAGAGGGAACAGTTTGTTGCTAACTTGAAGGGAAAGTTGAGCCAACACACAGTTGGCAACAATGGAGTAAAAAAAGAATGGACAGCTTTCAGGGATTTGGTGTATAGCACTGCATTTGCTCATCTGGGTCAGAACACTTGCAAACATCAAGATTGGTTTGATGAAAATTCAGAAGCTGCTAAATGAAAAATGAGAACTCCACAGGGTTTACCAGCAAGATAGTTCATTCATCTCTAAGAAGACAGCATTTAATTCCATCAAAAGTAAAAGCAAATATAATGCACAGTATTTAATATATAGGCTTTCTTGAAATGAAAAGTTATTGCTATGTATTTTGAATCCTCTCCTATGTTCTGCTATGTACATGACATTTTTGTTTTTTCTTATTTTATATTTGTTGTAATGTTTCTTTTTTCTTTTCTTATGTATTTAAGTTTTAACATTTGTCTAAAATAAAAAAAATTAAGAAAAAAACAATTATACTACCTAAGTTACTTTAAAAGCTAGGAAAAATAATGTAATCAATCTAGGGGATTGCCTACCTATATCATCCCTTAATGGAGCCATTCCATAGGTCTCTAACCTCCTGCATATAGTAAGCCTTCCTCTTGATTTATTCTAAAACTTATTTCATCTAAGTTTCAAAGAGAGTTTTCAATTAACAAAAAAGTACAAACAAAGCTTAGAGAGATGCAGGATTCTTGGCTCATTAAGAAGGTAGATGAAATTCAGTTTTATGCTGATAGTAACAATCCAAAGCACTTTTATGATGCCCTGAAGGCTGTTATGGACCAAAGACCTATGGTGCATCTCAATTACTCAATACTGAGGGAGCCACATTGATTAGTGATAAGAACCTGATCCTGGAGAGATGAGCTGAACACTTTCATAGTGTTATGAACAGACCATCATGAATCAATGCTGAAGCCACTGACTGTTTACCTCATGTTGAAGTCAATCCCTCCCTAGCTGAAGTTCCAGCTGAAGAAGAGGTTTTGAATTAGGCTCCTGTCTTGTGGACACCTGGTGCTGATTCTATTCCAGCTGAGATTTACAAGGTAGGGGGTCCATTGCTGATACAAAAGCAGACCGAAATTTTCCAGATTATATGGCACAAGGAGGAAATTCCCCAGAAGTTCAAGGATGCCTCCATTGTCCATCTCTATGAAGGTAAAATAAATAGATTGTCTGGTGACAATCTTTCTTAGTTACTGCTGGAAAGATTCTTGCCAGAATCCTCCCTAATAGGCTAATCCTTCACCTGGAAGATGGTCATCTACCTGAGAACCAGTGTGGCTTCAGAAAGGGCCAAAGAATGGTCGATATGGTGTTTGCTACCCAAGACAACTCCAAGAGAAATGCCAAGAGCAGAACAGAGGTCTGTACACAATTTTTGTAGATCTGACCAAGGCCTTTGGTACTATTAGTTATGAGGGCTTATGGAAAATTATGTCAAAATTTGGTTTGCTAGAGAAGTTCATCAGCATTGCGCATCAATTTCATGACAGCAGGCTTCCGTGGGTTCTGGATAATGGACAATGTCCTTGTGCTTTCCCAGTCACTAATGGAGTGAAACAAGGCTGTGTGCTTGCTCCCATACTTTTTAGCATATTTTCAGCCATGTTGTAAAATGCTTTCAATGAGGACAAACACTGCTTCAAGGTCAGCTACCGCACTGATGGTAAATTCTTCAACTTGAAAAGGCTACAAGCCAAGACCAAAGTGGAGGTAGTGTTGGTGTGTGATTTTCTGTTTGCAAATGATTGTGCACTCAATGCAGCCTCTGAAGCTGAGATGCAACAAAGTATGGATCAGTTCTCTGCTACTTGTACTAATTTTGGCCTAACAATTAACACCAAGAAAACACAGGTGCTCCATCAACTACTACTAGACCATCTGTAAGTGGAACCATCGGTTACAGCAAATAGAGAAGTTTTGAATGCTGTGGATAAGTTCACTTACTTCAGTAGTGTATTTTTCAGGAATAATGAGATTGATTCCTGTATTGTCAGAGCTAGCTCAGTGTTTGGGAGGCTCCAAAGGAAAGTATGAGAATATGCAGGTTTTTATAAGTACCTTTTAAACATGGTATATTTCGGTATTTTCAAGGGCACAACATTTTAAAAGCTTTTTGCATGTGATTAAAAGCCTCTATATTAGGTGTGATTAGCCTCTACATCACAAAAGATGGTAATAAATAGATGAAGCCATAGTAACAATATCCTACCAATGTTTTCCTAAGTCAAATGTTAAAGGAAATAGAAATGTTCTAATATTTATGTACTGAGCTATAACTAATAGTTATTGCCCCCAGGGCAAGCAGCATGGAATGTATTGAGGGAATTGGGTTAAGTGGGAAACAGAGGCTGTAGGATGCTAGCTGGATGAAGGGAATGGGGGAAGGTAGATATAGCAGAGAAGGAGTACACTCCAGCCCATTATCTGGTAGCTTTCTGTCTGAACTAATTATTTTTGCTAACTAAGCTACTGAAGGACTACAAGTGTTGCCCGTGCCCTCTAAATTTGATGTTTTCTACATTCAACAAAACCTCAGTGGCTCTGCCCTCTTCTTGGCTCTGCCTACATGTCTTTTTATTCAAACTATCAAATTGGATAACTTTGCTTTGGATAAAGCATGTCTTGTAAGACCACAATACCTGATGGCTGTGATGAGATCATGCTGTGTGCAGTGCATTATTTACCAAATACTATTATCTGGATACAGAAACTATTTTCAATTATAGGTTTGATAAAATGGTACTCTATTCTCTTGTTTAGGAGAATGCTTCAGCTTGCTGCTGGGGTAATAACTGCTTGACAATCTCCAAGGGTGGAGATTAGCGAAAGGAAAAGGGAAAAGGGATCTTCCTTCTTCATATCTAAGATTTCAAATATCTACTCTCTTCTCACTGCTGGAGCTACCATGCATGCACTGGAAAGCTGGAACTGAAAGATCTCTGTTACAGTATCCTAATGATCAGTTATTAGAATATCTCGAAAGACAAATTTGGATAGGTTATACTATACCTACCACAAATGTTTGGTTCATATAGCTCACAATGCAACACAATAGAAAGTCTCAAAGGTACTATGTTGAGAAACAAGTAATGAATGAGTGCAGTGTCTATGCAGTATTTTTATTAGTGAATAATAAATTATAGATAAAAATTGTTCATTTTAATTGTAAATATTCAAAGTATAATTGTAAAAATAAAAATTTATAAAAGCTTGCAAGAGTAAGACTTTATTAATTTATTGTTGATTTGGGGTGTTGTAGAAGATAATTTTTCCAGTTATTGATTTTCATCTTGGTTTTGATTGGAAGTCGGAAGGAAGCAATCTCAACTACTTAATTGTATAAAAAATTGCATAGAATCAGGATGCTGGAAGAAATTTTTTTTTCTACTTTATTCTCTTTAAATAATATTTTGAATGTAAATCATTTACTTGATCTACAGCTAGAAAGGGAAGATTTAATCTAACCTCTCTGATTGTTTTCTAATACAATGTATGTGTGCTATGGCACTCCTCCTTTGAATACTATAGAAATAGACCATTGCATTCAGCTTTTACTGAGCATCAGCTGTATGCACACGGGTGCCAATAAATTTAAATAAATTAAAAATCAGTGAAGACTAGATAGCTAAGTAGTGCTTTCATTCAGAAACCAAAGTCCATCTTTTTGATATTATTGATTTTTCTAGTCAGTTCCTATTTTATTTACATTTGGAAATGGTTTAAAGATGTAAAAGTGTTCAAAAATGGATTGATGCCACTAAAATAGTTTTTGCAGAAACATGTTCAGCAGTTTTGTGAAATTGTATGACCATGCAAGTATTTTTGGTTTCTAATTGTCAGTTATAATTTTTCTTCTAAAGTTATAGCTGCCTCCTGCCTTGATTGTGATGTCTTCACAGGCCCTGTCCCCCTATCTCTTTCACTGTCAATGAGTTATGTTGCTCATACTCTATTTTTATTTGACCTGAAGCCAGTTGTAAATGTTCCAAAGGACAAAACCAGAACTGGCATGACTTCTACTCCTTCAAGCTGGCCTGCTGAAATGATGGATAATTGTTAGTGACTACTGTACTGAAGATTGAGTCCTTTCTATTTTGCCTGATTTATATTGGCCTTCCTATATTTATTCATAGTTCATAAACTAGACAGTTCTCCATTACTTAACCATGAAAGTAATGTTGTCAATATTGGTAGCTTCTAAAAGTCTTTTAGAAATCTCATTTTGCTTTATCTTATGATGCATTAGTCCTTCGGCTAATGTGAGTAATGGGTTATAAAATTAGAAGTTCCCATTCTCTTTCTAATCTCATAAAGTAATGATACTTTTGCCCTCTATGAACGATCAGATATCAAAAAATATTTTAAGCAAGGAAAATGGAAAGTCTCAGAAAAAAAGAACAGTGACATTCTCTTTATTTCAGACTAATTGTTCATTCTTAAAGTTTTTCTTGGTTTATAGACTAGCTAATATCAGCAGAGTTAATAATGAATGTTTTCATATAGATAGCACTTAAGGAGTTTTTTGTTTTTGGTGTTTTTTTTTGTTTTGTTTTGAGAGGCAAAATGTAATAGGTACTGGACATGGGAACCAGGGAAGTGTGGGCTTCAAATTCTGCCTCCTACATATTACAGGGTCATAGATTTAGGGCTGAAAGGGAACTTGGAGAACATCTTGTCTGATCCCCTCATTTTATAGGTGAGGAAATGGTGCCCAGGGAGTTTAATATTAACAACATTATACTATTTATGTAGCAAATTTATCCTCTGTATTGTCTCCCTCATTAGGCTGTGAGCTCCTTGAAAACAGGGATTGTCTTTTAACTTTGTATCCTCCGTGCTTGGCACATAGTAGACATTTAATAAATGCTTATTGACTAACTAATTGACTAGGAGAAATGAAATTTGAACCTAAGTATTTTCACTCCAAATCCAGTGATTTTCCCACCACAGCATGCAAAACTAGAGGACTGATTGGATTTGGAGAGAAAAGACAAAGTCAAGCATGACTCCCAGTTTTCAAGCCTAGGAGAATGACAGAAAAGGGGAAATCATGAAAGGGAGATCTGACTTTGCTACTCCAAAAAGAGTTTTGTTTTTGTTTTTGTTTTAGACACAAAAGGTCACACAGGCACTAACTGGTAAAATTGAATTGTGGTCCCCTGCTTCTAAATCCAACAGTCTTCCCACCGTGCCCATTGTTTGCTATGCTGAGTACAGCTGTGGATTTGACTCCAAACAATTGAAATAGCCTCTAGGGTATGAGCTGGACTCACAAAAAGAGTTGTCAACACTACCTTGTGAAGAAGAGTCATACACAGCAACTGCAATTAGGGGAGAACCAACTGGTTGCAATGGGGCTCAATGGAGAACTAGCAAGAAGGCAGCACAGTGGAGGAAGCAACCCATCAGACAGTATCACTAGATGTCAGCAGATGACATCAGCAGCTCAGCAGAGGAGCTAGAAATGGCAGCTTTAGGGCTAGCCAGATGTTCCAGCTGGAACCAGCACTAGGAGTATGAGGTGTACAACCTCACATATTCTCCTTCCCAGTAGTTGTGTGGGAAACTGTGTCCCCCTATGCACATGATAGGATTTTTATTGTTATTTACCTTGCTATTCTGTTTAATTAAATATTTGTGTTTTAAGTTAAGTTAATATGTTTTTGGTGTAAAACAAAAACACATTACCTTAACATTAAAATTCAAAATTAAATAACAAAAAAATGAAGGAACAGCCTCAAATTTGGGGTAGAGGACATGGTTTTGAATAGACGCTCACGATAAGTGTGCCTTGATCTTAGTTATGGCTTTCAGGTTCTGAGAAGAACCCAGGTTGCATTGCCAAGAATATGATCTTAATGAGGGGAAGCAAAGGAAGAGGAGGCAAGAATAAAACTAGGAAGTCTCTTGTGTACTTTTTGCTACTACTAGACTTCGGAAGGACCTCATACCACTTCCACCGAACTGATGTGTCTTTACAGACGTGGAGAAAAATATACATAGTGGTGGTGGTGGATGGCAACATTTAAATGAGCAAATAAGCATTTAATAGCTTGCTTCTGTTTTACCTCTTAGACTTCCTTTTTCCACCCTCTCACTTCTCTCTCTCCCCATAATGATCTGTTGAGTGAACCTTCTTGTTTGTATATTGTTGGGTGGAAGTGGTTAAGGAAGAGGGAAAAATATAGTAGATTATTTTAAATGTGGAGCACTTTTCTAAAAGAAGCAGCAAAAACCCCATCATTCAGTCATTTTAAAATGATTTGTCTAGTTATAGAAGTCAGGGACTAGTAAGATACATATACACACACACCACTGACTGAAAATGGACCAGATAACTTCTTAGATCATTCTTGTTTTTGATTTCTATGATTCTAGAATGGACCAAATTGAATATGCAAATTACATATTCTTTAATTCTTAAAAATTTTCAGTCAAAGTTAAGTGGAAAACAATCATCTTCTCAAAATATGTGCACAGCCCAGGAATTGTCAATCTCTTTGACCAATTTAGCTGGGTTTTCGTTTTGTTTTGTTTTGTTGTTTGGTCAAAGGCTGCTTTGTAACTGGGGTGCAATAAAATAACTTGATTGTGAGTCTGTTGCAGCAGATCCCATGTTTAATTGTATCTTCTGAATGCAATTTACTTTTGTCAACTTGGATCACTTATTTCTCTCTCAATCCTTGTGGATTGAATACTTGTATTCTTGAATGAAATTTAATATTACAGATTTTAATTTAATACCTTATAAAGTCAGATATAGAGTAGCATTTCAATGGTGAATGCCTCTGTAAGTCTTTTATAACAAAACCCAAGAGAAAACTGTGATTTAAAAATTTTTTGTGGCTACCGAATGATATAGTAGCTAAGATAAATAACTTCCTATGAGTTAACACTATTAACTAACAGAGTATTTGAGATGCTTTATTACTTATTAAAATGTGGAAATGGATCTTAACTTACAAATATGTATGAATTTAAATCACTTCATCCAGAAAACATCCAAACTATTATATATAGATAGAAAAGAAACTGCCTATTTAATTAGTGTTCCTTCAATAGAAATTTAGAATGAGTTCAGAGTCCTACTGGGTTCAGACTGTCTAGAAAAGTCAATTTCATTTGATTCTGGAATTTTATCTATATAGTATTATGTAAGTAGCAGTTATTTTGCTCAGTTAACAAAGTAAGGAAATAGAACTTTAGCTTCTTGAATTCCCTAAAATAAAAGAATATTTTCAGCTGTTTAATATAATATTGGTTTAAAAATGTCACAAAAATTCCCCCTTTTGTTTTTGAGTTAAAAAACAGTGACATGAGCATAACAATTTTTTTTTCAAAAATGGCATTGTACTCACAATTGTCATTCTCATTAAATGTCCTTATCCATTTCTTAGAAACTATTCTGAGAAATGGATAAGGACACTTAATGAGAATGACAATTATACTGTCAAAGGTATTTCAGGGAATGAAGGATAATGGGAATGTAACCACTTAATTTTTTTAGTCCTAGGCCACCAATTCCTCTGTCTCTCCTTCTGTCAGAAGAAGAAGCAACCCTCATCATCCAGTCATTCTGGAGGGGCTATCTGGTAAGACATGTGTAATTACCCTGTTTGGTTTGATGTTGAATCTTTGTGACTCAGAAAGCGCATGATAAAACTTTTAAATAAATTCTATAAACAGAGGTTACTATAAATAACACCCAGACCTCCAGAGATCCCTGGGTAGTAGATGTGATTACAAAACTCCCAATTACTTGAAAAGTAATTCTGACTTCTTTTCAAAATACATTTTTATTTCATTTACCTCTGAATTTACCGTTGAATCAATTGAAATGTATAGCATGTGCTACAATTAGTATAATACTATTTTTCTGCCTCCTAGTTTATTTTTTCAGATTGAATAGTAGTAAGTACTATCAATTTGCCATGTAAATGCTAGTTGCTATTCTGACGTTTTTTTTAAGAGAAGTAGTAGAATTCTGCCCAAGTCTGATGGATGTTCAAGGAGACTAGTTCACGGATGGAAGATGAGTGTGGCATAAACCAGCATAGAGAAAGCCTCCTTGAATAGAAGTGGATATACACAAATTTGACTGTTCTACCAGTTGATAAGATTTTCTTTCCTCTCTGGTTTTAGAGAGCTCATTCATACACACTGCAGAACTGGCATGGGAAAATCGAATGGATATGAATTCTAGTTCTAACTCTAACAAATTAATCATAGTAACATAGATTAGGCTTAGAATAGTAGGAAGAAACCTTTAAGGTCATCTAGTCCAACCCTTTTATCTTACAGATGAAGAAGATGGGGCCCAGAGGTCAATGACTTCTCCTAGAGATAATAAGTAGCATAGTGGGGAAATTCAAGCCCAGGTGCAGCACTCTTTTCATAATACCATGCAGTGAAGATTTATTGGGTGCATTCTTTGTTCAAGGTACTCTGCAAGATATTAGGGATACAGAGAAATATGAGATATGCTCCCTGACCATAAAGATTTTATGGTATATTTGGAAAGAAAACATATATCAACACAAGGATGACTAATAGTTTAAATAATAATTCTGACTCAGGTCATATAGCACATTGATGTTCACAGGGTACTTTTAAAATACAAGTAAAAGTATCATAAGCATCTACATTTTACAAAAGAAGAAACTATAGTTTGGGCAGGTGAAATGACTTGTGAATGGATAAGTATCCCTGTTTTATAGAGGAATCTCAGATAATTCCTGTTAGAAGTGGGATTGGAATGAAGGTCCAAAGCCAGTTGGCTTTCTCCATTAAACTACATAGCAAGGTGATTGTTAAGTGAATGATTCAGCTAACAAGTGCTTTAAGAATTCAGAGTAGCCATAACATAATAGTAGATAGAAAGCTGGCCTGAAAGACCCTGAATATAAGCCTCACCTCTGGCACATACTATGTGACCCTGGGAATGTCACTTAACCTCTTAGTGCCCCAGGTGACTCTCCAAAGCTAGAAATTGCAAAGCAAGTGCCCACCTGTATAGGTAGAGGAGTTTCCTATACCAACACAATTATAGATCAGGTCTAGGAGGAAAAAAGAGAATCTAGAGAAGGGATTGCTCCCTGGGAGTTGGGGTAGTCAGGAAATTTTCGCTGAACAAGTAGTACCACAGGCAGGCTTTTGAAGAAAGAAGATTTAGATAAATGAAAAAAGTGGGAGGGGGGGTGGGTGGTCCCAACAGCAGACTTATTAACAGAAAAGGAAAGTGATATGATCAGAATCACAAAACATTGTGGGATCTGGGGGACACAATCAGTAGACCAATTTGTCTGGACTAGAAAATTTATGTAGGGGAGTTGTGGGAGACATTGAGACATTGTTGGAGGTATGGTTTGGGGACCTAAATGTGGTCTTGAATGCCAAACTATTGGAGCTTAGACTTTATCCTTTAGTTATTGGATAGGGTAGTTCCCTGGTTTGTACATTCTCTCCCCCTTACCTCTTATATAAAATGTGGTTTAAAAAGCAGTTATATCAAAGCACTTTGGAAAGACTTGGAAGATTGTTCAGCGATAATGGTGAAGAGTCATCATTGTATTCCTCTTATTTCTAGTAGAGGTTTTGAGTTTTTAATGTACTTTTCCTAGTATAGAACAGTCTTCTTTTTTTTTGCCTGATACAAGTAATTTTCAGTTATCCATAACAATGACCTTACACCAACCAGTTGCTTAACCTTTCTATTCTTCTAGATTTTCAGAGATTACTTAAAAGCATCAGATTGCTTTTGTATCCCGAAACTCAGTGTCCTAACTTGTCTGGCATGAAACCATTTAAACCAATTGTAAAGCATATTTTAACCAGATGCATTAACAGAAATATCACAGTATGTGAAAGGCTATTTTGAGTGAATGTTGCATTGTAGCTCTGATTTTATAATTAGCATTGTAAGTATATTCTAGATATTTATTGCTAGACGTTTGTACATCATGGATTTAGACATGTGCTTCTTCCTTCTATCCAGATGCTAAACTAGCTGTTGGAAACCCAGATTGTCTTAATATATCAATTTTTATGTTCTATCTATTTGTATAATATGGATGAGATCTCTTCCTTTAAAACCTTTTCAGAAGTGTGAGGTGCAGTATATCACACTGCATCCAAGAGTTAATAGTCTCTAATGAGGAGAAAATTAAAATGAAGGATACTCATTCTCTAAGACAAATTGGAAAATTAGGCTAAGAAAATGACAAAATATCCATTACCCTTTGACCCAGATATCCTACTGCTAGGCATGTACCCTAAGGTCCTTAAAGATAGAAAAGCCATGAACTAAACATGTATTTATAGTAGCACCTTTTGTAGTAGCAAAGAATAAGAAACAGATGTCCATTGACTGGGGAAAGGCGAAACAAATTGTGGTTCATAAATATAATGAAATATCACTACACTTGAAGAAATAATGAATATGAAGAATATAGAGGAGGCCTTTTCTGCATGTGGAGTCCTGCTGCTGCTGCTAGTTCCTTGTCCTCTGGATTACCTTCCATTTACTCTGTATATATCTTGCATATACCTAGTTGTTAACATGTTGGCTCCCCCATTAGAATGTAAGCTCCTTGAGGACAGGTACTATTTTTCCCTTTCTTTGTGTACCCAAAACTTGGCACAGTCTTTGGCACAAATTAAGTCCCTAATAAATGCTTTTTGACTAACTTACTGATATAAGTAGAATTGGGAAAATTATATATATATATATGCATGTGTGTATGTGTATCTATATATATATAGATACAGGTACACACATATATGCATATACATATACACATATATGCACATATACGTATAATACCTATACATACATATACATACACATATCTATATATATACATACACGTACATATATGAATGATGTTAACTGGATGGAATTGGCCTCTAACCTGTGGGTGGCCAGAGCGAAGCAGGCTAGAGACAGGAGAGTCAGGAATCAAACAGAAGTTTAATTTCAAAGTGAGGAAAGTGGCTTGCAAAGCCCTGCCCCTAGTGGGGGGGCTCAAAGCAATGTGGGGAAATCTCAATACTTATACCTATGGCTACACAGTGAGCTGTAGCCCTGACAGTGAAGGGTAACAGCAATAATGTGACAAGTTTGATTCATAGCAGGGCTTCCTGGCCAGAAACAATTCTGAGATTTTGCTGTGGCTGAGATCATCCAGAGGGTGAGTGCAAGGGATTGTTGTTATACCAAACTCAGGGCACAGCCTGCTTGCTGGGCCTTAGCTCTGGAAAACAGGGTGTCTCCTAATATCTTGACAGAAATGTCTATATCAATGTAAAAAGAAAGAATGAGAACTACCACAACTGAATACTGTGTAAATGTTGTAAGTATAATGACTGCTTATAACCTGCAAGAAGAGATGAGAAAAAGCCGCTTTCTCCCTTCTTTGCAGAGGTGGGTGACTTCAGTGTGGAATTTTGCATACATTGACATACTTGATTATTATTGCTGAACTGCTTTTCTCTTCTTTAATTTTTTTTTACAAGAGATGGTAAGGAGAATGGAAGGTGATGTTAAAACAAAAGATATTAATAAATTTATTTAAAAGTAGATGAAGGGTACTAACCTAATAATTGGCATAGAAAACACTGCCTCTATGTTAAATTCAAAGGAGGCAGCTAGGAGGCTCAGCAGAGTGCTGGGCCTGGAGTCAGTAAAACTCAACTTCCTGAATTCAAATCTAGCTGCAGACACTTACTAGCCATGTGACCTGGACAAGTCACTTAACCCCGTTTGACTCAGTTTCTTCATCTGTAAAATGATCTGGAAAGGGAAATGGCAAACCATTTTAGTATCTCTGCCAATAAAACCCTAAATGTGGTCAAGAAGAGTTGGACATGACTGAACAACAACAAATAGTAAATTCAAATATGACTCTTATGATGCTCAGTGGTTTGAAATTCCTTTAAATCTCTTGCAAGGAAGACAAGAAATAAATCCATTGAGTATATATTTCCAGTTACAAATGCCTTTGAAAGTTTATTTTCTTTTTGTTTTTCCTTACTTTTCCTTCTCCATGACCTGAGTGTGAACACCCAAAATAAGATTAATTAGGATCAATAATTTTTCCCATTCCCATTCCCATTCCTTCACTCTGTGAATATCAGAGAACTACTGATTTCCATTAACTTTCATATGTTGACTTTCCAACAACATCTTACCTAATTAGCTCTTGCCAATTGTTCTAAAGATGATGTTTTTGTTGAAGTATCAAAGTTTAAAAGATTAATGTTTGACATTAATTAAACAACTCACCAAAGAGTTAATAGACGTTCAATATGCTTTACTCATTGAAAAGACTAGGCGATCTGGAGTATCCTATAGCATAGTAAAAATGCATGAAGCTAATTGGCCCATTTGGGGCTCACAGACTGAACTAGGTTTGGACATTTTCTTGTAACAGCCCTGAGGAAGCAACTCAGTTTTCTTGGGGTCCTTCAGACCAATTATGATTCATGGGCCAACTAGTTGTAAGTGATCCTGGCAAACTATATATTTCTTGTAGGAACACATGCTAGGCTAGGATTCTGGGGCAGGAAGTATTCTCCCCCTTGGTCTGGCCCCACCTTGATTCCTTGAATTCTTGGTATCAGCTTATATTACTAACCAGTGAGAAGCCTTATATCAACACATTGACTTTCAAACTGACTGTTCATTTTTTTTTTTTTTTAGTTTTAAGGTGACAGAAGACTAGAGTTGGAGCTATAGGACCCAGCTAATCACTTGTATACTGGCATGTCCACTGAATGGGGAGTCAGAGAAATGGGATCCAAATCTCAACTCCACTACTTAACCCAAATGGTTGTTATGAGGAATAAATGAGATGATGTATGTAAAGTGCTCTTTGCAGACCTTAGAGAGCTATATCTTAGCTATTATTATTATTGCCTAGGTGACCTTATGAAAGTCATTATATCTTGCTGGTGTCCAGTGTCCTAGTCTGTCAAGTGAGAGGTTTACAACTAGGTGATCTCTGAGGTACCTTCTCTTTCAGGGATTCTCCACCTTGTACCTCAAGGTCACAGATTAATAAGGCTTACACTTTTTTTGTTTAGATATCTGTTTTATTTGTACATGGGTGGTGTAGCACCATCTTTATTTTGCATTTGTAAAAATGATAATCTCCACTAGATCTAAATATAGCTTCAGTAGTTTTATAGCAGCATTAGAATAATGCATTTTTGTGTAGGCTAGGGTTTGAGAGAGAAAACTTCGAGGCTAAGAATGCTGAATTGTTTCTTTTGAATAAATCAACCTTTTACCCATTTGTCAAAAGAACTTTCATATTGTGCTTTAATTAGCTGGAGAATTATTAATTAGGTGTGTATGTGGAGAGAGATGACAGCTCATTTCTAGTTGGAGGTGTTGATTAAGCACATTTTATACCATCCCCAGAACTACAGAATTATTCCCCAGCTTTTCATGCCAGGGAAAGCCCATGGGTTTTAAATTAGGCCCAGGGCTTAATTTCATAGGATTCCTGATTTTCCTTTTTTTCAGCACTATAAACAGTTAAGGAAAAAAAAATTAAGAAGTGTTTGTTATAGCTATCAATTCATCCTCACTGTTCTATTTTTTAACCTATTGATTAAAAAAAGGAAAACAAAGTGTGTTAACTTTAGCAAGGCAAGACCAATATTATTTATTGCATATGCCATTTGTTTTACTGTCTTGATGTTGTCAGTGTTCTTTCAGTTCTGCTTTTTTTCCAGCAATTTTTTCCCCTTTATTTGCATCACAACTTTATTTGGGTTTACTTGTAATATTATTCTTAGATTGTTTGAATTCCGTTTTGCTATTATTATGAAAAGCAGCTGATAAACCAATTAGAGAGAGCTATCCTCAGAGCTAGGAAGACCTGGTTAAGTGCTATTGACTTTGTGACCCTGGGTAAATGATGCAATCTCTCAAAGACCCCAGACAACTGGATTTCCTATCCCAATGAAATTGAAAATCTAAGCAAAAGAGGACAATAATGACAATAATAATAATGATGATGATAACTCACATTTATACTTTATACCACTAAGGTTTACAAGGCACTTTGTTCATAATAACCCTATGAGTTAGAGTAAAACAAGTTTTGCTCCTATTTTATAAAAGAGCAAACGAACTCAAAAGGCTGAGCCAAGTCTCCTTCCTAAAAGCCGTATTCTTTCCACTACATCAGACTGTTTATCTTTAATCACAAATCCCTAAAAATATCTTCTCACTGTAGTCTCTAGTGGGAGGCAATGTGGTCTAGCAATTAGAAGGCCAGACTTGGAGTTAATAAGACCTGAGTTTGAATCCTACATCAGCTGCTACTTAATCTCTCTGAGACTCAGTTTCTTCACCTGTAAAATGAAAATAAGAGTTCTTGTCATGGAGGGTTATTCTGAGGATTAACTGAGAATAAATATGTAAAGTGCTTTTTAATCCTTAAGGCATTATATAAATATGAGGTGTTGCTATTTCTTAACCAGAACCTTGATGCTTTCCTTCTCATTTTCCTTACTTAGTCTTAGGATCCATTTAAGAAATATGAAGACTTATGGGGACAGAGATAATATCTTGAGAATATTTATCATATGGAAGAGGGAGTAGACATGTATAATTACAAGGGCAGAATTGGGAATTGGTAGAATAGGTAGAAGTTATAGACATTCTCATTTTGCCTTATAGTAGGAAGGAACTTTTTAACACTACCATGGAACACAGATTTCACCCTCCCAAGGGATACCTGTCATATTCTTGAGGTAATCTAGGGGGTGGGGGATAGGTATGTTGGAGTGGGAAGAGGAGAATGAGATGTAAATTTTCCCAGTGACATCTGCATAGCTGCTGCTGTAAGTACCTCAATTGTGGTTAGGATGTAGCTGTCCTGAAGGGCCAGTGTTGGCTCAGAAAGGAGAAGGATGGGAGCTTGTAGAATAGAAGGAGGGAGTGGAGTGGGAATAAAGGAATTTGGGAATAAAGATAGGTATGATTGTGTTTGAGACAAGTCCCATGATTGACTATCATCAGGAGGTTGAAGTGTGATCAATCTTCCTACCCACTGATTGATTAATCACTTACTTCTTTGGGTCAGTCCTGACCCATTGAGGTCTGGCCACAGCTTCAACTTTGTATTTTTTTTTTTTAGGCAATTGGGGTTAAGTGACTTGCCAGGGTCACACAGCTAGTAAGTGTCAAGTGTTTGGTCTGAGGCCGGATTTGAACTCAGGTCCTCCTGACTTCAGGGCCAGTGCTCTATCCACTGTGCCACTTAGCTGCCCCCACAGTTTCAACTTTGAAGAGGTTTTTCTCAATTCAATTAATTTTATCTCAATAAATATTTATTAAGTACCTGCTATGAAGTACCTGCTATGTGCAAGGTATGAAACACTAGCACTATCATTCTCTATAGATATGAAGACAAGGTGAGGAAAGGCTCTTTTAATACATGGCCTGTACCCTGGAGACCACTACACTTCACATATTTCGAATAGTCATCCATTTCTACAATATGATGTGAGGAGTATGGACGGATCACTGTGTCTAAGACATCTCCCCCATTGACCTGCCACACTGCTTGAAATTCACTTTAGTTGAGTCAGATAATCTCAAAGTTGGACATAATCACAGGGATAATTTATTGTAACTCATACCTCAACAAGAAACTACCTCTATGATGTCTTTCACAAGCAGTCATCCATTCTGTATCTCTAGTGATGGTTAGCTCACTGCTTTGTAAGGTAGCTCATTCAACTATTGGACACTGTGACCATTCCTTTGTGTATAGGCATTGTGCCTCCATAGGCCTTTTTTTTTTTTTTTTTTTTTTTTTTTTTGATGAGGCATTTGAGGTTAAGTGACTTGCCCAAGGTCACACAGCTAGTAAGTGTGAAGCATCTGAGGTCGAATTTGAACTCAGGTCCTCCTGACTCCAAGGTTGGAGCTTTATCCACTGTGCCACCTAGCTGCCCTCATAGGCCTTATTTTAAAAGTAACTTAGAAGGGACAACATTAAATTGTGAACAAGAATTTATTTATTAGTAAAGTTAAGGCTCAGAAGGAATGGGCCATAGGACAAATAAGTTTTTATGGAATGGAAAAAGAAAGAAAAGGTTTTACATATGAAGTACTTCCTTTGGGTTCTTGTAGGGTGAGGGTACTTACTGGGCAGCAATGGGGCAATTTAGGAATAAGAGGAGCCCAGACAATAGTGATTGTAGATGAGGATGATCTAGGCAGTGTGAAAGAGGATCAGTTCTAGATAAATTCCACTCTCCAGTTTTGTCTAGAGAGGAGGTAATGGGTATATAATTAATGGTAGACTTAAGGTACTGTATCTAGTTGAAAGATTATGTATAAGCTAAGCTCCCTTTCATTACCTTGAAAGAACAAGAAATATACCAAAGAAAGTAAAATAAGAGCAATGACAGAAATAGAAGATAGGAATTAATCACAATAACATCACTGAAAAACCAGTGTGGAAACTGGGAAAAAAAACCCTATGAATGAATATACACAAAAAAGAAAAAAATATTATAAATACTATGGAGTAAAATAAATTGAAGCAAAAACCGTAATAGAGAGGCATAACACTAACAACAAGAAGAACCCAACCTCCAAATTACTGATTGAATAAATGTTAAAAAGTTGATAAACTCATTAAGGGAAGAAATTAGAATAGAAATTAAAACTCTTAAACAAGAATTTTAAGAGACAAAAATGAATAATTTAGGACAAACGATGGAGAATCTCTAACACAATGAATTTTTTCAAAAAAAGAGATCAGTTGATTTAGACTTCAAAAATCCTGAGTTAGAATAGATAATATCAGAACAAAATAAAATGACAAGATTGGAATAGTAATAAAAATCTCTACAAGCCAAAGCAACTAACCTTCAATATAAAATGTGATGAGACACTTTGAGAATTGTCTACAAGGAAAATATAACATAAACATCCTAAAGACCATACTTTAAGAAATCATACAAAAAATTGCCTAGAAATATTGGAAACATAGGGCAAACTACAATTTAAAATTCACTGTTCATTGACAAAAAGGAACTCCAAGTTCAGCTCACATAGATATGGGACCAAATAAGCAGAGATAGATAGATAAATAGATGACAGAGTGTAAAAAAACAAAACAAAACTCTACTATCTGCCAAGTTCTGTACTAAGAAAGGCAAAAATAAAAACAACCCCCCCAAAAAAAACTTTAGTCCCTGTAGCACTCAGAGAGCTTACAGTATAACAAGGGAGAAAAAATACAAAGAATGATGTACCAACAAGATATATACAAGACAAATTGGAGATATCAACAGTGGGAAGTCAACTAACATTGAGGGGGGTGGGAAAAGGCTTCTTTCAGAAGGTGAAATTTAAGCTGGGACATGAAAGAAGCTAGAAATCATCAAGAACAAGTCTGTGGAATGTAAGCACCTTTGTGGCAGAAGCTGTCTTGTTTTTTGTCTTGCATCTTCAGAACCTAGCACACTTAGTACAGATTCATACGTGGAAGAGACCTTAGAAGTTATGGAATCCACCCCCTTCCTTTAAATATGAGGAAACTGAAGCTCAGTGAGATTGAGTGACTTACTCAAGGTCATGCCTCTGCTAGGTATTAAGAAAAGATCTAGCAAGATAAATTAATGTTTACATTCCTTAAGGACCGAGATGGCTATTGTTATTTTTTGAAATCTCACCTTTCTTGAGAGTTTAAGTGAGAGCTTTGGGTTCTTCCCACACATATTGACCCTGGGCAAATCACTTAACCTTGTCTATCCCCAGGCAACTCTTTAAAATTCTGAGTTACAGATAAAGTGCCAACTTTGATAAAAGGTGCTGTCTTTCCAAGGTGTTCGATATCAATGACATCACAGTTCTAGTCCCTAATCCTATCCCATACTTTGGGCATCATTAAGAGAACGAAGAATATTTATGGAAAAATCTCATGAAAGGAGAATAGGAATCATTCTAAAGTTTGAAAGGAATGAAAGGTGGAAAGGAATAGCGTAAGCTTAGAGAGGGAGGGGTCCATTGAGGTTAATTGGTCCAACCCCCCATATTTATCAGGGGTGTTTGGGAGTGAGGACTGAGGTTCAAGTAGTGTTATAGGGAGCTCCAGGGGGTAAGTAGAGTGAATAGCACAGCCTGGATTTGGCCCAGATCCTCTCATTTTGGATCTAGATATCTTTTGAAAATGCCACATTGCTTCATTTGTGAATTAACATTTCTAGGACTGGGGTTCACAAGATGGAAGTGGAGAAGGGAAAAGTGAGGAGCTTCCAAAATCACACTTGTATTTAGGTTGAGTAAGAAGTGGTAAATCGATAGGAAGGAGAGGAGAGACAGAGATGGAGACAGAAAGATTCATTTAAGCATTTTTTTTAAATACACAGAACAGAACAGAAGGAAGTCCAGAATGTCAGTCAATAAAGATTTATTTTATTTATTAATATAATCTGCTATATGCCAGGCACTGTGCTAAGCATGGGGGATATACAAAGAAAGGCAAAAGACAGCCCCTGCTTTCAAGGAGCTCACAGTCTAATAGCAGAGACACCATGCAAATTACTATGCACTAACAAATTATATGAAGAATAAATTGGAGCTAATCAACAGAATTACAGAGAAGGAGGTCAACTTTGAAAATAACATGCTGAATTTATTATATGGTTTAAAAGAAAAGCAAAAATTGTACAAAATAGAGATATGCAATGTACAACCCCCTTTTCCCCATCCCACTATGTGCCAAGCACTATACTAGAGGCTGAAGGAAAAAAAAAAAACATTCCCTATTTTATGTTCTAACAAGCAAAACATGTATCAATACATATGGAATAAATATTTTAAAATACAAAAAAGTAAAAATGAACTGTTGTATGTAAATGGAATGGAATGTTTTTCTGTTATTAAGAATGATAAGTATGAAGCATTCAGAGAAACATGAGAAGCCACCTATAAATGTGTTCAGAGTGAAGAATATATAACCAAAAGGAGAATATATATGATGACTTGAATAATGTAAATGTAAATAAAGCCAATATTCAAAAACAACAGATTTCAGATCAAATGACCAAGCTTAAAATACATGTCTTTCTTTTCTTCTAAGAGTGGCAGACTATGAGAACAGAAAGTTCCATGTACTCTCAATTAAAATCAGTGTAGTAGATGTTTTTATTAAACTTCTTTAAGGGAAGAGGCTGGGGGGGGCATTATTGGGAAGTAATTGTTGGGTTGAAACAAACATCAATTGCAAACAATGGCATGCTCCACTCACAAATTGATTTTTTTCTTTCAAAACATTAAATTCATTATGATATATATGTGTGTATATATACATTAGAATTTTCAAACATTTCTTCTATTTTTATAAAAACCACTTTTTGAAAGAAAACTGTAATACTTTTCAGAAAATGTACTTATATATTAAAAATAAATAGAAATTTAAAACATCCATTATTTTCTGCCCTGAAGTCTGCTAATATTGATTTCAAACCTAAACCTGGCTTATGTTCAAATAATAGCCTGCATTGTGAGGAAGTTGGTTATTATTTTGCTTTTACTTTTTCTATTACATTTTGAAAAACAAGAAATAACATACTGCAAGCAGTTCTTGAATGTGAACAACAGACTTGAATGTTTGATTTCATAGGTAGAGAGAGACTACTTTCACAGTATGTATTAGTTTGGCTTCATTAGAAAACCAGCATTTCTTTCTCCAGGTTTCTAAATTTCACGGCTTGAAATGCCAGCACTTTTCATCTGAGAGCCTCTGGATAAGGAAGGGTGGTAGGTGTTTTGGTTTATTTCCATTTGATTTAGCTTTGTTTTTATTCAAACACTCTCCTCCTTTGCTGAGATGGACTATGTAGTTAAGTAGATGAATACTGTCATGAAGTATGTTACAGGATCATGAGCTGAGCTTTCATCCAGAAGAACTGACATTTAAACATTGATGGGGGAAAAAACCCAGCAATAGCAACAACAACAAAAAAGACTTTCAGATAAAACCAAGATAAGCATGGTTTGGTGAAAGAGTGATGGACTTTGAATAAGGGAGAACTGGGTTTAAATTCCACCTCTAATATTTACTGTGTGACCTTGGACAAGTAATTATACCTCTTTAAACTAGTTTCCTAATCTATAAAATGTCGATGATAATAATACTGTAATATTGCCTGTACTAATAATATATCATGATACTATAATAATGCCTGTACTAATGATCTCACAAGTGCTTCCAGGTTGGTTAGAGAAAGAGCAATTACAATGCTCAGCTTTCATCAAGGTTAATAAGTGTGATTTCTTCCTCTCTTCTCAGTTTATATGTAGTGAAATTGCTGTCTTTCAGCACAGAAAGAAAGCAATGAACATCTGTATAGGTCCTGGCTTTACTTTGATTCATCAGTGCATATCAAGGATGCCTACCCCTAGTTAGGATTAAGACATGACTATTTTGCTTCCACCCGTCATAAGTGCTTTTCCAATTCTTTCCAGAAAGAAGCCCCATGTTATCCCATGTTGATGATAAGGCACCCATGACAGAGTGCATAATGTGCCAGTTTTTGTGCCATTATACTTTGGGAGTCCTGCTTATGGAATACGATCTCTGGATCCCTACTTCTGAATTTTTGGATTATAGATGATGAGGGCATCTTAATTGATGCCCTTAGTTGATGAAGATAAAGAAAGGCTGGCCTTACGTGTGGTTAGCCTTAAAACTTTTCTTACACATAACACATATGGTGGGCTGCTGCTTACATAATCTTGCAGGTAATATTATACATACAAGGTGTGTGTGGATCCTTTTGTAATGAAGCCCCTCACAAATCTAGAAATATAATAAAAAAACAGAAACTCTCTCTCTGTCTCTACTTTGTCTCTGTTGCCCTGTGTCCTTTTCTCTTCTCTCTGCCTCTTTCTCTATATATATTTGTATGTATGTATACACACGTGTATGCTATTTAATACAAATACTTTCTTCACTAGAATGCCCTGTGTAGGGGTGGACTCTGCAATTACATATGATAAAAACTCTTGATATATTTAACAATCATTTGTTTGGTTAGTAATTTGTCTCTCAATACACAAAGTTGTGAGGATCAAATGAGATGATGAAAATACTGAACCTGTAGTCATAGTATCTGAGTTCAAATTCTACTTATCAGATAATTAAGATGCCTAAGATACTGGATGCAAAGATCTAGAAAGTAGGGAAAAAGATAGTGCTTGGTCTTGGCAAAGATACTGGAGCAGTTTGCCATTTCCTTCTTCAGCTCATTTTACAAGAGAGGAAAGTAAGGCAAACAAGGTTGAGTGACTTGTGCAGGGTCCCACAGCTATTAAGTGTCTGAGGCCAGATTTGAACTCAGGAAGATAAGTCTTCCCGACTCCAAGCCCAGCATTCTATCCACTGCATCACCTAGCTGCCCTTATAACAAGATATATTCAAGCAAAACACATTGACACACTGTCCATCTCTGAAAAATAATGCCTCATTGTGCCCCTCTAGTCAGGGGCACAGTTATATCTCCCTGTCAAGTGGAAAGAAGTATATTAAACTATATATTTATAAGAAAGGTTCTAGTTTTCTATTTTGATTTCTCAATACCATCTTTAAGTATATTGATCTTGAAATTAATGAAATAATAGAAAAATATTTAATGACATAGAAAATATTTCATTTGTCAAATTGAGGCAGCTTTTTCAAAAAGTCAATCCTATAAATTGCCTCAACAATTAGGACAAAGCCAAACCATAAGTGAAACATTTTGCCAAAGAATCACAGAATAGGAGAAGCTGAGCAATATTTTTAAGTTAGTTGAATTTAAAAAAAAAACACCTTTTAGATCTGGACAATACTACTTCGCAGCTATCCTTGTAATTCTCTTTATGTTTATACTTCAGTGACATTAGTTTTAATTTTGGCTACAATGAGCCACTTCCATAACAAGACATGGTACTAGAAAGAAATGGATCATGTTATTGAAAAGTATAACCCTAGAGGTACTTTGAGTATTTAAAAGCCATTATCAATTATAGAAAATGGGAGGCGGGGCATGATGGTGTTTACATTGAATAAGTATTTAAATTTATCTTGGAACTGGAAGAGACCAAAGAGGGACTATTCATGAAGTTCAATCCCAAATGAATATATTACAGTTGAGAAGACTGTTGGGGTAATGAGCCCAAGCTCTCACACTTAGCTAGAGGCAAGTAGATACCAGAATCCAGGTCTGCCAGCTTCTGGTCCAGTGACCTTTCCACCATATCACCTGTTTTATGCCAGAGGTTTTCTTCATTTTATATTGTTCATCATATAACTGATATGTGCTGGCAGGTGCTAAAGTGATGAACTTTGCCTACAAAAGTCAGACATTGTATTACACAAAAGGAATGTTAAAAACGAGACATCATATCAAGTGACATCCAATTGCATGGTCTATATTGCACATGCCCCATGGCAGTCACATGGCAATTTGTTATATACTATGCATACTTTATGAACAAACTATTCATACTGCTGCTTTTATGGGGTGGTGGGTAGAGCATTTAGCTTTATCTACAAATAGTAATGGCACTGCCGTACTCAAGTCATGTTCATGTGTTGCTCTATAAATGCAGTTTCAGTCATACCGTCTACCAAATTTCCTCCCAGACCAGAAAATTCCATTTTTTGAAAAGCTCTATATTTGTCTGACTTAGATATTACAAGACTTGATTTCTAATTATATTGCTCAAAGCCACATATTTGAAATCTGTCTCAGGAATTTTGCAATGTGTAGAAAGTGTTTATAAACTATTAATGTAAACATGTATGCATTGTCTAGATAGAAAGATAGATGATAATATTAGACAGATAAATGGATAGAGACAGATAAAAAAGATAACATTATGATGGTAGATAGATAGATTAGATAGTGTCATTGTCTATTTGAAAATTAGCCTGACTAGGGGCAGCTAGGTGGTGCAGTGGATAGAGCACCGGCCCTGAAGTCAGGAGAACCTAAGTTCAAATCCGGCCTCGGACCAAACACTTGACACTTACTAGCTATGTGACCCTGGGCAAGTCACTTAACCCCAATTGCCTAAAAAAAAGAAAAAATTAGCCTGACTAAAGGCTAATATCTCCTATATAAATAGATGTGGTTTTAAAGACCAACCCACAAAAGTCATTCACTCCTGTGCCAAACTGGTATGTGACATCAGGATGGCAGATACCTCTGGTGGGTTCTGCCAAACTAGAAAAATTCAGGTTGAATTCCAGGAATGGTATGTCTGTTAGCAGATTGTATCAGGAGAGTTACTTCACAGCTATCCTTATTAATTCTCTTTATGTTTACACTTGAACGACATCAGTTTTAAGTTTGACTACAACAAGCCACTTCTATAACAAGGCATGATACTAGAAAGAAACCTCTCAGCCCAGCTGAGCCGGGAGAAGCTAATCATTGGAAGGTTGGTCACCTGCTGACTATTTTGGTTGCTGCAGCAACACAACATTCACTGTCTCTACTAAAGCATAGAGGGGTTGTAATCTGCATCAGTGGAGAATCTGTGGACAGTGCTGAAGTCACAGATCCTTGCATGATTAAAATGTGAGGTATCGCTTGATATGTAAAGTAACAAATACCTTTGATATACTATCAAACCCATGCATTAGAGAAATGGAAGTCAGAAACTCTGAAGGAACGTAAGTCCCTTGGAAAATAGTGGTGATGTCAGCAGAAGGGAGGCTAGAGCCAGTCTGTGGTTCTTTTGTACAATAGATGAGCAAAAAATAAACAGTGATGTAACTGGGAAAAAAAAATGAACAGAAGATAGGGGCCAAGAATGTAATTATATCACTGCACCTAGTCATCTTGTTGTGAAGCCCAAATAAATTACTTTTATTGCTGAAAAATATCATATGAAATGATTTATTTAGTATTTTGATGCTATATTAAAAACACCAAAGTATTACAAAGAAGGCTATTAGATATGGGTGAAAAAAAAAAGCTAGAGATTTGTAACATTTGCTTGGTAGAAATTGCCCAAGTACTTTCTAATTTAAAATATTTTCAGCTTAAAGTGAAAATGAACACGTTAGAGCACAAGGTCTATAAAGGATATTTTTTCATTATTATTGCCTCAAAATTTTCCAATATAAGTTCTAGATTTATTTTTCCTCTCTCTAGTTTCTCTGGGTTTTCAGCTTCCCTAGTATTGTTTGTCTATGATCCATTTTGTCTAAGCTTCCTTTCCTCTTTTCCGGAGTTTTCCACCTGGAAGCCAGAGATGGAGCCTTCTGTTCGATGCAGCTGTTCCAGGCCAAAGAGGATACATTTCCTCTCTTTGTGTATTTTTATAAGCCATCTTTCTTGCTTTCCTTTTTGGGCTGCTACTGAATAGGGTGTATCAGTGTCATTTCAAACACTTCCTTTTTCAGGCGTGGAATTTGTTGATGAGTTCTGATACTTGATGGGATAGTGTAGAGACAATGATGAATAATACATGATTTTAGCCCATAACTGGATTTGGCATCACTTTTCCCAACCCAACAGTTACTCAATGTGATTAAATTTATATTATAGAATTTTTCATGCTAATTCTTCAGTAATATTATAGAATATTAGATAAGGAATCTTTGATATTATCTAGTTTGACCCCCTTATTTTTCATGAGGAAAACTGACCTTAACTTTCCTACATACTTTGATGTTTTTCTTCTCATTAAACACATTTATTTTTCCAGAGGCCATAAAAATTTTGTTCTTTAATCCCGATTTGAGTTCATTGAAAATGATTGTATCCAACTGTGTAATAATTTTTAGGTACAGTTTTTACTGCTGTTTCTGATGTGACCTAGCAGAGAATGAATATTAAGTCTAGGATAATAGTACATAGGATGGTACTCTAAAGAGTTACTTTGGACTATTTATGGTCTGGTTTCTTTTTTTTTAAATTTACTTTGGGGCAGCTAGGTGGCGCAGTGGAAAGAGCACTGGCCCTGGAGTCAGGAAGACCTGAGTTCAAATGTGGCCTCAGACATGTGACACTCAATAGCTGTGTGACCCTGGGCAAGTCACTTAAACCTGATTGCCTCACAAAAATAAAATAAATTTATTTTTAGTTTTCAGCATTCACTTCCATAAGCTTTTGAGTTTTAAATTTTCTCCTCCTCCCTCTTCTCTTCTCTTCCCAAGATGTGTACAATCTGATATAGTCTCTACATATACCTTCCTATTAAACATTTTTACATTAGTCATGTTGTAAATAAGAATTAGAACCAACAGGAGAAACCACGAGAAAAGAAAAAACAACAGCAACAATAAAAAGCAAATAGTATGCTTTAATCTGCATTCAGACTCCATTGTTTTGTTTTGTTTTTCTGGATGTGGATAGCATTCTCCATCATGAGTCTTTTGGAGATGTCTTATATCCTTGCATTGCTGAGAAGAGCTAAGTTTATCAAAGTCATCACACAGTGTAGCTGTTACTGTGTACAATGTTCTTCTGGTTTTGCTCATTTCACTTAGTGAAATTTTACTTTCATTCATTTCACATCAGTCTATGCAAGTCTTTCCAGGTTTTTCTGAAGTCTGCCTGCTCATCGTTTCTTATAGCACAGTAGTATTCCATTACATTCATATACCACAACTTGTTCAGCCATTCCCCAATTGATGAGCATCTCCTCAATTTCCATTTCTTTTATGGCCTGGTTTCTTAAGCAAGATCCTTCCTCTTTCCTTAATACTATTTTATCATTGCTTAAATATTCCTTGGGCTAAATTTGCCCATAGGCTAAATTTGCCTTTGATTAATCAGATTTTTTTTATTTTTTATTTTTATTTTTGTTTTTGCTAGGCAGTGGGGTTAAATGACTTGCCCAGGGTTAGTAAGTGTCAAATGTCTGAGGCTGGATTTGAACTCAAGTCCTCCTGACTCCAGCTGCCCCTATTAATCAGGTTATAAAAAAAAAAGCTTTATCAGCCTTCCAAATTTTTAGTAACACCTTCTATTTCCTATTTTCAGTTATGGTTTAATTGAAATTTAAATAAGAATTAAAAATATGACTTGTGTACCAATATTATACTTACCAATCAGCATATAAATTTCATTTTTGTCATAAATGAGATTTATCTGATTGGCAAACTTAAGTATGGTGTCAACATTACAAATCATATTTTTCATCCTTATTTAAATTCTTATTTTTTCAGAGCCTGTATTTTTTAATATCCTATTTTATTTTCAACAAAGAAAAAATCTTTGAATGTCTGGCTAATTTGCACCTTAAGTCCTCCTGGGGCTACAACGAGGAATAAGTGAGAGAGGAAGAAAACCTGGTAAACGAACACTTTGTTAGCTGAAGGAGATATGTAGAGTGTATCCATTACTTTTATTTCTAGCACTACTACTGTGACTAGAAGGTGGACATATACTCAGCCCTTGTTTCTAAGTTTGAATAGGGAAGCTCAGAGTGCTATGGTTGACCTTCTCTTAAGCTAAACACTTAAACATGCACCGCAATTTGCTTCCTGCTGTTTGAGCACATTTAGATTTAAAGGGGCAGCTGGCAAAGATTACGTTCTCACATTGTTAGCTTTCAGCCAACAACGAGCATAAATATTTCTGCAAGGAGTAATGTCACTAGCAACAGTTCTGTATTCATTGTTAGCAAAGACTGGAAACCACTGAAAGGGTAAAACTTGACCTTAATTTTGGTCAACAGGCTCTTAGGAAGTGCATCAAATACTTTTGATGCTTTTGTGAGATTCATTTCCTGATTACTTGGGCCTTCCAGGGCCAAGAAAAGGTGGGCAAATTTCATCTGAACCAGTAGCACTGAGTGTGGAAACATGGTTTCTCCAAAGAATTTTCTATGATACGTCTCCTTTCTAAAGGGGTATTGATAAGTTATGACCACTTGTGCAAATAAGATATGTATAAAAACTCTTTGCAAAACTTATATTGATATAAAAATGGTATTATTTTTATTGTAGAGAGGCCTGCATGTAGCCTATACTTAAAAAAAAAAAAAAAAGATCCTCCAAAACCTAAAAACCTAGCTGCTGCTCAAGAGAGGCATACAGATTACTCTAGTGGTGACCTCATATTAATGCATGAGTAATAGTTTTTAACTTAACTATCACTCATTTTGATTCTGCCCATCTGAGCTGTGACTTAAATGGAAAAGTTGCATAGTAGTTAGTGGAATTGTTTTTATCAAGCATCTAATATCTTTTATGGTAACAATGCTGTTGAATATTATATATAGCATAACACCATAAGCATATTAGATATTATATAATACCATGGCTTGAAATTTTAAAAATGTTTTACTAAAATCATAGTTTTATTAAAATCATAATTGATCTTTAGAATTTGAAACTTGTTTTATTCTAGATCCATAATTATTTAGAAGAGAGAAATTTTAAAAATCATTTATTTGCATAGGTTGAATAGGGATTTGTGAAAGAACTTATTCTAAATATTTTATTAGTTCACTAAATAGGGATTCTGTAAATGTATGTAGATTTAAATTACTGTTAAATTCAACTTTTCAAGATTAAAAAAAAATCCTTAAGTATGAGCACACTTTACATAGTTTTAATTGTCTGCATCTATAGGCCTGTAATTGTGATCCTAATTTTAAGTGTCTGATGTCAAAATCTGAGTAAAATTCTTTTTTGTTAACATTCATTCAGTACATAACTGTCCCTTATATATCACTGCTCAACATCTTGCTGTCATCTATAGTGTACCAAATGCCCTCATCTGGAGAGATTACAAATACTGTAGGGCACCATTTGATTGCCTTATTTGTTGTTGATCAATGAGTGTTTCCTAATGTGCAACATTGTCCATCCCCTATTCAACCAAGTCCAGTAGTCCCCTATTGCCTCCAGGATCAAATATCAAGGATATTTGGATCAAGCCTTTGTTTAGGGGGCAGCTAGGTAGCACAGTGGATAGAGCACCGGCCCTGAAGTAAGGAGGACCTGAGTTCAAATGTGGCCTCAGACCAAACACTTGACACTTACTAGCTGTGTGACCCTGGGCAAGTCACTTAACCCCAATTGCCTTAAAAAAAAAAGCCTTTGTTTCGCTTATAAAGCCCTCCATAGCCTGGTCCCTTCCTACCTTTCCAGTCTTCCTACACCATCACCACTTTGAGATCCTTTGATGTTGGCCTCTTATCCTGACTCCAAGCATTTTCACTGGATGAGAATCTCCCATGTCTGGAAATCCTTCCCCACTCCACTTCCTCCAAGTCTCAGCTACAGCAAGAAGCCTTTCCCAATCTCCTTTAATGTGTTGATTATCTCCATTTTATTCTGTATACAGCATATCTTATTTGTGCATAGTTCTTTGCATGTTGTGTCCCCCCATTAGACTCTGAGAGCTCCTTGAAAACAGGGATTGTCTTTTGTCTTTTTCTGAAACCCTAGCACTCAGCACAGTGTCTGACACATAATAGGCACTTAATAAATGCTAATTGACTGACTGATGTCAGTGTTGTGGGCTGACCAAACTGGGTACCTGTCCTGTTGGCTGACTGATGTCTGGCATTATATAAACACACAATTCATTCCTTTGGCTGAAAATTTTGTTCTCAGTTTTAAAATGCATATAGCTTTAGAAAGGACCACACATGAAACTTTACCAACAATTTATGCCTCATTTGCCTAGCACACAGTGTCACGTACATAGTGTTTAACAAACATTTGTTGATTTGTTGGGTAGGTACAATTTTGAATAGTAAGTTTTCTTTCCTAGTAGCAAGTTTTGATAAGGAAGAGAGTGATGAGGGCCAGAGGGCCCTGGGGATCTGAGTGGGAGGAGCAATGGGCAATAAAGAAAGTGGAGGGGAGATTGAAGGTGCAGAAAGCTACCTGAAAATTCTTCTGAGAGACAATTCGGAATTTGTGGTTTTATCGTCCAACCTGGAAAATGATGGTAGGTCACTATACTAAAAGACTTTAGATTGCTCTCCCAAAACCAGCCTTCCTTACGTTAATTAGTCATCCAAGTAAAGTTCATTGCTAGATAATATTTGTCCCTATAACTTCCTGGATTCTAGTACTACATTTGAGTGGGGTGGGGAGATAGGAGCAGGAAAATAAGAACATTTTACTGAATATATGCCCGCCTTTGTACATGTTAATAATATGTTGAATTAAGATTTAAAATTGTTTTAAATTAGAAAATGTGTACATTATTGAGTGAGCTGGATTTTGAAAGCATTTTGAGGGTATCTTTGAGAAAAAACCTCAGTGGGAGCATCAGTATGTGTTTGGCTCACACTTAAGTGGTCAGAGTTGTCCATAACCCATGAAATCCATACTCGGATCTCAAGTCTGCTTTCTGATATTTAAACCTCCCCTACTTCTTCTTGCTACTCTACAAATAAGTGGAATAAGAGAATGCAAAATTCTCTCTGCTTATAGCAGATTCATTTAGTCTGATTGTACCTGAATACAAGACATTACATTGATCCCTAGTGCATTTCATCTTATTAGATTCAGCTTAGAGTTCTAATCTGTCAAGATCTGATTGGATCCTGGCTCTGTCATCCAGTGTGTTAGCTATCTTTCCCAGCTTGGAAGTCATCTCCAAGGGAGGAATATTCCTCCTTCTTAACAACAACAAAACAAGTCACAACATTTTAACTAGAAAAGAGAAGAAAAAGAACCAAAACCTGATTTTTTTTTTTTTTAGTTTTGGGGATTGTAGGCCTCTTCTAATTTGCTTATCTTCTTTAGAATTTCAGAACAATTCTTTCTCACTAAATTAAAAAAAATTATTTTATTCTGACCTTAAGAAATAAAACAAGTGTTTCTATAACACAGTAGAATAGGAAAAAAAGATGATTGCACATGAAACTGCAAATCTGTTATATACAACTTGCTATTCCTTTTAAATATATAATAGTTATCATGTAACTTTATTTTTTGTGTGCTTTTTTTGCTCCTCACCCTAGAGATGGCTACCATTAGACACAAATGTGTATACATATGTAAAATCATTCTGTACATCTATTTATCAGTTCTTTCTCTGGATGCACATAACATCTTCTTTCACAGATCCTTTGTATTTGGGTATTTATAATAGTAAAAATGACTTAGTCACTCAAAGTTCTTAAAATAACAGTGCTGTTACTGTATACAATATTCTCTTAGTTTTGCTCATTGTGCTGTTTCATTTTTTTGTGTAAGTCTCTCTATGTTTTTCTAAGGCCATTGAGTTATTCCATCATAGTCATATACCAAAACTTGTTCAACCATTCCCCAACTGATAGAAACAAATTAAATAAATCATTTGGAATAATAGGCAAAGAAGAGGTCCTATCAAACTTTTTTTATGAAACAAATAATACTGATACCTAAACCAGGAAGAGTAAAAATAGAGAAAGAAAATTATAGACCAATTTTGTTAATGAATGTGGATGCAAAATCCTAAATAAAATACTAGCTAAAAGATTACAACAATTTATTATAAAGATTATACATTATAACAAATAGAGTTTTATACCAAGAAAGCAGGGATGGTTTAACATAAGGAAAACTATTAACATAATTGATTATATCAATAATAAAAGTAACAAAAATCATGTGATTATATCAATAGATGCAGAAAAAGCTTTTGATAAAGTACAGCACTCATTTCTTTTAAAAACACTTGAAAGTCTAGGTATAAATGGATTTTTTCTTAAATTGATATAAAAAGCATTTATCTAAAACCATCAGAAAGTATTATTTGTAATGATGATAAGCTCGAAGTCATCCTTGTAAGATCAAGTGTGAAGCAAGGATACCCATCTTCACCAATATTATTCAATATTATATTAGAAATCCTAGCAATAGTAATTAGAGAAGAAAAAGAAATAGAAGGTATCAGAATAGGAAACAATATAATGCAACTGTCTCTTTTTGCAGACTATATGATGATATACTTGGAAAATCCCAAAGACTCAACTAAAAAGTTAGTTGAAACAATGAATAATTTTAGCAAAGTAGCAGGATGTAAAGTAAATACTCATAAATTGTCAGCATTCCTATGTATTACAAAGAGAACCCTGCAAGCAGAGATAGTAACTCTAGATGGTATAAAAAACCTGGGAGTACACCTGCCAAAACAAACTCAGGAATTAAATGAACAAAATTATAAAAAAAAACCCAACCCTTTATATAAATAAAATCAGATTTAAATAATTGGAAAAATAGTAATTGTGGGTAGGTGGGGCCAATATAATAAAAAAAATGACAACTTTATCTAAACTAATTTATATATTCAATGCCATCTCAATTAAATTACCATAAAATTGTTTTACTGAGTTAGGAAAAAATCAAAATACATTTAGAAGAGCAAAAGGTCAAGAATATAAAAAAAAACTAAAATAAAATGTAAAGGAAAGTGATTTAGCAGTATCAGATCTCAAACTACATTAGAAGGCAATAATTATTAAAACAATCTGGTACTAGCTAAGAAATTGAAAGGTAGAACAGTGGAACAGGGTAGACATACAATTTACAACAGCAAGTGACTATAGTAACCTTGTGTTTGACAAGTGTAAAGACTTAAGTTTTGGGGATAAGAATTCATTATTTATTAAAAATTGTTGGGAAAGCTGGAAAGCAGCCTGGCAGAAATTGGGTATAGATCAAGATCTTACACCATTTATCAAGATAAAGTCAAAATGGATACATGACCTACATATAAAGAGAGATATTACAAGAAAATTTGAAGAATATGGATAATACCTATCAGACTTATGGATAGGTGAATAATTTATGAATAAATTTTATATAAGTAAAACAAATGTAGCCAAGATCAGTAGGAAAGCAGAAAATTGGGGGGGGGGTTTATAGACAGTTTCTCAGATAAAGGTCTCATATTTCAAATGTATAAAGAACTTTGGCAAATCTATAAGAATATGAATCATTCCCCAATTGATAAATGCTCAAAAGATAGGAACAGGCAGTTTTCCAATGAAGAAATCGAAACAATTTATAGTCATATGAAAAAGTGCTCTAAATCATTATTGACTAAAGAAATGCAAATTAAAACAATCAAGATATCATTTTATATCTATCAGATTGGCTAAAATGATTGAAGGAGAAAACAACAAATGTTGGAGGGGATATGGAAAAATTGGAACACTAATTCACTGTTGGTGGAACTGTGAACTGATTGAACCATTTTTTTTTTTTTGGCTAGGCAATGGGGTTAAGTGATTTGCCCAGGGTCACACATCTAGTAAGTGTCAAGTACGTGACGCCAGATTTGAACTCAGGTCCTCATGACTCCAGGGCCAGTGCTCTATCCACTGTGCCACCTAGCTGCCCCTGATTGAAGCATTTTGGAGAGCAATCTGGAATTTTGTCCAAAGAGTTATTAAACTGCCTATAGCCTTGGACCCACAAATACCCCTACTAGGTCTGTTTCCAAAGATGATTAGGGAAAAAGAAAAAGAACTTATATGTTCTAAAATATTTATAGCATCTCTCTTTGTGGTGGCAAAAAACTGGAAATTGTGGGGATGCTCACTAAATTTTCATTGAAATGAATTGTTTCATGTCTGACTCTTTGTGACCCCATTTGAAGTTGTTTTGGCAAAGATGCTGGAGTGGTTTGCCATTTCCTTCACCAGCTCATTTTAGAGATAAGGAATCAGAGGGAAACAAGGTTAAGTGACTTGCCCAGGGTCACACAGCTGGTAAGTATCTGAGGCTGAATTTGAACTCAGTTCTTTCTGACTCCAAGTATGGTGCTTTATTCACTGCACCACTTAGCTGCCCCAATTTTAAAATGTCTTAACTTTTGCAAGAACAAAAAACAAATTCCTTGCCTCTTTGTTACGGGAGATAGGCACTGTATCTGTAATTTCACTGCTATAGGAAACTTGGTGAGGAAACTCCTTCTACCAATCCAAGTTGGTACCTGCTCTGCAATTTACAATTTTAAGAAAGCTATTGTGGGAAATGATTAATTTAGACCTCTATTTTGTTTAGACCCCTGGTTAGCATTATTCAGTTGAGTTTGATTCCATAGGGGCAGTGATTATTATTATTGTACTTGTCTATTGATATACAGTTAGTCCATCTAGTGAATCTACTTGCTTAACCAAGGCCTAATGAGTAAATGACTGAGCCCAGTGTGGTGGAGGTGACTCAATGGCATGGAAATTCCCCTAGCTATTTTTGATTGTACCTCCACCCTTGTTATCCCTTCACTAGGAAAACAGCCCTATGGCACTTAGCCAATAGGTCCTATGAGTACTTGAGTACTTGACCAGTGGGTGGACCTATCTTCACATTGCAGGAGCTGCCTACAAATCTCTTCCCCTGTCTATTGCCCAACATGGGGCCAATGAAAGACTGTCAGCTCTGCCCATATTTAGGTATCTTCTACCAGCTAATCTGTGCAAGCATGAGCTGAAGGTTCTCCTGGAAGGAGATAGGTCTATCAACCAACAAGACTGTGTTTTACTTTGTCTCTTCTGTATCATCTGGATAGCAAGCACTATAAAACTAAGACTTTAAGGAAAGAGGGCATCTCAGATCTTAAGGAAGATCTGAGGTCCACTTCATTAGAGGGACCATGGATCCTTAAATAAAGTGCTATTGACTCAGAGCTCTACCTCAGTTTCTTTTATTGCAGATTAGATAATTTTGAACTCCACACTACCTAGAATAGTGAGAATTCAAGTGATTTGCCCAGAGTTACACATCCAGTAGAAACAAAACTACAACCCAGATCTTATTGACTTTGAGATTAGCTCTCTTATCAACTATAAACATTACCTTTCATCTTTCGCTCATTTATTGTAATTCAAATACACTGAGATCATGGCTCCTTACTAAAGCAGGGCTTCAGAATGAAAACAAAAAAACCAAAAGCTTCTGAAGAGGCAGAGGGGAATCCTGATCTGTATTAGGAAGTTGAAGGGTAGAAAAAAATGACAGAGAAGAAAAGGAATGAAAAGGAATGAAAAGGACCACCAAACACTTGGAGCTAAATAATAGATATTAAACTCTTTGCTACAGAGTCTATACATCTTATAGAGAGGATACATAAAGACTGTTGATTATTAAGGGTTAATAATACATGTTTGAAAAGAGTTTTTAATGAATTTTTAATAATGAGTAAATGGGTAGGAAACAAATAGGAACTAAATAAAATCTTTTGTGATCTTTTTTAGGTTCGTTGTGAACCTGAGATCCAAGAATTGCGCCAGTGGCAGAAGCAACTGAGGGAAGATAATCACATACATCAGAGAGTGAAAGAATTCTGGGCTAAACAAGAAAAAAAAGGTCAGTCTTTACCTGATTCAGAACCTAGTTGTTTATTCTCAAACAATAGTATCACTCTTCTGCCATCCCCAAGAGAGATTTTTTTTTCCTGGAATTCAAAGGATCATTCATACAGCATTAATCTTCCTGGACCTCAAATACTCCAACTTGGGAATGACTAAATGTGAAAATCCCATTATGGAAAGATAAAGGTGATGAGGTACAATTAATCTGGCAGTTTTCCCACTCAGACACGAACGTATGTATCTGTTAGGCTGACAGCTTTTGCTCTTTCCAATGGTGACTTTTACAGGCTGTGAGATAAGGCATTCCTATCATTTAGCACACACAATACTAACTTATTAAGAAGTTACTTTTTATGAGTTGTTGATCTAATCCCAAATCTGAACTCCTAAATGTCACCAAAAAAACCCCTTTAAAATAAATTGAATGTATGTGGAAAATGTATTCTGGCTTTAAAAAAAAGTCTTTTCCAATTCCCAGGATGGACAAGCAGTTGTTATATTTGCCAATATGAAATAAGAAATATTTGTTAAAAAATCATAGACTGTTAGAGCTGAAAGGGACCTTGGAAAGTACCCATTCTAAGATAAGGAGATAGGACATAAAGTAGGTAAATGACAACTGACTAGGAACTAGTTACCTGAGATAATGTTTTTAATAACTGTATGGATAAGTAAAATGCAAAAATATCTGAGACTTTAAATTAATTAAAAGGATTTTTCCAGATCATGCCACACCTTATCCCATTCACATCATTGTAGAAATGTAAAGTTCTATCTGCATTTTGGCAACTTGATTTTTAGAGATAGCAGTTTCTCAGTATTGGCAGAGAATAAAGTAGTGTGGATAGGTTAATTTTCCAGACAACTGAAGCATATACCTTTAACAACCAAAATTTTAATTGATTTTGCCTTTAGCCTTTTTAAAAAAATACATCTCTGGGTCATCTTTGTGAATGTAAATTATATTCTGTTTAATGTGGTGGTTTCACTGGAGATTTTCAAAGTATGACAGCACTTGCACTCCAGTCCTGTGGTCCCTTTCCTACTTCCCAGTCTTTCAGCTATCACTAACAGTGGCTCAGTAATCATATCTCGCAAGGTTCCCCGCCCCCCCCCAACCCCACCCCACTCCAGGATGTAGATCATCTGGGCCGGATGACTTGAATTCATCAAGGGTAGCTAGCTGCTTCCTTACTATCTTCTAATTTGTAATGGGTATTAACTATTAACCTTTTTTTAGTTTTGTTTCTTCCTTCTGAGTCCAAAGGCCATTCATTCTCCTTGACTAAGAAAACAGAAGCAAAAAAAGAATTGAAGTATTTGTTTTCTCCCTCTTTTTGGTTATCACTATCCTATCCACACTGTGAGGGTTTTATTCCTTCTCTGTTCCTCCTTATTTTCTCAATATAGATTTTTGCAGGGGGTGGGGCTCATGGGGGTAGTGGTGGAGGCAGTGGGGTTAAATGACTTGCCCAGGGTCACACAGCTAGTGTCAGATTTGACTCCTGGACTGGTGCTTTATCCATTGTACCACCTAGCTGCTCTCTCAATTTAAAAAAAATACTTTTTTATGTTGTTGTTGCCTAGATTTCCTGGCTAGCTTTTTCTTATTCTGTACTTTAGCCTTTCTATCACTCTCCTCACAGTGCTGTGCTGCCCTTTTATGTTCATTCTCTATTACTGGCCCATGTTTCTATTCTCTTTACCTATCTTTTAAAAGTCTAATTTGGTTAGGGAGTTCTCTGGGCATCTACATCAGTCTCTTCAGGCAACTTTTTTTTTTCCTTTTCACTGAATTGTTTCCCTTTTTGTTTTTGGAATTTCATTCTGGAGAGTTTCTCCACTCCTCCTAAGCTGACTTCCCCTGTAGAATTTTAGTCTATGCAATCCTACTTATTCCCTCTCTGAGCTACTTGAAATTTACTTTCCCTAAATCTAGGGTGCATATCAGACTATTTCTAGCTTTCCTCTACATCTCTATCATAAACTCTAGTAGAGACTGGTCACTGATCCCAAGATTCCTATCATTTCCCAGCAACTAGTTCCTTCCTATTAGTGAGAATCAGATCTGTAATAGACTATCTCCTTGTGCATTCCTTCACCATTTGAGGAATATAATTATCATTAAGGTAATTCAATAAGTTATTGATTGCTTTGTTTTTTGAAGAGAAAGCTCTCCAAAATATATTTGGATAATTGAAATTCCCCACCCTTTTTATATCATGCCTTATGACTTGTTTTACAAATTCCTGATTCATGTCCTCTTTCTGTCCTGGTTGTCATTATACTATATTCCAATGACAAAATTATTTTTGTTTCTTCTTCCATTATTATTCACCAAGATGCTCTCCACCATGCTTTATCTCTTTGGTTCCTGGATTTCCTAACATGATTATAACTTCTTTTTTTTTTTTAACCTGAGGCAATTGGGGTTAAGTGACTTGCCCAGAGTCACACAGCTAGTGAGTGTTATGTGTCTAAGACCGAATTTGAATTCAGGTCCTCCTGACTCCAGGGCCAGTGCTCTCTCCACTGCACCATGTAGCTGCCCCCTGATTATAACTTCTTAATAGAAAATGCCACTCCCCTTTATCCATCTGGTTTCTTTTGAATAAAATATGCTTATCTTGTAGTCAGTTATGGACTGTTACCCTACCAAGACTTAGTGATACCTATGAGATAAAATTCTGCCTCCATGTAGTAGGACCTCTAGTTAGGGGTGTGCTGTTAGTGGCTCTCTGGAAAGTATGCATCGTATACTTTTAGGTTCTTGTTGTCGTTCAGTCATTTTTAATCATATCTGACTCTTTGTGACCCCGTTTGAGGTCAAAAGACACTGGAGTGATTTGCCATTTCTTTCTCCAGCTCATTTTACAGACGAAGAAACTAAGATAAACATAGTTAAGTGATATGCCCTGGGGTCACACAGCTACTAAGTGTCTGAGGCTAGATTTGAACTCAGGTCATCATGAATGCAGACCTGACACTCTATTCACTGCACCACTTAGCTACTCCATTTGCCACTCTATTCTAATTCTTGGCACAGTGGGTAGAGGGCCTCAGTTTCTTCATCTATAAAATGAGCTGGAGAAGGAAATGGCAAATCACTCTAGTATCTCTTGTCTAAAAATCCAAATCCCTTTATTATACAACTAATTGTCCATAGATCCCTCAATAAGAAGCATTATGAGACGTCATATGCTTCCCACAGCATCAGTATTGCTTGTGACAAATCAATAATTTCAGACTGAGTGAGAACAAAGATAGGAAGCAAGTAGATAATCTGTCTTTTCCTTCATTCTTGTCTTTGTCTCGCAGTTCTTGGCACATAGTAGGTGCTTCATAAATGTTGCTGAGTGATCACTTCCTTATTCACTCAGCAACATACTTGAAGTTTAGGGAGGGGGAGAAGACATGTTGTGGAGATGTCAAGAAGGGAGATGGAAGCTCAGAACTGGGCAAAATAAGGAGAACATTTATGCCCAAGGAGGTTCCAGGTTTGGAGTTCAGTGTTGCTGTAGGAAGGAGGTGGGAATGCAGGTAAGGCATAGAGATGGCCCAGAAGTACAAAATGCCGTGTGACCTCAGTTTCTTTACAAAAGTAGACATTTATATGTCCTTTGTGTATAATGAGCTACAGTGGGTACTGGTGAGATAGACCAACTAGCTGGGTGACCTAATGGAAGTCACTGCATCTCTTGGGTCTTGGTTTCCTCATCTATAAAATAGGGAGTTGGACTGATGGGGTTGGGATCTGGACCCCAGAAAGGAAAAACCCTGGACTTTCCCACATGGCCAAATCTGTGGCTTTTGCCTGAGGCTATAATCCCATCAACTGGCCTTTCATTGTGGCTAGGTCCAGTCTCCCAACTCTCTGTTACCCCTAACCTAGTTTAGCCCTCCATTATTTTACTTTCCCAGCCACTTCCCACCCTTAATCCTAGCCAGGCCCCTGGCAATCTATTACCTCACAGTCCCCGAGGACTACTTAGCCACTCCTAGGTCTCTTCCACAGTCTTTCTGTATATTCCATTAAGGTGCTCAGATTATTATAATCTAGCCCATAGCTCAGTAATGTTCAGATTCCTTATGAGTCTGGCCAATATGGTGAATGTTCTAATAAGCCTTGTCTTTGGCTGAAAGTAGGGTTGGGTTGAATTCTTTTGGGCAGGACCTGCATGTTGTGATTTTGGGGTCCCAGCACCCCTAAACCTCTAAACCTCAACAAGACAGAATGACCTTCAAAGCCCTTTTCAGCTGTGACATTTTATGATCCTTTATTTTTCAGCCACTGATGATTTCTTTGCATGGGTCTGTTATCTGTGGAACAGATGCACTTCTTTAACAGTTTCAGATATGAAAGTGATGCCTTAACATTTGAAATGCCAAAGAAAGTGCTACTAATTATCATTACTTTTTAATTTCTTATTAAACAATATATAATATATAAAATATAATATGTGTATTATATATATCTGTCATATATAAAAGATAGCTTTATAATACCTTCTTTTCACTAATAATGAAAATAATGATAATAGAGAACTAGGTCTAGAGAATAAGGTCATCTTTTTTCACAGCATTGACTATCTGTACCCTGTAGTTTTCTTCTATCTTGAACTGGTCTTAGTTTTTACCAGGACTCTTTTTAAGGCAACTGCTTGATAGCCCCTTTCTCCCTCCCTCCCTTCATTCCTTCCTTCCTTCCTTCTTTCTTTCCTTCTCTCTTTCTTCAAATGCTAACTCTTGACATTGGGTAAAGCTTCTTGTCCTATCACACTCAGTCTAAAAGTAAAGAGGATTCGATCAAAAGGGAGAAAATTCTTCTGTTAAGACTTCCCTTTCAAATTTGAGGTTAATTAGGAAGGAGACTTATGGGAAGTTTAAGCTTTTATATTAGGAAGGAGTGCTCACTAAAGACTAGAATACTCCTTTGGCTTCTCTGTCAAGAGACACAGCTGCTTAGTCTTGTTAGAGGTACTTCCCATCCCTCCACCCCCCTCTCCCGATTACAATGGTGTGAGAAGTCTTCAGACAGTATGAAATAAGAGGGGGGACTGAATGAGGTATAACCTGTGAAGACTTCTCAGGGTGGTGATGAAAAGACTGTCTCAAAACTAGAGTTAGTCTCTGAGAGAACAAACAGGCCATAAGTTTAAATTACCTAAACCTATAGGAATTCGGCCCTAAACTCCCTCCTGATTGCCACTGCCATGTCAGCATTAGGTATACTAAATAAGGACATGTATGTTTGGATTGGCTATACCCTGTTTCCTTGTTCTTTGGGAATGGGAAAGATTTACGGGACTAGAATGTAAGCCCGCCTCCCAGCCAATGGGAACGGGAAAGATTTTCACACCTAGAATGTAAACCCGCCTCCCAGCCAATGGGAGTAAGGGATAATGGTGGGGTGGGAATTTCTTGTTTGCGTTAAGATATATAACCTTGCTTTGTCCTTTGTGCCTTGCCTCTCCCCTGGAGAGTAGACACCCCTTCTCATGAGATTGTAATAAAGAGTAACTTTTTGCTTCCACCTTGAGAAGTCTCTGAATTTAATTGTGTTAGAGTCGCTGTACCACACACTTTATGATCTGCATTAAGGCTACTTTAGACCTGTGCCAAAATTGTGACTAGGAGGATAAAACTGTTGCCCACCAAGTCAAAGCTGAAATCCTTAAGTGTTTTGTTGTTTTCTTCCCCCCAGGTATTACTGGACTAAATACATCTATTTGTAGAATTGTTATTCATTTTAAACATTATGAATCTATATAATGCAAGGTCTTGACAAGAAATCCTTCAGCCAACGTGACATTGCAATTAGATCCAAGATTTGTGACAAAGGTGCCTGAAAATAGGTTAGACAACTGCTAGTGATGGGGTATGGGCCCAAGATGAGACCTTTGCCCCTTACCCCAGAAAGAATTTGGGGCCCATTTGTCTAAGGAACTCTCCTTGAATTCTCCCACTTGATCAAGGAGGTCTCTGAGGCTATAATCCTATCAAACTGGCATTTCATTTCATTTTATTTCATTTCATTTCATTCAGTCTCCCAGTTCTGTTACCTAGACCTCCTTTGTCTATTATGTCCAGATGACCCCAGGCCACTTCCCACCCTTAATCCTATCTAGACTCCATTGTCACTTTGCCAAGGGGTCCAGGTCCCAGGCATTCTGTTTATCCCTGCTTACTGGCCACTCCCATCCAGATCTTCCTGAGACCTTTCCTCTAGTTACCTGAAACTACATGGCCACTCTTAAATCCCTCCCACAGTCTTTTTCTGTATATAAGGTCCATCTTGTCTCCATTAAAGTGCTCAGATTCTTAAAATCTGGCCCACTTGCATTAGCGATACAGATGCTTAGATTCCTTAAGAGTCTTCGCATATGATGGATGCTCTAATAAACCTTGTCTTTGGCTGAAAGAAGCCTTGGGTCAAATTCATTCTGGCAGGACCTATACATTGTGATTTCAGGGTCCCAGCACCCCTAACCTCAATACTAGTGCTGTAGTTAGATGGAGTTTAGAGGCTGTAAATTAAAATTATTTTTCAGCCACATTTCTCTTTAAACACTTCCTTGTTCAAACACAGTAAATTAAAAGAAACCATTATAATTGCATAGCTTATTTATAGGTATTTATAGATATTTATAGTGTAGGAAAAAAAATAATTAAATTCTTCCCACTCCCCCCAGTAGTCTTTCTGCACATAAGGAGGCCTAAGAGTATTTTTAGCAGTTGTAGTGAAATTGTGGTATAATACAGACATCCTCAGATTACCCTGAGTCAGAACTTGTCCCAATAGTAATTGTTCTCAGACATGGTGGGAAGTTGTCTTAGCTACCTTCTTTTATACTTCATTTTTTTTTTTTCTAAGGAGACCTGCTTCCATCTGCCTAGAATGCTCTTGGTGTGGAACTTCCTCTCCTAAAACTGAGTGGAACCTGTTTTGTAATTTATGGTTTTCGAGCATTGCCTGGGGCACAGAGATCACAGAACTAGTAGTTATCTCTGCCACTTGGGAAAGGTGGGGAGGGGAAGTAGTTAGGGGCAAGATACCCACCGCATGCCCCTACTTCCTCTCCCCACCACCAAATAAGGAAAACCCATGGAAAATTTTTCAGCCCTCCCTTTGTACCAAAGAAGTATGAATTTTTTTTTCTTTTATGGGATGTTTACAGTATCTTATTGTAAAATTTTGGTTAAGTATTTGGTCATAGGCTCTGTGTCATCTGCTGGCCCTTGTGTGTTGTCTGAGGCTTTTGCAAAACTCCCCCCCAAATTTCCATTTAATTTCTTATGCTGACCTACAATATGTGGAAACCTTGATGGGGAAAGTCACAATGTGGAAGGAACTATTTGTTAGAGGTGGGATTCGAACTGAGGTCTTCTTTGTTCTGAGACTAGTTCTCTATCCACTATGCCCTACTGTTTCGTATGAATTATTTAAAATATGCATTTAAGTTATTAAAGCTCAAAACTGCACTAGGACTTTTAGAACACCCTGTATCAATGCTTCATATTAATTATTTTAAAATGCTGGTATTGAGAATCACAGCTAGCCAGTCTCTTGAAAAGATGCTTCAAGATGCCCCTTCTAGTTCAGTAGTTTATTTAAAATCTTAATGATAACAGCAGTTTTCAGATGAATTATATAGTTAAGTACTCATGTTTTATGTGGAGACTGGTATGGAGGAGTATCAAGGAACTGATAAACTATTTTGATAGCATAATCAACTCAATTATATGTATGTTTTGTTCTTATTGTCAATAATGTTCATGTGTTTCTGTGATATCAGAACTTACTTTTTTTTTAGTGTTTTATATATTTCAATGCACTGACCTTATCATTTACCGTAATTGTTTGAAAGGGAAGATTGAACTGATAGAGACATACTAGTATTATAGAAGATAAAATTCTTAAAAGGAAAAAAAAAGAAATTATTTTTTCCCCAAACAAGTAAATTAAAAGTCTTTTAAGTTTGGGATATACAAAAATAAACCATAACTCATTCTACTGCTTTTATCTATAGTTTAAGGTTGTCCTTCAATTTGGATGTGCAACCCAGCCACACTACATATGTTTTGGCATTTTGGTAGTTTTGGAATTTAGATTCATTTATACTTTTTACACTATTAATATACTCATAGTAACAATATTTATATGTAATAATGAATAGAGAAAGATGATTGGGACCACTGGCACCACAGCTATATTGTTCAGTTGATACAGTATTGGTTATGAGGATGTGCAATTGCAAACCTAACCTTATTGGTCAAGAAGCTGCAACTTTTAGCCACATTACTTTCATGTTAGCCTCCGAACATTTGAAGTCCCAAATCCTGATGAGCCATAGGGAGCCAGACAGACACTACTATGGACTTCCCTCCCTGTAGACACTGGGAATTGTCTAGATCATAGGGTCCTTGACAGCCCTCACTTATCCTGGCCAGATGTCTCCAACAGTGAAATGCTACTAGTTACTCATGTACTATGTCCACCCCTACCTTGCTGGCAGGATTTCCCAGTGAATATCTCCTTGCTTCTTACTCTGACCTACCACCATTTAGATCATGAATTGTGTGACTTTTGACCGCTAGTATAATTTCTGTGCCCCTGTTTCCGCGATTTGCACAATATGGATAATGATGCCTCATGAAAGAGAATAAATGAAGTCGTGTGAAAATGATTTGAGTTCTTAAGAAGAAAAAAATTCTATAAATAGAAGATATTCTTCATCTTTCATTTCTTTCTCATTAATACTCGAGGCTCCTCAAAGTCTAGAACTTTCTAGTTCCTTAACCAAAAAACACAAGACCCTTGCCCCACACTTTCTGCAAATGTTACTTCTCTTATGATACCACCTTCTGACTTCTTTTCATCTTCCTCAGGCCACTGATATTAGTCAAGATATTATGTGTTAAGCATGGTGAGACATGGTGATGACAGTAATTTGCACATTAATAGAATTCACTTAAAGGGTACAAAAGGCTGCATATCCAGAATATATTTTCTGTTTAAGTGTCTGAAAAATCTCAAGGATGGAGAAAGATGAGAGAAATGAAACCTTTCCTTTTCAGGGATTCATTTCTTTTGTTTGTTTGTTTAAATGCTCAGAATTTATTTTAGCTGAAAGGTTTGCGTGATACCAAGCAAAGAAGCTTAAGTTAATAACAGATGGTCACCTATGAATTCACCAAAATCTGTGTTTTATTAAAATTCACTCAAATAAGCTTGTTTCCAGAAGGGTTCTTGCCATAATTGGACTCTGCTGTTGTCTTACAAACTTTTGGGAGTGTTTACTCTCATATTCATGGCTGCAAATACACATATTACTTGTGTATAATTGACATATTCACTTAATATCAATTTAGGAAACAATCTCCCAAGTCTTGCTCCTTCCCTGAGATTATCATCTGTTTCTTACAAAGCCCTTCATTTTTATTCTCTCTCTTCTGCCTACTCCCTGCCCCTGTACCTTTTTTAATTTAGTTTCACCCAATCTAGAAAAATAGTTTGGCTGGTTTCACCAAGAAAGAGTTTAGTTTTGATGAATTCATTACCACTTATTGGTCTATTTATCTGCTACCCTGAGTACATTCAAACAGAAAATGACATTACTTAACACTTGAGAGATCACTCTGGAAACCATGTTACATAAGCAATGTTTGAAAGAACTGAGAAAGTTTAGTACAGTGAAGAAAAGACAAAAGGGGGACATAAGAGTTATCTCTAAATAGCTGAATAGCCATCATAAGAAGAGAAACTACTGAGAGGAAAAAAAAAAATCTTTGCATTGAATATTTCCTGATGAAAGTCTGTTATTTAAGATAGATAGATTATACATATACATATGTGTATAAATGTAATATAATATAATATATGGAACTGAAACAAATATACCAAGAGCCATTTCCCAATAGACAAATGATCAAAGAATGGTTTCAGAAGAAGTGAAACTAACATCATTGTAGCTCATGACAGTTCATGCAATTCACAGGGAAAGAGAATGCTTTTCTTATAATGAATTATTAATTTCAAAGTGATTTATTGTTTAGCTGTTAAGGACTAATAAATATGATTAAGTTAGGCTTAGAAGATGTTGTGGAGTCTCTTTTTTTTTTGTTTCATTAAAATGACTATATTAATTCTCCTTCTCCTACCTATCCGTGTGAACTCAAAACATCACATTTCCTATCCAGATGGTAAAATCACCAGGAATTTTATGTTCACTTCACATGTGCTTGTTTTTCAGGGTATCCTCTATGAAAAGTCTAACTTAGGGAGGCAGCCAAAGGAAGGAAAAGAAGCTCATTATAAATACGTTGGTTGTTGTTGTTGTTGTTGAGTTGTTTCAGTCATGTCTGGCTCTTTGTGACCCCATTTGGGGTTTTCTTCTTGGTAAAGACACTGAGGTGGTTTGCCATGTCCTTCTCCAACTCATTTTACAGATGAGGAAACTGAGGCAAATATAGTCAGGTGACTTGCTCAGGGTCACACAGCTAATAAGTGTCTGAGGTCAAATTTGAACTCGTGATTCTAGGCCTGGCGCTCTATCCACTGAGCCACCTACCTGCCAATAAATACATTGTCAGACCACAAAACTGTTGGAACAATCCTTTTTCCTTTCCCTTTTTTCTTTCAGGCTGCCCTTATATTTACATTTTTAAAAATTGAACTTAAACACAAAAAGAGAAATTTTATATGCACAGTAAAACACAAAGAGAAGATTTTGTATGGAACCATAAATATTTGTCATATTGCTTTTTTAAAAAATATATATATAATAAAATCTACGTATTACTTTCAAAACTATCCTCTTTGTCTGTGCTTCCTGATCTGCCTTCTGTTTTTTTCTGTGCATTTTAAAAAATGTTACAGATCTCTTAATTTTTATCTTTATTTTTTATGTCCCTCCCTTCTACTACCCTCCTCCAATTAAAAACCAAAAGAAAAAACCAAAAACCAAAAACAAAAGACCTTGTAACATAAACATAGTCAAGCAAAACATATGCACACAGTGTCCATATCCAAAAATGTATGTCTCTGCATCTTATGTCCATCAGTGTTTTGTAAGGAGGTGGGTAACAGGCTTCTTCATTGGTCCTCTGGTGACATGGTTGGTCATTATGCTAATCAGAGTTCTTCAGACTTTCAAAGTTGTTTTTCTTTACAATGTTACTGCCCTTGTATAAATTGTTCTCCTGCTTCTGCCACTTTACTCTGGGTTATTTCACTAGCCAGGATTCTCTGAAATCATTTTTTGTCACTTCTTATGCCACCATAATATTTTCATTCATATGCTACAGCTCTTACTGCCTTCAGACACAGAGCCTTTCAGGCTTCACATATCCCTGGTCCTATCTCTGGTCACTTTGTGAGGCCACCTGTGCCATGTTGGCTTTGCAGGGGTAGGGGGTGGAAAGGAGGTTTCTGCTGATTTTTTTTGTGCAGTTCCAGAGTAGAAGAAGTCACGTACTGTAGTTTCTCATTGAATTTCTTGATCTTCATTTGATCTAGTGTGAACTTTGGGCTTTTGCTAGAGTAGCTGTGTGGAAGCTGGGTGGTTTATCTTCTGTTTAGGCAGTTATCTTGACCAGTATTTCCCTTATAATAATTTTAAACAAATCTCACCTGTATAAAATTTAGAAAGGGGCATACTAGACAATGTTATTTACTCTGGGCCTATACCCTCAATTTATTCAAATTCATCTTCTGTCTCTCTTTGGATAGCTACCCCAATTGGATAACTGCCGTTATAATGTGTAGCCTTCTCTCTGCCCTAATGTCTTTGCTCCTCCTTGTGTCTGTGCTTAATTCTTGGTCCTTTGTCCTTTTCGGCATCTATATTGAGTTTTGTTCTGTTTTGGTTGTTCCCATGAGTCTGTCTCCTGTAACGTCACATTTTGTTTCCTATAGTCTTTCTATGTAAGCCTTTCTGTGACCAACTTAGTTATGTTATCAGTAAACCTTAGTCATGTTATCAGTAAGATGTAAAATGAAGTTACATGATCTCTAAGTTCTCTTCTAGCTCTAAGATTCTTCTTACTCCATTACTGAAATCTCCATGCAAGAGTGTGCGTCCACAGCTGGCCTTTACTCTTCAATCTTCTGGAACAAGAACTGTTCTTTCCAAGTGCACCAGACTGGCCAGTGTGGGAAGCTAGGGAAGGAAGGTTACTTGTAACATGACTCGGGAAGTGGCCATACTCTGTGGCTCTCTGTATCTGCACATGCTAATAGCAACACACATGGAACGGAAAGATACGTTTGGATTGATCACAGCCTCGCCAACACAACAACTAACCCAAAAATGAGAGCGGCAAGACCAGCATTGCCAAGTGATCCAGCTGTTTATAAGTATACTCTACCATTCTATGGACTACAGAGTTCATGCAAATTTGAACATCCTCCTTCCCACTCCTTTCTCTTTCACACACTGAGAAGACCGTAAACCAGGTGATCACCTTATGATGAAGGGAGAGGACAGATTTTACAATGAGAGCATAGTGTTTCCCTCTTCCCAGAACACAAAATGAAGCTTTCTTTATAGTTTTTATGCCCTCCTGTGTTTTTCCCATAAAACTCTTTTTTTTTTTCCTTTTCAGGGAAGTTAAAATTCCACCCTCTTAACTGACTTAGTCAAATAGTGATGTTTTATTTATACTAAAAATTATGGTAAAATGTCATGTCACATCAGGGTCAGGGGATGGCATTTTTCATTGCTCGTTTGCTTCAAATGAAAATGAAATCCAATTTAAGAAATCATGAGTGCTTTAAAAAAACTTTTAAAAGAACATAGCAGGCTTGGTACTAGTTGGCCCCAGCCAGAGAAAGCACTCACATTTTTAAAAAATCATAAAAGTAATAACCATGAGCAAAAACAAATTAAGTAAACATACAAAAAATAAGGAGTCAATTTTAAGTAAAACACTGAGCTTATAACAAGGCAGAACCAAATGAATTCATACACAAACAGAGACAAAAGTGAAAAAATCACTTATTAAGGATTATTCTTTGGGAAAAATTTGTTGTTATCATACGAGAAAAATCATTGACATTGTAAATTATTTGCAGGAACATGGAATAGCTTTATATACAAAATCCTTTTGTAGCACCCCTTTAGGGGCAGGCTGAAGGGGTCCTTCTTCCCTTCATCCACCCCAGTGCTTTAGATTTTTTATTACATCTTCTGCTTCCTAGATGCCACGGCATCACTTGGGGGTGTGGCTTGCTTCCATGACATTGTATCTTAGCTAAATCAACTGCTGGGGTGAGTCAAGCAGGTTGTTCTTGAGGACTGGCTTCTCACTAGATTTAGCTCCTACTGCTCCTGGCACTGGTTGTCAGTGTCTTGTCCAACCTTTCAAAGCTGACAAGGTCATAACCTGGTCTGTTCAGTCTCTAGTACTCATTCAGCTAAGATCAGGAAAGAATCAACATAACCAAGGCAGAGAAATAAAGGAGGTATGCATTCACAGCCACATGGCACCTACTTAGGTGAGGAACTTTCTTACCCAGCAGTTCACAGAAGTTGTTCCTTCTCAAAAGCCACCAAGGAAGACAGGCCTTCAGGTCAGGATTGCCCCTTTAGTATTTCTGTGGAGTTCTGGCTCAGCACCCAGAAAAAAGTATCATCGTGGGTGATAGGAAGTCAATCAGAGGGTATCTTTGCCTATACTAAAGTGTGTGTGTGTGTGTGTGTGTGTGTGTGTGTGTGTGTGT